>NC_087488.1:14807107-15158982 GCF_036417665.1 Passer domesticus
AAGTAAAAACAATTTCACATGGGGTGTAAACAGCTCTCCAAATCACATTCCAAAGCAGCAAAACATGGGGAAGCTGAAGCTTCCCATCTTCTCAGGAGAAAAGATCCTGGCAAAAGGATTTTTCATAAATTATGTCTGTGACATGCTGGCATTAAGGATTTAGATGGGAGGCTCCTGGTTCAGGCTCTCTTACTGTGGGATTGTGTGCTGCAATATTAGCATCCACATGTCCTCAGATATAGCAGTGGGAATGTGGGAGTGGTGAGGTGCTGGACTGTCAGTACAGCACACCTTTCTCTTCAGTAGTGGGATGATTTTGTACCTCCTCTGGGTCTGTGTGGCAGTGAATGAATGAAAGGAAGGAGGGACAGTGCCATTGGTATCCATGGATACATGGAACCTGTGGGAACACACGGCTCTTCCTCACACCCTGACCCTGACAGTAATGTAAAATGTTGTTTTGTCAGCCAGAGTGGTTTTGTGGGATCTCTAAAAGTCCCTTTCACCCTTCCAGTATAAAAGGTGGAAAACAACAGAGCTACCTCTCCCTGACCATTTCTTCTTCCTGTAGGTGGTTGTTACAAACACAATTCCACATGAAATACAAAAACTTCAGTGCCCTAAAATCAAGACTGTGGATATCAGCATGATCCTGTCAGAAGCCATTCGCAGGATCCACAATGGGGAGTCCATGTCCTACCTTTTCAGGAATATAGGAGTGGATGATTAAAGCTTTTCTTCCTCTCAAGAAACACCCCGGGCCAAACTGGAAGCGAACAGAGAACGAGCTGTGAAGCGTTGTGCTTACCTTAATATTTCCATTGAGCCACTTCTTGTTTCTCTTGGTTTAAGTATCAAGGTAGAACAGTTTTTAAGACTTTTTTTTTCCTTTGATGGGTTTTTTTTTTGGAGTGGGGGGGTTGGTGGGAATAAACGTTTTACAAAAAAAACTGTTCTAGTTGCTTTTAGGTTAGTTGCACTATACACGATGGAAAAATCCCACAAAACACTTGAGGCAAGAATTTGGCTTCTAAATTAAGCATTCCTTTTCCAAAGCTGCTTGCTACAAGTGCTTTAAATGATAATAAAATGAAGTGACTGTATAATATTTGCATTTTAAAAGCCAAAAAGGTTGTACTGTTGTATGCAGTTCAGTGATTTTGTAGGAGTGCTTTTATAGAAAAGCATATGGAATATGCACCTGTATTTATTTTCTGCGACAAAGAATAAAGACTTGTTTTGTGTGAGCTTTCTAAAAATGTTCATGTGCTGCTCCTTTGTCTTCTAGACTGTGTGTCCTTAAGTGTGTCAGGTGGGTGTCAGGGAGCAACAGGGAACTGCTCAGAGCATGGCACAGATTCCCAGAGAAGCTGTGGCTGCCCCTGGATCCCTGGAAGTGTCCAAGGCCAGGCTGGATGGGGCTTGGAGCCACCTGGGACAGTGGAAGATGTCCCTGCCATGGCAAGGTTTGGAATGAGATGATCCTTCCCAACCCAAACCATTCTGTCACTCTTTGACTTGGGAATGTTGTGGGTAGGTTCCAGCTGGTAAAATCCAAACCAGCCCAAACTGGGGGGGTTTTCTGAGTTTTCTTTCCTGCCCTGAATGCGTGGATGAGCTGAAGAATGTGCCATGAGCAGAGCTGAACTTGCCCGGGTGTGTTTCCCCAGCCCTCCCTGGGCAGGTGTGGGTGGCATGGCCGGCTGGCTGCCAGGCAGCAGCTCCCAGTCCCAGAGACTCCTCAGAGAGTTCCTCACCTGCTCAGAGCAAACAGTGCTGGGATTGATGAGCATTCAGAGGCTGTTTGGTTTAATCTTTCCATCGTGTCCTACAAATGAGTGTAAAGCTTTTGGCGTGTTCACAAGTGAAAATTAACCTTTGTTGACACCGTTTCTATGTTGGAGACAAACTTCCAAGGACTTTGGAGGGTTCATTGACTTGAAAGGATAAAACCAGGTGCTTTCCTCAATGTTAATGGATACAGCAGGCTGATTTATTGACACGTGTGGCTACTTTGGATGTGTTAATGCAGGTCAAATTCCAGCTGAGCACTGGCGGGGAAGGTCGGCTCCTTTCAGGGACGTGCAGAGCTGCTCCCGCTGCTGCTGCGGCTCCTTCAAAGAGAGGAGAAATGCTGACCCGACTCAGTGATGGGCACATTAACGTGTTTATTTTATTAGTGAGGCCTTGTGGAGGTGTGCTGCCACTCGGGAATGAGCCAGACAAGCATCCAGTGCAGCAAACTGATGGCTGAGTACCCCAAAACTAGGGATTCTGAGGGGGTTTCCTGTGTTGGCCTTTAGAGGAATTGCTGTCCTCCTCTCCACAGCTCCCTGACAGGAGGATGCTGTCTTTTCTCCCAGTTAACAAGAGGAAACAATCTCAAGCTGCACCAGGAGAGGTGAGGTTGGATATTAGGAAAAATCTCATGGGAAGGGTTGTCAAGCATTGGCACAGAGTGCCCAGAGCAGTGCTGGAATCTCCAGGGATTTAAAAGCAGTGTAGATGTGGAATGATGGTTGGACTGAATGATCTTAGAGGACTTTTCCAAGCCAGATGATTCCATGATTCTGTGATCTCTTCTGTGGGGGTCTCTCCTGGTCAGCCCTTGCTGCCATGCCAGGCTCCACCTCAGCCATTCACCCAACTCCTGTTGGATGTTTGCTCTAAAACACAGAAACCCTCAACTCTGCCAGCCTGGTTTCATGCAATTATACAAATATATTGATGAGGGCTCAGGAATTTGGGAGCAAACTGCACCCATGAGGCTGGGCTGCTGCTCCTTTGGCCATTGGGAGTGTTGGAGTGGTGGAGGGGAGCACACGAGGCATCACTCAGACATTTCTCAGCCCTGCCCCTCTGTGAGACACTGAAATCAGGAGGTTTTGGCTCCCTGGGGAGGGTGGAAGCAGTGGGGGCCAGGCTGCCCACCCGGGCACCTTTGGAAGCACAATTCCTGCTGCTGTTCAGTGGTAAATGCCCTTGGGCTGCTAATGAGTTCCTGATTCAGTCACCCTGGAGGCTGAGGAAGAAGGAGGCAGAGTTCACTTCTGCTGGATCTGTTACCCCCTCAGCAGTTCAGCATTCTGACCTTGTTGTAGTGGTTTATTTTTCCTTAAATGTTGGTGTGGGACTATGGGTAAGAGCCTTTTGTTCCTTTCTGCTTTCTTGTTTGAATACATTTTCTTTTCAGGGCTGGAATATTTTCTGCGTGGAATATTTGAAAGCTTCTATTATTTTCTTGTCATTTTCACTTGTGTATTTTGTGTGCTGTGCTGTGTGGTGCCAGGCTGGGAGAGCTGGGGGTGCTCATCTGGAGAAGAGAGAGGTCTGGGGATACCCCAGAGCCCCTCCCAGTGCCTGAAGAGCTGGAGAGGAACTTTGGACAAGAGCCTGGAGTGACAGGACAAGGAAAAAAGGCTTCCTGCTACAGAGAGCAGCCTTGGATGGGATATTGGGAAGAAATTCCTCCCTGTGAGGGTGGGCAGGCCCTGGCACAGGATGCCCAGAGAAGCTGTGGCTGCCCCTGGATCCTGGAGAGTGTCCAAGGCCAGGCTGGGCAGGGCTTGGAGCAACCTGGGATGGTAGAAG
Source organism: Passer domesticus (assembly GCF_036417665.1). NCBI lineage: Eukaryota > Metazoa > Chordata > Aves > Passeriformes > Passeridae > Passer > Passer domesticus. The sequence goes on from NC_087488.1 coordinate 14,810,699, forward strand.
GGTTTTGGAACAAGGTGAGATTTAAGGTTCCTTCCAATGCAAACCCTTTTGGGGTTCTGCGACTTGCTCTGTTTTGTATAAATCCTCTGCTCCTTTCACCCCCTATGGAAATAGCCTGGGAGCAAGGTGGAATTAACCACAGAATGAACCAATTAACCATCTCTCCCCCAGCCTGTGTCTGCTGGGTGTGAGCAGCTCTGCCCCTTGTCTATTACAGGGTGTTGAGCCAAATGCCCTGATAAGAACCCTGATAACAGCAACAAGGATCAGCTGCAGCAGCCTCAGAAAAAGACTCTGCAATTGCATTTATTCTGCCTTGCAGAAAAATGCCGGCCAAAGCTGTGTCCTGTGAGCCAGCCTGTCTGCTGGGGGCGGCACTAGGGCAGGAACATCCTCCCTGCTTCCCCTCTCCAGGTGCTTCCTTTTGCTATTCATGGCTCCAGGTACCTGGGCTGCAGCCACCGTTTGGTGTAATTAAGCTGGAGTTGCAGAGCTCCCATTAATTATCGAGTCTCCTGTCTCTCGGCTTCTTGTCTGGGAGACTTGGGTGCTGGTGACTTGTCTGGGTTTTAGGGAAAAGGGTGCTCTGTGCTGATCTTTCCTCCTCCCAGTCTTCCTGCAGGGTGAACAGGAGCACTGCCAGTGGCTGGAGTGCCACGGCCTGGTGGGCAGCAAGTACAGACAGACCTGTGTGTCCCTCTTGTGACACCCTGGGCACACTGAATCCCCCCCTGCTTCCTTCCACTGCTTGCCCACGCTTTCCCCCACCCTGCCCACCTCCTCCTGCCAGAATTTATGTCCTTGGAGCTGTGTTCCTTTCTCCTTGCACAGAGGATGCTGGAGTTTGTTGGGTTTTCCCCACGGGCTGCTCCGAGCTTGGGGAGGGATCTGTGGGGCCAAACATCCATCTCCACCATTCCTGCATGCCCCTGGTGACTCCAACAGACTAGACAGTCCCAAATTTCCCTTTTTCCCCTCTTATTTCTGCCTGATCTTGACAAACTGGCTGTTGGTCCTTCTCCTTGCACCTCCAGCAGGGTTTGTGGCAAACACAGCAACGCGTGGCTCCTCATCCTCCTGGAGACAGGAAAGTCAATCCCAAACCCAGCAGGTGAAGAAACACCACAACAAGCAGGGATGTCCAGATGAGCTGGGCTGTGGGAGCATCACGTTCCTCTACCTGAATTTATGTGCTAAAAAAAGCATTTTCTTGCATCCCTCATCCCACACGGGGGCTCTTTGGCCACGCTTTACTTTCAGTAACAACAGAGACATCCTTGCCCTGTTGATCTAATTCAAACCTTATTTTTCCCACCTCCTTTTCCCGAGTTATCCCCTGGGGAAGCACCAAAGCTGGTGGGGCTGGCACAGCCCCGGCAGCGAAGGCTCCGTGTCGCTGTCGCCGGCCCCAGTCGTGTCACAAAAGTGCCCTGTCATTAGGGCAATGAGCTCTGTCGCAGCAGATGGGCCATTTCACAGCCTCGAAAGGCTCGGGAGGAGCCGCGCAGGGGGTAATTAACACAGCCCTGCTAACTCAGCTTTCCCCGGTGTCCCGCGGTGAGGCTGGAGTCAGTCAGCTCCACGTGCTCTGGGAAAGGGACATTTTGGAGCCGAGCTGCTAATCCGGCCCCTGCAGGTCCTGCCGGGGACGTGGCTGAATGGGTCACCCGTTCCCTGCTTCCCCCAAAGTCCTTGGACACTGGAGATAAAAAACCAAACCCCAACAAAAACAACCCCAAAAACCCCCAAACAAACAAATAAAACCCCACCAAAAAAAAAAAAAAAAACAACAACAAACCCACAACCACAAAAAACCAAAAACAAACAAACAAACAAAAAAACAAAAAAAAAAACCCAAAAAAACAACCCAAACCCAAAAATAAAACAAAACAAAAACCCAGAAAAAAACCCCAAAACAAACAACAAATCCCCATTTTGTGGTGCTCAAGGAGTTGGTGGGAAGTGCCCAGTCAGGAGCTGAAGGGCTGAAGGGAAGCAGGATCCTGCTGGTAGGGATGCCAGGGGGTCTCCAGCACCCCCAAAAGGGTATTGAGGGTTTCTGAAGGCATTTGTGGGTGTAAATGTGCCCTCGAGGGTGGGCCAGGGCTGCATCAGGAGCAGAGACAGGGTCTGGGATGCAGTCAGCCTTGAGCTGCATCAATGGCCATGTATTTTTCTGTCTTTCCTCCTTCCTGACAGGCAATTTATGCTCTTCTGGCCCTGGCCTGGGTGTTTGTGCCAGTCTGCCCCTCACCTGGGGTGTGGACAGTGCCCTGAGCCCCCTGTGGGGAGCGTGGCCTTGGACAGGTCCCTGCTCCCAGGAATCCTGGGGGATTCACAAGTTCTGCCCTGGGAATCCTGCTGTCCCCTTGCCCTGCCAGGACCATCCCGGGAGGATGGGGCCTGCACAGGGCACTGATGGCTCTCCCTCCCTGGCAGATTGTCACAATTCCTGAGCATCTCCAGCAGAGCTTTGGAGGGGAGAGGATCTGGGTGTTCCTCTCCAGCCTGGTGCTCCTGCTCTCCATCTTCACCAAAATCTCGGTGAGTAGCCCCATTTTCAACTCTGTGGCCAATCCAGGACTTATTTCCAGCCATCAGAAGGTTATTTTTGGGGTCAGACCTTGTAGAGCCAAACAGGGGGAGAGCATCTGCAAGATGCTCCAGGAAGAAGGGGGACAGAAAGTGGGAATTTGTGGGCAGATGCTGTCTGTGCCATCCCATGGGTTCAAAGACAGATCCAGCAGTGATGGTCCTTCCCAGGGGCCCTGACGGGTGTGTGGCTGTGTGTCAGGATTCCCAAACTTGCCTTGCAGCAGAGGTTTGGGTGAAATGTGCTCAGAGGTTGGGCTGCACTGCCTGGGTTTGTCTCCAGTCTCTGGCAGTGATGCTTTCCAGCATTCCCACAGGACCTGGGACAGCCAGGGGCTGAACTGGGAGTGAATGAATGAATTCCTTTGGGGTTCCTGGTTTTTCTGAGGAAAGGAAGCCTTGCTGCAGCTGCAGGATACTCAGGGCTGTACCCTGCCTGGAAATCAGGGATGTTCTCCCCTCGTTTTAACCTCACCCACAGCTCCCTGTGTGCAGCCTCTGCTCCGCTGGGGAAGGGTTTATCCGAGGTAAAACACCTCAGGAGCCTGTGATACCAGGTCTAGGGCAAGCAGGAGAGAGCCTGGCACAGACAGCCCTGGGGGGCTGGAGACAGCGAGACAGAGATCAAGAGCAGAGAGCTCAGAAAAGCTGGAGAGAAGGAAAACCTGCTGCAGGGAGCAGTCCTGCTCTGATGGAACAGGTGGATCTCCTCTGGGCTCTGCTGGGGCTAAAACAAATGTGCTTTTGCAGGTGGCTGGCTGCAAGAAAAGTGTTTTTGCAGAGCAGAGGCTGAGGCAGGAGGCGCTCAGTGTCTGTCCCTGTGTTCATCCAGCATCCCTGGGTGTGCCGTGGCTCCCTGCACGGCGTTTGTGCAGCCCCAGGCCCTGGGCTGAGCTCAGGGGGATCCTCTGAGGGCTGTGGGGGATGGAGCAGCCCCAGCCCGGGCTGTCTGTGCACATCCATCAGTGATTCCTGCAAAGGGAGAGGCTGGATGTGCCTGGGACATCCCCAGCTCCAGGAGAGCCCTGCCTCCCCTCCTGAGCTGCTCTCCGACCCTGGCCAGGAGGTTTTGGGTTGGACAGGCAGGCTGCAGGGACACAGCAGCCCTTTCCACAACCTCAGGGCTCCCAGAGTGCCAGAGGTGGCACTGGGGACTCTGGTGCTGCCACTGTGCCCTGTATTTCCCCCACAGAACCATGCCCTGTCCTGCTGCAGGGCATCCTTCCATGCAGCTAATATTCTTTATATCCCAGTCATGTACGGCATTGGAAAATCCTGCAGCACTATTCCTGAAATCATCTTTTGGAGCACAAGCTCAGCTTGCAAGTTTGGGCAGTGGCACTTGGACTAACCTCTGGTTGTCCTGGTACCCAGTAAACTGTGGAAGCTCACTCCCCTCGTGTGTCACATCTCCCAGACACCCAGGAGGGGCTCAGGGGACGTGCTGGAGCACGTGTGTGTCTGTGGTCCCTGGTTCTGTGAGCTGTGGGGCTCTCACAGATCCCTGCTGGCATTTAACAGGAAAGGAAGCTGGGACAGGATTTGTGCTGGGATAGTTTGTTCTTGCTGGTTTGAGTTGGAAGAAAGAGGTCACTGGCAGCTTGAGGCTGTCTTTCTATCTCTTCCCAGGCATTGCCCAGTCCCCTGTTCCCTCTGCAGTGATGTCCTGCTCAGCCACGGGGACGTGCTTGGTCCCTTTGTTTTGCAGCCTCCCCACGGCCTCATCCATGCATGGAGGTCCTTCCTCCAGCTCCTCCTGAGCTCAGAGGTGGCTGTGCTGTCAGGTGACACCAGAAGAACCTGCAGGTGACCCCTGAGCAGTGCCTGCTCCAGCAGGAGCCTCTGCAGCTCTGCGGGCCCTTCTCCTCACAGCTTTGTGTTTGGGGCTCCACGGGCACTCCCAGCCTGCTCCTCCCGAGCCTCCCGCAGCCTCCGCCGTCCTTCCTTTGGTCTGCTGAGCTTTCTCTCATCTCTGACTCAGGCAGGCTGCATCAGAGGAGGGATCAGGCTGACGAGGGGATTATCTTGGCATCTGGCTGCTCGCAGTGAACCCACAGACAATGGCTCTTTGCAGCAGGGCTGTCTGCAGCTCTATTGGGGCGTTCCCAAGCGTGTCCCCATCCCTGCGGTGGCCACAGCGTGGGAGGGAAGTGTTAGGCAGGGCTGTGTGTCCCCAGGGGTGTCCTTGCTGCCCCAAGCCCAGGGTTATCTGGACTTTTCCTGCCTCCTCTCCCTGCAGATTCTCCGTTCACAGTTTTTGCTCCACGTTCTGCCAAGCTGAGATGCTGCATCAGTGCTGCTCCCTCAGCTCTCCTTTCTGGCAGAGGGGATGCCAGACCCTCCTCGTCTGGAAATCTCCTTTTGCTGCACCCCAACCCTCCACGTTTCCTGGCGGGGAGCAGCAGGGCAGCCCAAAATCCTGCTGGGAGATGGTTTCCCACCCAGCTGGGAAGCTGTGAGGAGTTGCACAGGCGTCCTAGCCTTGGCAAAGAGCCCCTGGAGACTGCTCTGTACCAGGGGAACTCGTTCTGCCGAGGTTCTGGCTTCACCAATTGCTAATCCCAAGCTGTCTCCAAAGCCAGCTTTTATTGGGAAGGCTTTAGTGACAGTTGGGCAAGAACAAGTTTGCAGGTGAGGTCACTGGTGGAGGCAGGGATCTCTCTGGTTATGAAGCCTGACTTCAAAGGCTTCTCCTCTCCTCTTGAGGTTGAAAGGAGTTATTTTATGAATAGGTCATGCCTAGTTTTAATTAGCTTGTTTTTGTATTTGGGATGTCTTATTAATGCCTCGGTCACATGTGCTTTTATTTTTTCCCACCCTTGCAGGATTACCAGGAAGGGAGGTGGAGATTCCTCTGCTTCCTCATAGCAAAGCCTTCGACTCATTTGCAGACGACTGCAAAAATGATTAAGCATTGAGAAATCCAGGAGAAGCAATGATGAAATGTCTTGTCCAGGGCTGAATCTTCCAGCTGGGCTGTGGGGAAGGGTTGCTGGAGAAGGGGGAGAAAATCAGGGAGGGGAAAAATTCCTGGCTGGTGCTGAGGTGACAAGAGATGGATCCCTCTGAATCCCTCTGAGGGACATGAGGAGCTCTGGGAGACACCAAGGATGCTTGGCTGGGAAGGCTGGGACTGTTTTGGGCTCCCAGTTCAGGCTGTGTTGGGATGAGCTGGCTGAGAGCCCTGGCTGGGGATTTTCTGCCTTGTCACTGGAACTGGTGCTGGGTGAGGGCTTCAGCTGCCCTCTCTGCTCAGGGTCTCAGGCTGTGCTTGGATTGCATCTGCAGTGGGAAAACCTCTGAGGAGGCACTGGGGGAGGCCATGGCATGGTTGCCATGAGCTGGTTCCTCTTCAGGAGCTCATTCCAGGGCTGAATTCCTTCCTGGTGCTGAAGGACTCTCCCAGACAGCCCCAGGTGCAGCTGAGGACAGGCAGTGCCTCCCTGGCTGTGCTCTAAACCTGGTCCAGATGCCACGGAAGAGGCCCTGAATTAGATCCTCAGGATGATGGTAAAGTGCTCTTCTGGCTGGTTTGGTTTGATTTCACTGAGCTTGTGTCTGACACTGCGGGCTCAGGCGCTGGGGAAGGGCTTTTGTGCAGTGCTGGAGCTGGATGTGTGCCCCCCTCCTGGCTTTGGGGCTGGTGCAGCCCTCGTGGGCAGCTCACACCTCTGCTCCTCCCTGCCTGGTCCTGCAGGGCCCCTCTCCGTGCCCTGCTCCGCGTGGGAACGTGCAGGAGCAGGGCAGAGCTGGCCCGAGGAGGGCTGACACGGGAACAACGCCTGCCCAGCACCTTCCTAATCCCCAGAGACTGCTCCCATGACGGGGCAGGACAGCCCTGCTCTGGGGGAGGCTGGCTGGGAGGTGTGTGAGCAGATGTCAAATCAGAGCCGCTCTCCTGGCTCTGGGAACCCGCACCAGCTCGGGGCCAGGGTGTGGAGCCAGCTCTTCGTGCCTCTTCCTGCCCCTTCTGGCCCCGTTCCCTTCCCCAAACAAGGTTTTTTGTGAAGATGCCCCAGCTGAGCTCAGCTCTGGGTGGAGATGTGCTGGTGGCACTGCCACTGTCCCTCTGCCAGGTCCTGTCCTCCCGTGGTGCCGTGGCTTTTGCTGAAGGTGTCCCAGCTCTGGGTCTCTGCTTTATTTCTCATTCCCACCCCCTGTGGGTGCAAGGAGAGCTGGAGCTGCCTGCTCTGCTCCCTGAGACTGGGGGGGATCTGTGGCACTGCCACCCCTGGGGTTCAGGAGTGTCCTGGTGTGTGCACAGGGGTTCAGAAAAGGCTCCATGAGAACCTAAACGTGGCTTTTTGGTATTTAAATGGCTTATTAAAAAAGAGGGAGACTCACTTTTTATATGGGCAGATCGTGATAGGACAAGGGGGAATGGCTTTAAATAAAAGAGGAGAGATTTAGTTTGGATACAAGGGAAAAATCCTTCCCTGGGAGGGTGGAGGGCCCAGGGCAGCTGTGGCTGCCCCTGGATCCCTGGCAGTGCCCAAGGCCAGGCTGGACAGGCTTGGAGCAGCCTGGCACAGTGGGAGGTGTCCCTGCCATGGCAGGGGTGGGATGTGATGGTCCTGCAGGTCCCTTCCCACCCAAACCATTCCAGGTTTCCACGTCCTCCCTGTCCCCACAGCTGGCTGTTTCCCTGCTGTGCCACCCCTGCAGCAGCCCCTGGGTGCTGGATGTCACCTGTCCCTGTGTTCCTTTTGCACACACAGGTCTGTGACCTTCCCCTGTCCCCTGTCCTGGTGCTGCTGCTCAGGGCTCTGCACCAGTCCAGGTGATCTGCTCAGCATCTCCTGACCTCCATTTTTGTCTTGCATTGAAACACGCCCCTTTACCCTTCTGCTTGTGTTTGATTGCTGTTCTTTGTGGTTTTTAGGGGTTATACCGCTGGGGTTGGCGTCCCTGCCCCATCCAGCCAGTACCTGATCAGCTTTCTGCAGCAGCTGATGACTCAACCCACGATTTCCTTTGTCACTGCACCTTTTTATTTGCAATAACTCCTCCCCCAGCCCTCTTGGGCACTTTCCTGTGTGTGTACCTATTTGTACCAGCAATGATCTGGCCTTCTCCTATTACAGGATTATTATTGTGGAATCTACAGGCCCAGAGCCCTTGACCTGGCTGCTTTCCCTCCCTCTGGCCCTGCCCTCAGTGCAGCCTGCTGCCCTCCCTTCCCAAAGCTTTCAGGGATATTCCTTGGCCCTGTTTCCCTGCTGTGGGACCGGCTGGGTTTTGTGCAGGGTCATCCCATGGGTGGTTCTGTGATCTGGATGGAGCTGGGGTTGGAAAGTGTGGGTTCCTGGCTGCCAGCCCCTCTCAGCCCCTGGCACCGTGTGCCCCTGCCAGCCCTTTGGGTTTTATTCTTTTGGCTGGACCTTGCCTGCCCTGGCAGTGCCAGTGGAGACAGCAGCACTGAATCCTCCCTCCTTATCTCATCCAAAGGGGAAACAACCCCAAATGCACCCACAGCACCCTGGCTTTGGCAAGGCGTGGGTTTCAGGCCAGTCCCACCCGGGGTTTTCCCTGCCCACGAGGCCTGTTGGGATTGAGGCAGCCAGGTGTGAGCTCAGCCAGGTGTGGCCATTGCATCACCCTGAGCATCCCTGCAAATCCCAGGCAGGCTGGGGATGCTGCAGCCCTGACTTCCCTGTGTGTGAGTCACTGGCTGGTGCTTCCATTTTTGACCCATTTTTAAAAATTCTGCTACTTTTTGATGCTTTTGTTGGCGTGCTGAGTGATGGGTTCTGGCTGGGGTTTGCAGCAGGTGCAGAGGGAGAGCTTGGGATGGAAAGGGACAAAGGATGGCCTCAGGGGACCCTGCTGAGCTGGGAAAATAAAACTGTAGGGCTGGCAGGAGAGCTGAGCTGTGCTAAGGGGAGATTTGGGGAGAGGTGGGATGGAGATCAATGTCCTGGATGTGATCTGCCTGCTGTCCTGACTGTGTGGAGCTGTGGGGCTGCATCCCCCCCCTCCAGCCTGCCCTTGGCTCCCCTCCCAAGCCCCTGGGGGGGCTGCAGCCCCTGTGGCTCTCACCCCATCCGTGGGGCTGCTGTGCCCCCCGGGCTCCAGAGCCAGGGAGGAGCTGCTGCCCCTGCCCACTGCAGCTCACAAGGCAGGTGACAGGCGTGTCCCTGCCAGCCTGGCACTTTTACTGGGATTTTCTGACTGCTCCCAGCCCGGATCCAGCCTTTGTCCTGTGCAGGGGGCTGGCAGCTGGCCCCTGCACCCTGCGGGCACTGCTCGTGGTGCTGCAGTGAGAGGTGAGAGCACAGATCCATCACAGGGACCCCCCTTCCCCAGGAGGGAAGGAATATTCATTCCGAGCAGTCTGGTGGCCAGGATGCCCAGCAAAGATGCCCTAAATAAAATCTGTGGTGTCCCCTGTGCCATTGCAGCAGGGCAGGGGCTGGGAAACATCCCCCTGGTGCTCCACGTGGGGCTGTCCCTGCCCTGCTGCCACCCCTGCTGCTCAGGTTTGTGTCTCTCTGACTCTGACCAGGGGTTTCACACAAAGCAGAATTCCCAGCCCTGCTCCAGGAGTTTTGGTGGATCCAGAGAGGATCCCAGAGCCCAGGGAGGTGCCTGGCAGGAGGAGCAAGGCACTGCTGGATGTGGCTCCTGCTCCGGGCTGGGCTGAGCGTGGCTCCTCACCAGCCCTTCCTGAGCCCCCAGCACTGTTGTGTCTCCCCTTTTTCTGCCTCAGAGCACCCTTGGGAGCCCTTGGGAGCTTCCACCAGCCCGGCTCTGCCATCGGGGCTCTCAGCCCTGGGGAGCAGGAAGCAAAAAGTCAGGTCCCAGCTTCAAAGGGAGGTGTTTACCTGCAGAGGATGACTCTAGGGGCTCTGCTGGGATGATTTCAGCATCTCTGGGGAAGGCTCTGCCCAGAGCTGTGGAGGTGGGAGCTGCCCCAGCCTGGTCCTGGGGCTGCTCCCCAGTGCCAAAGCACAGCCCTGGATGCAGCCAGGCATGCTTACAAAACTCAAATGAAAGGACAAGAGCTTTCTGGAGAAGGGACAGTATCGTCTAACCATGCACAGAGCTGCTCCAGGCACAGCAGGACTTCAGATCCGAGCCACAGTGCCTGGGTGTTGGAATTGTTGGGAGCTCTCCTTGGCCGTGGGGCTCCCTGAGGATTCTCTGCCAGGTGCAGAGCAGCCAGAGGAGGAGGCAAAGCCTGGAAAATCCCCTGGGGGAGCTGCAGGGCCCGGTTTGTTTTGGCTTTGCTGCCGGTGTCTGCAGGAGCTGAGGGTGCTTGGCAGATCCAGGGCAGCCCAAAGACAAGCTGCTGGTTGCACAGGCTTCTCCCAGCTCTCAGGAGGCCTCAGGACCTGGAGGGGGGTGTGCCCAAAGGTGCTTGCTTTGCCCCAGCTCCTGTCAGGCTCAGCTGATAAGGGACACTCAGCAGAACCCCAGGATGAATTGGGACCTTAAATCTCATCTCATTGCACCCCTGCCATGGCAGGGACACCTCCCACTGTCCCAGGCTGCTCCAAGCCCATCCAGCCTGGCCTTGGGCACTGCCAGGGATCCAGGGGCAGCCACAGCTGCTCTGGGAATCTGTGCCAGGGCCTCACAGGCAAGAATTCCCTCCCAAAATCCCATCCATCCCTGCCCTCTGCCAGTTTAACCCCCCTTTGCTGAACACACACCTTGGTGGTGGCTCTGCCCAGCTCTGGCATCACAGATGAGGCAGGCTGGGGCCATCCCCCCCCTCCTGCCATCCACCACGGGGATTTAACCCTTTGTGCTGCATCCCAGCCTCTGCCAGCTCCTGCTGCCTGCAGGGCTTTCCCTGCTCTTCCTCCTTGGCAGGCGTGGGTGCTGTGGCTTGCTGGGGAGCTCCTCTGGGGAGGGAGCAGGTCTGCAGCCCCAGGCACGAATCTCTGCTTTCAGCACTCGCTCAGTGCCTCTGGAGAGCCTTTGTTGGTGCCCAACGCCCATGCAGAGCCTGGGAGTAGCCGGCGCCTGGATAAACCAAGCCCTGGAGGGGGGCCAGGGCTGCTTGTGCAAGAGCAGGAGGAGCTCCCGAGTGCTGACTCCTGTGAAACACGGCGGGATGGGCTGGGAACACGGTGGGTGATGCCCCTTGGCAGCTCCCCACGGGCTCAGGCCAGGGGGATGCTCTGGGGGACAGGCCAGGGAGAGGGGAGGGCTGCAGGGAGAGCTGCTCCAGGCTGGAGGGGACAGTGGAACTGGAGGAAGAATTGGGAATTGGGATTTGCACAAGCTGGACTGGGTGGAGATCCCAGTGCCTGGTGTCTGAGGGGTTTGTGGTCTAAGCACAGCAGCACTCTGGGGAGGGTCCTGTGGGAGGGAGGTTGCCTAGGAGCACATTCCCACCTCGTCCTGCTGCTCTGGAGGGGAGCAGAGCTCTGGAGGGGGCTGCACTGCAGGGATGGAAGGGATCCAGGGTGAGACAGCAGGACCAGCTGTGGGGATGCACCAAGGGATGCTCCGGGCTCTGGCTTTGTTCCTCTCCTCTCCCCTGGGTTTGGGGGTGCCAATGCCCCTCCCTGTGTGGTGCCTCCCATCCCTCCCTCCAAAAAGTGATGCCTGTGGCTCCAAAATTCCCCTGCTGGAGCACCCGGGGGAGCTGCAAGGAGGGTTCACCCCGTGCCCCCAGCAGCAGTGGGGAGCCAGCAGAGCCCAGGGCTGGCTGGCAGCGCTGGCAGGAGCTCAGGGCAGTGCCAAGGGCTCAGGGCTCGCTTGTTCATGGCACATTTTCCTTGTCAGGCCTCAGGCTCAGACCTTGGGTGCCATTTCCCAGGAAAAATGCAGTGAAAAGGGGCTTCTTTTCTTATTTTTCTTCTACTGGTTGCTGGAGGTTTGGGGATGGGAGCACATGGGGGTGCTGGGGAAATGCTCAGGGGGGTAGAAAATATTTGGCTGCACATTTGTGCCAAGGCACCTTGAGCTGCAGTTTATTGAGTCCAAGGCCACCTAATCTTGCATTTTAATAGTTTTAGGCGATGTTCTCCTGCCGTGGGACAGGGGAGCTTTAATGAACAGGTTGCTTTTTTACAGTACAAGTTTAAAAGAGGTGAGTCCCTTGAGGAGTCTTTGTCCCAGGACATGGGTCACCCTCCAAAGGGAGGGCAGGCTGCAGTGGGACCTGCTGTGCAAAATGGTAACAGAAGAGTCTCTTAAATAACCAGAGGAAAACACGATCATGGATGATCCCTCCTTTTCCAGGCAGCATTCTGGGATGAGGAGCTGGCTGGCTTTTACCAGCTGATCCCACAGACTGCTGGGTACCAGCAGCCCCAACGATGCTTCCCAGCTTTTACCGAGGTCAGAGATCCCCCCAGCCTGGAAGAGACCAATTTAAAGGCTGTGCCATCCAAGATTATTCCCAACACTCTGCCACCTGCCAGGGCGGATGCCATGCACCCCTTCTGAGGCCTGATCTCTGGAGCTCTGCCCTGGACAGGGGTGATTTTGGGCTGTCCATCGTGGCCACGTGCTGCTGGCAAATGTAAACAAGAACCCCCAGCCCCAGGGAAGGAGCCTGGGCTCCCCCAGCTCTGCAGGGCCACCACCACCAGCCCCTACTGCTCCTGCTGGCCCGTGGCCTCCACGGGTGGCTTTTTGCAGTCCACAGGAGCACCTTGGGCTCCTGCAACCCTGTTCTTGAGGTGCTTGGACTGGGAGAGCTTGGAGAGCGGGATGCCCAGGGGTGTCCTCATCTCCTCAGCTGCCTTCTGGCCCTCGGGCAGGGAGCTGAAGCGTTTGCCCGCCGCGTTCGGGGGCTGCCCCGGCGCCGCGGCCTTGCTGGGGCTGAAGGTTTTGCTCTGCCAGTAGGGCTGGCTGCCCGCCACGGTCTTTTTGGGTTCTGCTGCCTCCCCTCTGTACTTGGTGGCCCTGAGGGGTTTCTCGTGCGTCGGGGAGCAGGAGAGCTCCTGGCCTGGCTCCCTGCCCGCCGCGCTCCTGGGCCGGTAGCGGAAGATGTGAGCGCCCTGTTGGGGAAAGAGCAGAGACACGGTGAGCTCTGGCTGCTGCAGGGCCACCCCTTCGCCTCTGCCAGGTGTCCTCGTGGACAAATCCCCCCATCCCTCGCCCAAATTCCCTGGTGGAACTGCCTCAGATATTAACCCTGGCTGCTGGTCTGATTCCTGACCCTGGTAGCAAGCGCTGACACGTCCCCAGCAGCCCTGGAGGCTGTCCTGGAAATCCAGGACAAGGCAGCTCAACACCCACATTAACCATTTCAGCCCTCACATCAGCCCCAAAGAGCATCCAGCCATCCAGAGCCAGCCTGGCACCAGGTGAGTGCCAGGATCAGATGGAAGCTTGGAGGGCTGGCAGGGGAGACAGCAGGAGCTGCAGCAGCCCTGCGGGGGTGGCTCTCCTTAGCTGGGTTGGGACACACGTTTGGGTCACCCTGATTCTGGCTGGGTAAGGCTGTCACACGTGGCTGTGGCCACCAGATGTTTATCTCCCCTTTGGGTGTGCCCGTGCCACGGTCTGGAGGTGCAATTGCAGATTGCAGAGCCACCAGGGGAGGTGGGGTCTGGTGAGAGCTGGCTGTGCCAACCTGCCCTGCCTCTGCCCGTGTCAGGCAGTCCCAGAGTCCCAAAGGCCTCCCTGGCCCTGCAGCTGACACCTCCTGCTTTGACCAGGAGGGTTGTGTTAAAGCAGTTTAGCTCAGGTAGTCCGAGATTGATTTAATTAGGTGCTTAAAATCAGCGTTAAGGTCTGCGATGGCTTCAGGTGAGAAGGATTAAGGGTGATTTAGCTTTTCTCCCTCTGCGCTCATCATGTGCCTGAGCTGGGTGGTGGCTCCTGACATGCTCTGGCTCTTGGGAAGAAGTTAAACCACAGCTTAAACCAAGTTCCCACCCCAGGACCAGCAGCCTGTGCCTCCTGCCCACCAGCAGAATGAGGCAGTGCTGGCCCAGGAGAGCCTGAATCCTGCTGGGTGCTGAGCACTCCCCTGGGAGCCTTTGGAGAGACTCTGAGCCCTGTGAAATCAGCAATTCCTGCAGATGCTGCTGTTTAGGAGGGGTGGCTGTGCTGTGCATGGACACGGCTTGGCAGAGCTTTGAGGTGTGATGGTTTGAGCGGGGCTGTGGGAGGAGGAGGAGGAGGCTGGACTCGGTTTCCATGTCCTTGTGGGCACTCTTTGGGGGGGAGATTGGCTAGAAGGGGCAGGAGGGGTGGGAAGGTGTGGGGAATGGTGGCTGCAGGCTGGAGGATGTGCTGCTGTGCTTGCACTGGGCTTTTCTGGTGCTGTGGTGTAACCCCAACCCGTTACTGGTCTGGAGAGAAACCCCACTGTGGGCTGGGTGCATGTCTCCACTGCCTTTGGGCCCCGTGCCCAGTGGCTGCAGCATTGGGGATGCAGTTTGGCTGATGTGGAGTGGTGCTGGTGCTGCTCAGCCCTCCTGCCTGCCTCTCCACAGGTCACTCTCTGCTAAAAACCTGAGCCACAGCAAGGCTCCATCCTGGCCAGACCTGAAGGGGCTGCCCCTGCTCCTCACCACCTGCCAGGGGTGGTCAGCAGGGTCCTGCGCCCAGGGAAAGCCCCCATGTGGGACTGCTGGGGGGGGATTTCCCTGTCACTGAGGGGTGAGAGGGAGGGGGCTTGGCTGGAGAGCTCTGCACAGGCCTGGGGGCTCTGCAGGTGGGACAGGGGCAGGACAGGACCCAGGTGTCCCCCTCCTCCTCCTCTTCGAGCCTGCTGGGCATCCAGCTGTGAATGGGGTTGTGTGTTCAGGGAAGGTGATTTCCAGAGAGAATTTGGTTTCCATGACATGGAAAACATGATGTTTGCCCTGAGTAAACCCCCACCTGTGTTTTGGGCAATGGGCCAGCACCTAAGAAACGTGGAACCAGGAAAAAAAAATATATTTGGGAGAATTGGTAGTGATTTCTGTCAAATTTGAGTTTTCAAGAGTTAATCAAGGGTTACTTCAATTTATTCTTTTTACACATGGGAGAAACTCTTCCCTGCACCTCTCCACTGAGTGCTGGCTTTCCTAACCCTGATGCTGTGCTAATTATCTGCGTCTCATCAAAGGGCCAGAACAAGTTGCTGCAGGAACAGCAGCGTACCCAGCCGTCCCCAGCAAGGTGGCACCTGGGACCTGGGTCACAGAGCATCAAAGAGCTCGGTGCTCCTTGCCCTGCAGGGCTCAGGGGTATTTGATGTGCCAGGATGAAAGCTCTGAGCTCCCTGTCGCTGGCTGGGAAGGGAGAAGCGAGTGGACTCTGGGATGGTACATTTAATTCCCTGTAAACACAGATTAGATGCTCAGCTGGGGTGACCTCAGGCAGTTTCAGTGATTTCAGCTGCTGGTTTAGCCCTGGGGGTTTGAATGCCCCAAAAACAGCGGGCGGGGAGCCCTGAGAAGCCGGAATGCTTGGCAGAGGTGCAGGAGGTTGCAGAGCTGGGGTGGGAATGTGGGGATGGCAGTGTTGTCACCCCGGGTGGGACGATGCTGTGGCCCAGGTGGGGATGCTGCTGTGGCCCCGTGGGGTCCTGGCCTGCCCCCCACGGAACTGAGCAGTGACAGGGCCAGCGTCACTCGTGGATCAGCCCCAAAGCTGCTGACTGTGGCACTCGCCCACGGAGGTTGCTGTCCCTGTTTCTCCGCTGTCTTGCTCTGCCTAATTATGTGTCCAGCGCTTTCCCTTTGATGCTAATCACCCTGGCAAGGCGCTGCAAAACCAGCCTGAGAGGGACACGCCTTCAGTGTGCACAGTCTGTCCCCAGCTGGGCGTGAGGGGCTGTGGATGGAGCTCAGGGAGCCCCAGCACATCTGTACAGCTGTGCCTGGAGCTGTGGGATCATCTTTAATTACCAAACCCTCCCCTTTAACAGCCATCCCACCAGGAGCTGTCTTTGGTCACCTCTCGGGTGACCATGGCCACGTGCAGGGTGCTGTTCTCCTTTATGGGAGGCTGATCTCAGCATCTAGGACAACACCAGAGGTCGGGATGACACCAAAAGAACTCAGGATGACATCACACCTCGGCTGAGCTCACTGGGTCACCTCCAGGTTTGCAGACCTTTGTAGGGTGGAGAAACAAAAGCAAGAAGTCCTACCTGGGCAGCAGTGCTGGGGTAGGAGCCGTTTCCATCCAGGATGGCGCGGGGCAGCATGGGCCTGATCTCCACGGCGTTGCTCCTCCTCTTCGTCACGTCCTCCAAGCGCACGTGCCTCAGGGAGGGCAGGCTGCCCAGGGGGCTGATGAAGGTGCCCCGGCTGATGTGAGGGTCGCTGAGCTTCCTCTGCATGGGAAGGATCTCCCCGTTGTGGGTGACGTCCGAGTTGGTTCTGCGGAGGGGCCCGTAGCGATGGTCCCTCACCTCGAAGTACTCGTCGGAGATGGAGGAGGCGTTGGAGCGGCGGTAGCTGTGGTCAGCAGAGCTGCTGGAGTAGCTCTCCTGGTCGCTGAGGGTGATGTACTCCTCCTCCTCCTCCTCCTCCTCTCCCAGCCCGTTGTGGCTGCAGGGAGGCCCTTTGCCCTCCTGTGGAGCTGCTGCTGGCTGGGCACGGCCGCTCTCCCTGGCAGCTCGGCTGGGTTTCTCCTCCTGCTTCACGCCCGTGTGCTCAGGCAGCACTGGCTGGGTGTCACCCTGCGGGGCAGCGCTGCTGTCACACGTGGGGGTGACTTTGGTCATGAGGACACCCACAGGGACGGTCCTTGGCTTTGGAACGGGAGGTTTGACATCCTCCAGTGCCTCCTCCTGTGGCTTCGCGTGGTGGCCCAGAGGTGGAGAGGCAAATGTCCCCACTTGCCTCGTTGTCCAGCTGACACCCTCGATGGGGGTGGGGGCTGCAGGAGCTTCCGTGGGGGGCTGTGGGACCTGTCTGTGGCTGGGGGACAGCAGAGGCAGCTCCTGCTCCGAGTTCTTCCTGGCCTCCATCTCCCTGTTCCTGAGCATCTGGCGGTGCTGGGCGCTGGCCTGGGACACGTCGCAGACCTTGATGCGGTTCATCTGCGACAGCTTCACGTTCTTCACCTTGGGGTCGATGATGTTGATGTAGCCCAAAACCTCGCTGCCGGGCTCGGGGTCAGGCTCCACCCAGGTGGGCAGGTAGTCAAACATGTTGGCTTTCTCCAGGTTCAGGAGGCCGGGGTGGATGAGCGGGGCGAGGTCGGCCCCGTCCCCGTGCCGCTCGCCCCCCTGGCCCTCGGGAGGCGTTTTGCCTTTGTTGTCACTCTTCTGGTTTTTGTCCTGGTTCTCAGATGAGGTCTTGCTGATCTGGTCGGCGCTCTTGGCCTTCACCAGGGCGTATTTGGGGTTTATCAGCTTCTTCACCACGGCGTTGGCGGGGGTCACCGGCACCACGGAGGGCAGCGTTACGGGCTCGGGCTCGGGCTCTTCGCCCACGGAGATGGACTTGAGGCTCACCCCCTTGGACATGAGGTAGAGCTCCTGGAACTGCTTGTCAAACGCCTCCACCACCTGGCCCGAGAGCACCGTGATGACGTTCCGGTCCGTCCTCGCCGCGGACCAGGTGAAGCTGGAACAGAAACATCAGAGATCTCAGCTGGGAAATGTCACCTCTCCCCTGGCCTGGCCTTCCCCGGGGACTGATGGTGCCAGCAGGGACAGGATCTCACTGTAAACGTAACAGTGGCATTGACAAAATAGCTCCCATCCCAAATTAGAGTGAAGGGTTGAAGTCTTGAGCACAGTGGGACTTGAAGTAAAAATAAAAGGAATTTGCAGTGGGTCAGTTTTTGCCTTGGCTACTTTTCCTGTCTCGGTTTGGGTTAAGAGAAGTGACTCCTAAGTGGATGTGTTATTTGTTATGGCCAGAAAAGAGGAAATGTTCCAGCTCCATGTTTATAAATCTTGTCTTTTAGACCTGAAACCTGACCAGAGCTGGTCGGTTTCTACCTAAATAAGTTTTTCTTTGAACAAACTGAAAAATACTTGGTGTAGGAAATTGACTGGAAAGCTGAGCTTGGCGTGGGAGCTGGGACTGGCTGCGGTTTGAAGCTCTGGTCCTTCCTGTGCTCATCAGCACAGAAGCACTTGGCGTGTCCCTCCACCTCCAAGAAGGGTGGCTGTCCTAGACCTGGCGGTATGGGGAGTAGTGGGAACCCCTTAGGGCCCACCCCACATCTCCTTGGGTTTAGGATTGTTTAGGAAATCTCCTCCCAGTTTAGGATGAGCAGAGCAAGCCTGGCACAGGCTCCTGGGACCACGAGGGTCGATGTTGATCCTTTGACCTGCACCTCGGTGGGCTGGGCAGGAGGAGATGCCACTGCTGTACCTGTAGGAGCCACACATGGCTCGGTCCCCGTCCACGAACATGAACTTCTGGGCCAGAGCCCCCTTGAACTTGGTGGCCGAGCGGGTGAAGAACTCGGTGCCGCCGGTGCTGCGGACGCGCAGGTTCTGCGGGGCAAAAGCAGGAGTGAAGAGCTGGAGTGACACCAGCAGCCACCCCTCCAGGAACGCCCCTCTGGGTGCTCCCCGGCCCCTCTGGGTGCTCCCCGGCCCCTCTGAGCAGTGGCACTGTTCTTCACGGCCAGCTCAGAGGATGCCACAGCGATGGGGAGATGAATTAATTTGCCCAAGGCCACCACGGGCTCGGCCTGGAGAGTTTCCTGCGTTGCCCATGTGCCAGGCTGTGTTTGCCATCTCCTGAGCTCGGTGTCTGTGGGTGAGAGCTGTGTGTGGCGCTGCCAAGAGCTCCCCAGCTCCTGCAATCCATGCAAATGCCACCGTGGGAGAGGAGGGTGCACTCCTGCTCCCAGCAGATCTGCAGGGGGTTTAGGGGGAGGTGGGGACCCCAGGACAGCCCACGTGGACCTGCTGGCGGTGGGTTTGTCCTTCCCCATGCTCCCCCTTTTGCTGTGCTCCTAAATTTGGGTATCTAATCCTGCTTTTAGGGGCTGGTGGGAAATCAGGCAGTGGGGAAACATCTTTTCACCCTCGGGAAATGAAACCTGGTGATGTGGGAGCAGGTCCCTGGAGTGGAGCTGGGTGTCCTCCCCGGTGATGCAGGGGCAGCCCTGGCTCTGTGAAAATGTTTTTGTTCTTTTTTTTATCCCCAGCCTGGCTCCTGTCTCTGGTATCTCCATGGAGGGCATTGGCACATTCCAGAGCAGAGCAGATAGCATCTCCCACGGGCTCCTTTTGGGTGGGGAGAAAATATTTTCTTGAGAAAGCGCCTGCATTCCTCCTGCTCCTGCTGGGATGTTGGTAAGGCTGTTGCAAAAGGCTCTGTGTCATCACTGGGTCATGCCCTCCATGCCTGTTTTATTGTGTGTTTTGTTTTGTTTTTTAAAGAAAAGCATCAAAAATATTTGTCCTCCCCTCCTCCAGCCTTTCTCATCTGCTTCCCTGGGCTCTCCTGTGTCCCTGGACACCATGACCAGGCACAGTCCTAAGCCCAGGTGCACCCCTAGCCCCTGGCAGGAAAATTCCGTGCAGATGATGTGCAAGCAACAGCCTTCCTGTCTGTCTTTCCAGGGAAGCTCCACTCACTGAACAGAGAAGGTTTGGGGGGGAATTTTTTATGAATTTCACGTTTTTCTTAGCAAAAATGCTAAGACAATGCTTTTAGCCTGCTGTGGCTGGGACAAAACCGGTGCTGAGCATCCTAATTTGCTGCACTGAGGGGCTGGGATGGCAATGCCCACCCCTGCCCCGTGTTCTGGGGCTGCTGAGGGAGCAGTGACACCCAAGGCTTCACCCTCTGCCCGTCACCACCCGGAGCTGCCCCTTTGCCAAACCCAAGGAGCAGCTCTGGGTGTTTTTCTGGCAACAACTCTCCCGGCGCTGATGCCTTTTCCTCCTCCTATCACTGCTGCTGAGTGAGATCTGCAATCTGCGGCAGCGGGAAGGCCGAGGAGCCGGGCAGGGTGAATCACAGCCCTTGCTCAAGCCTTGCCCCAGCCGGTTGCTAATTGCCACCGAGATAACGAGGGGACGTTTCGTTAACATCTCCTGCCTCCAGAAGCAGCTCCCAGACTCTGCCCTACTTTCCTCACCTCCTCCTGCATCCCGTGCCAGAGAACTGGCTGCAATATGTGGCAAATCCCAACTTCTAGACATTTGCAGAGCTCTGCAGATGTTCTCCTGCTTTTCCAGTCCTGCCACCGGGCTGCTCATGCAGGAAAACACCGGAGTGCGTCAGCGCTGGCTTTTCTGGTCTTGAAGCAGCAGCAGCCTGCGGGATCCCAGGCTCTCCAGGGAGTTTGGGTGCAGGTAAAAGCTGTGTTTGCTTTAATTGTTGGGAGCAGCAATTAAGCCAGGCTGGCGGGTAGCTGGTGAAAGCTGTGAGGCTTTGGGGGTCCCTGAGCCCCAGCTCCCCCTCCTCGTGCCAGCCAGGTGTGAGGGTGTCGTGGCTCCTGCGTGTTCCTGCTCAGCCAGGGGTTGGCCCTCACCCTAAGCAAGTTTGGGGAGCTTGCCCGGGCACGGGCTCTCCTGGCGGGCGTTTGGCTGACGTCAGGAGCAGCAGCTTGGCTCTTCTGCCAGGCAACAGGCAAGGCCCAGCTGTGGTGGCCTGGGGTGGGGGTCTGCAAGCCCCCAGTGGGGCTGGGGGGCTGCTCTGGGGTGTTTGCAGCCCGTGCTGGTGGTGTTGTGCCCAGGGCAGAGCCTGGGGCTGTGCTGTGGTTGGAGTGAGGATCCCTGCTCAGGCTGCTGCCGCTGAGGCTGAAATGACCCCTGTGCTCTCCTCTGCCCCTCCTGCCTTGGCATGAGCTCTGTGACTGGTGATTTCCTCTGCACCCCCTGCTCACACAGGGATGTGGAAGGGGAATCCCAGAATTGCCTGGGTTGGAAGGGACCTTAAATCTCATTCCAACCCCCTGCCAGGGGCAGGGACACTTTAAACTAGACCAGATTCCTCCAAGCCCCATCCAACCGACCCTGCCCTGACAGGCATCCCCCCTTGTGCTCTGCCTTCCCTGGTTTGCCATGGATTCCTGACAGGAGTGATTCCGTGTGCACCCACGGCAGTTCAGTCCCTGCAGCGGGCACTGCCCAGCACAGCGAGGGCATCCTTGCAGCTGCCAGGCCCTCGGGCAGTGAGGGAGCCTCCCTGCTCCGCTCCCGGCCCCGTGCTGGGGCGGAGGCTCCGGAAAAGGGGAAAATCGAGTTTTTAATTCCAGCCTCTGACTTGCGGTGGCTGCTGCCGGTCCTGCCCCCGGGGCAGCAGCAGGCAGGGAGCTGGTGACAGCACAGACCCGGCCCTGGCACAGCACCTGCTGCTCCCTGTGCCTCGGGAGGAGCTGAGCTCGCAGGTTTGCCCTGGGCTTTGCTGTGCCCACCCTGGTAGGGCTGCACCTCTGCCCCAGCCCTGGCTGGGTACCAGCAGCCCCCTGGGCTTTCTGCTCCAGCTTTGCTGGGTGTAAATCCACATCCCATCCTCTTCCCCACCCTCCATTCTGCTCCTGAATTTGCTGAGTGTAAATCCACATCCCATCCTCTCCCCCACCCCTCTGTGCTGCTCCTGAATTTTCTGGGTGTAAATCCACATCCCATCCTCTCCCCAACCCCTCCGTGCTGCTCCTGAATTTTCTGGGTGTAAATCCACATCCCATCCTCTCCCCAACCCCTCCATGCTGCTCCTGATTTTCGTGGGTGTAAATCCACATCCCAACCTCTCCCCCACCCCTCCGTGCTGCTCCATCACCTCCAGCTTTGGCTACAGGAAAAATGGACTGAACTCTTCACATCTGGGGGTTGTGACTCCCCAGGCCAGGAGGGAGCAGGATGAGAACTCTGATTAATTCTGATTATCTCTGATTTGGAGGAGGTTCCCCAGCTCCAGACCCTCGGGTCATCCCTACCTTCAAGTGTCCAGCGTGCATGTGGGCTCGCTCGCACATCTGCAGGAAGTGCTTCACGTTGGTCTCATCCAGAATGATGTAGACTCCCACTTTCCTCTTGAAGCCGGCGTCCAGGAGGTCCTTGAAGATGTCCACGTCAGTGAACATGTCCATGACCACTGCAATGACCTGCAGAGGGGACAGGAGACGTGAGTCTGGTAGAGTGGCCAGGGACAGCCCAAGGTACAGTCAGAGCTTGTTTTGTGAGAGGCAAAGCAAGGTGCTGCCTGTAGGAGGCTGGAATTTGGGCTGGGGGAGCCCGGGATTGCCCCCCGTCTGAGAATGGAAAGTCCTCCCAGTCCTCTGCTGTCACTGTGGAAAGTTTGATCTCCAAGACAGGGAGAAGTGGCACCTGGGGACATGGTTTAGTGGTGGCCCTGGCAGTGCTGAGTTAATTTTTGTACTTGATGGTCTTTGGATGTTTTTCTCCAACCCTGACCATTTCAGTGGTGATCCAGAGCATAATCTACTGATAAAAACCAGTTACTGAGGGTGAATCTAACTTCCCTGCCTTTAACAGGCTTCACACAATTCAGAGTCCAGTTTGTGAGAACTTTGGTGTCCCTTTGCTCTCAGCGTTGCAGGGGAGACCTTTGATGCACAATGACCACAGGATTGCTGAGGCTGACAAAGGCCTCAGGATCATCAAGCCCAGCCACTGAGTGAGTGCAGTGTCCATCTGTCCTGGTCTCACTGCCCTGCATCCCTCCTTCCTCCCAGGCTGAGGAGCAGCAGGGCCAGGGCAGCAGTGGCAGCACCCTGGGCAGTGCCAGCTGTGTTTGTCACATGCCAGTGTCACTGGCACCCACAAGCTGGAGCTGCCAGGGTGTTTGCTGCTGTCCCAGCCACAGCTGGGGCTGACAGGACAATGGGTCTGGGCCACGCTGGGGATGTCACTGGGCTGTCTGCCTGTGCCCATGGCTGTTATCTCCTGGTGGTGGCATCACCTGTGGCAGAGGGGCTGGAGGCAATCCCAGGGCAGCTCCACAGGGATTTCTGCCTCCCCTCCTCCCAGGTTTGGCATCAGGGTGCTGGTTTGTCACTGTCCCGTGGCTGGCACTCCTCCCATCCCTGTGGCTGCTCCTGGGCTGGGGCAGGGGCTGCTCCTGGCCATTTGTCCCTCCAGAGGGGCCCTGCTGGCCATGGCACGTGGCTGAGCCAGGGGGGGACACCAGGGAGACCCCAGGGTGCCTCTGCCCCCCTCAGGAAGGGGCTGGGATGGTGCTGGCTCCCTGCACACTCAGACACGTCCAGTCCAGAGCTCTCAAAGCACCGAGCTGCCTTTTAATTAGTTCTGTGCCACAGGACGTGCAGAGCTTTAATTAAGCAGAGGATTGTTATGGCACTGCTGGCTCTTCCTTTTCTGCAGGCGATGGGGGGAGAGCAAGGCTGTGTGGGGAGCCCCAGCCCTGGTGTCCCCAGCCCTGCCCTCACAGGGGTGTTTTGGGGGGTGCCAGGGCACTTTATGGCTTTGCCACTCGATTTTAACTGAATTCCCACTTATCCTCACCCCAGGCTTTGCTGTGAAAAGCCAAATCCTCACTCCCTTGTGCACCCACTCGTGTGTTCTGCTCATCCTCGGTGTCCTGCTGGGGAAACTGAGGCAGGAACCAGCTGCTGGATTTGCATGGATGCAAAGTGGGACGGGTTCAAAGCTACTCTGGGAGCTGTGAGCTTGGATTTTCCGTGTTCAGCAAGAAACTGGGGAGGAGCTGAACTGTCTTCCACGAGTCCTGGGTAAGGGGCACCTGGTGGGACAGTGTGGGTTTGGTTTGGGGATGAGGGTTTGGTGGGAAATGATTTGCTTTGACCCGGATGCCCCATGCCCGTGCCACTTCTCCTGTGTGCTGTGTTTTCCCCAGGAAAAGTTGAGCACTTGTGAAATGGGGTTGAGAACAGCGCTGACTCTCATTTTGAGGGAGAAGAACATTTTCCCCCTGTGGTCCCAGCAGTGCTGAGGCCTTGGCTCGCTGCTCGAAGGGGTGAGGAGCTGTGCAGGGCTGTGGGCAGCCCTGGCATGCCCTGGCATCCCCAGCCCTGCTCACACACTGCAGGCAGTGGCTCGGGCACCTGCCCACGTTTGAGCCCAGCTCCTCCTGCCCAGCTGGGGCATCCTGTCACTGCTCAGCTCCTGCTTCCCTCCCTGCTGTGCCCTGCCTGCAGGACAGGCTTGGTTTGTCACCAGATGTCATGCCAATGTGCCAACACTGCCCTGGCACAGGGTGGGTGACAGAGCAAGGATGGCACTGGCAGAGCTCCCGTGGGGGACTGTCCTTGCCTGGCTGCAATCTGCTCTGGGCTGCCTGGGCTTGGGCCCTGGGCTGCCAAGCCTGGCACAGGGGTAACCTGCAAAGAGTGGAGGCCAGCCTGCTGTGGAGCAGTGAAACCCTGCCTGCTCTTTGCTTCCCAGCTCGGGAATGGCACTGTCTGCAGCAAGCTGTGCCACCTGCCTGGGAGGAGCCAGCCTGTCCCTTGTCCCTGTCACCTCTGCCAGGGCAGTGCTTGGTGCTGGACGTTCCCTTTCCTGGAGCCCTTGTGCTGCTGTGCCATCCCAGGGAGCTTTGCCATCCCTTTGCCATTCTCCTGGAGGGTGCAGGGGAAATCAGCCCCAAATCTGCAGCTGGAGGCTCCCAGTGCCATGCAGGTGAAGCTTTTCCTGCCAGGAGCTGCCAGAATCCGTGGGGTACAGCAGAAGTGCAGTGCTGGTCCCAAATCCCCGAGGAGCAGGGAGCTCTGAACCCCCTGGGCACGGGGCAAATGCTGTTGGGATTTTTTGGAGCAGCTTTGATGAGCACCTAAACTGCAGGATCATGTTTTATAGAGGAAGTTGCAGCTCTTTATTGTCTCACTATGAATCATCAGATAATGACTTTTGGGGTGCACCACGTGGGCATTTAATAAATTAGGCAGGCACCAAGGCACAATTAGAGGAAGAGTGTTGGGATGGAGGAGAGGTGGGACAAGTAACATTAATAATTGCTCTCCCCTGTCGACCCTTTCATCCAGGAACAGCAGAAGGTTTTGTAAACAGTAATTAATAGGGCCTCCCAACCTTCGCTGGAAGTTGCTCAGGGTAATTACATCACCACAATCCCAACCTGGAACCTCAAGTGAAGACAGGAGGTCAGAGTCGCTGCTCTCTCCACTGGCTCTGGGCCAAGGTCAATGTTTTCATGCTCTGGTTTCTGGTCAGAGAGAGCCAAGAGGAGAGGAGGAGGGAGATCTTCCTCCCTTCCACACAGAGTCATCAATGCTGGAAAAGACATTCAGGATTGTCAAGTCCTGGATCCATCACCACTTGTCACCAGGCCTGAGCACTGAGTGCCACATCCACAAACTCCTTGGGCACCTCCAGGATGGGGACTCCAAACCTCTCTGGGCAGCCCCTTCCCGTGCCTGACCACCCTTTCCATGAAGAAATTGTTCCTGAAGTCCAAGCTGTGAGCTTTGCAGCCTGAGGGATCCAGCAAGGAGGATCCACAGGCTCGGCCTGGTGAAGGTCTCGGCGTGAATTCCTCACCAGCTCTGCTTGTTGGCCACAAAAATGGGATTTTCAGGGACCTGGCCACAGGATCCTGCCTCTCCTTTGTCCCATTCATTCCCAGCAAGAGGAGGGGATCATTTGCATCTCTGTCTGGCACGCCTGGGTTTGAGGCAGCGTTTGGCTCATTCCTGTGTTCCTGTGAGCACCGGGGCTCCTCTGACCCTCAGAGCGGCCTCACATGCCTGGGATTCCTCACCCTGAGAGCTCTGTGACCTCCCGGCAGCAGCACTGCTCTGCTGGGCTCTGAACTCTGCTGGGACAGCGCCAGAGGACTTTGCTCTCCTGGGGACAGCGAGCGACACGGCGGGGTTTGGGGCTGGCACCGGGGCAGGGACAGCGTCTGGAGCAAGGGTCATCCTCTGGCAGGGACTGTCAGCCTCTCCCAAGCCTCTGCTCCTCTGCACGTGGTGGAGAGCACTGTGGGATGGGACAGTTCAGCAGGATCTCCCCAGGGAGGACAGAGCACCTGGACAGCGTGTGTGACATCTGATGGTGGCACCAGGACGGTCCCTTTGTCCACTCAGCTTCCTCAGCCAAACCCTTTCACCTCTGAGCTGCTGAAATCTGCAGGGTGGTCTTAGCCCAGCGTCCCCCACCCTTAGGAGCACCCACAAGTTGTCACCTGGGCTCTGCTGTGTGACAGCAGGCTGAGCTGCAAGGATTCCTGTGCTCCAACACGGGATGGGGGACCACGGAAGAACCCCGCTCTCCTGGAACTCCTGCACCCCCAGGCCCTGCAGCACAAGCACCCACCCATCTCTGCATTTCCTGAGGCACCACAAGCTCCAGGCAGGCTCCTGCATGTCACCAGTGGTGTCACCATGTCTCACCCCACAGTCAGGGCCCGTCTGGAGCGGGAGGCAGAGCCCAGCCCTGCTCAGGGGCCATCCAGGACGGGTGATGAGCACAGCAGCACCAACCTGGCCACGTCCCCGTGTCCTGGAGAGGCTCCAGGGGAGGTGGGGATGGGCCTGAGTCAGCTGGGGAGCAGGAGCAGGGTGTGGGGTGACTCAGGAGGAGCTGCTGGCGTGGGGCAGGTGGGAGGGTGAGGAGGCAAAGGCAGGAGCTGCGAGCCCGAGTCACAGGCGGCAGGAAAGACCCGAGGATGAGCCATTGTTTGTTGTGGGATTGTTCTCCCGCCCTCCATCCCACGGGATGTCAGCTCTCCCTTCCCTCTGTGCTCACTGCGAAGTGCTTTGGCGGGGAAAATGTCACAGGTGAGGACAAGGCACCTCGACTCCTGTGAGGTGACAGTGGCCAGGGATGGCTCCTGCCCTGACACCCCAACAGCCATTCCCGAGACCCTGCTGCCTTGGATGTTTTCAGAGATTCGTTTTCCTGCCTGAGCTGGTCTGAGGAGGCTCTGCTGGCTGCATGTCACAGTGTCCCTCTCTCCCAGCAGGATCTGCAAACCCCAGCAGTATCTCTGGAGCAGCAGGTGGACCTGACACATCCCAGGCTGTCCCTCTGCTCCACAGCTACCCCAGCAGGCTCTCCTTGTTTCCCTGCTGGAATTCCTCTGTTTGGGAAGCTCCTTCCTTGGAGCTCTCACGGTACTGGATGCACAGAACTCAAAGAGCTTCAAAGCACCAAGAAACCAGCAGGTACCAGCCCCTCGTGGGACTGGGTCACTGGGAGGCACCAGCAGCACCTTCCCACCCCTGCTGGCCTTCAGCACAGGCCAGTGTCTCCCTCCTTCCTGGGGTGATGGCTCATGCATGCCCACTCCCTGCTTGACGCCACAGGGAGGACAAGTCTGAACCCAAACCCCTTCAGCATCTGCCCAGCCTTGTCCCTGCCCTCTCCAGCTCATCCTCGTCCTCTGAGCGCCAGGATGAGCCAGCTTGGAGCCCCAAAGCCATCTCGGGCCAAGCTTGGCCCTCGTGTGGGTCAGAGCTGGACCAGGAGCTTTGGCTGCTTTACCCCAGGGTCAGGGACTGGATGGGTGGGGGACACAAGGGCTGAGGCCGGGCCATGACCCCAGGGTTGGTACTGGACAGCTGCTGGACCCAGGGCCCGAAACCAGAGCACAATCCCATGTTCCTGCATGCTGTCATGTGCTGTCACACGATTGTGGAGTGGCTGGGACCATGAGAACAGCTCAGCCCGTTTTTCTCCCCAGCAGCTTTCCCCAAAGCCCCGCAGGGACCCTGGGATGAGCAGAGCTGCTGTGTGGACACTGGGAAGGGCTGTGCTGCTCCCAGGAGCGCTGAACCCGGCTGGCACATCCTCAGCAAAACCCCAAATATCGGTACCAAGGCAAACCCCCCGGCTCGGCCCCGCTGCCTGCGCTCGGGCAGAGCTTCCCGCAGGACAGGGATCGCCCGGCTGGGCAGGACGCGGAGCGCGGCGCCCTGGGGCCAACCCTGCCCCGTCCCCGCGGCCACCTCACCTTCTGAGCCTGGCAGATCATCTTCCTCACCACCTCCTTGATGTGCGCCTGGCCCTCGATGGGCGGCTGCATGTACACGGTGGCCCTGGTGACCCCGCGGTAGGCGATGGTCTCGGGCCAGCCCAGGTCCAGCTGCGGGATGGAGCGGTCCGACCTCTGCGGCCAGTACTCCAGGGAAGGGGCCACGTCCTGCTCGTCCCCTTGGCTGTTCCTGTCGCCGTCGCTGTCGCCGCCGCCGCTGCCGTGCCGCGGGATGTACTCGGAGCCGGGGTCGTACGTCTCCAGCGTGTCCAGGATCTTCTTCAGCTCCAGCTCGGACAGAAAGTCCCTGATGTTCTCCCTCTTCAGGACCTCATAGAAGGCGTCGGGGCCACGGGAGGCCAGCGCCTCCAGGGCCAGGCGCTGCTCCTCGCTGTAGAAGAACTCGGGCTTGGACTCGCTGGACCTCCAGTTGACGTGGCTGTCGTCCAGGCACTGCACCTGGGAGAAAGCCATGGTGGCCCCGCACGCCGGTCCCCTCTCCCGAGGGAGCTCTGTGCCCCCAGCGAGCGCCGGATGTCGGCAATAAATAGGAATTAATTATTCTCCAGTCTTTAAGTACACAGTTTGCTTCACCGTGCCCGGCTCCAGGCACCGCTCCCTTTCCCAGCGGCTCCTGCCACGCCGGAGCTCTTCCTGCCGGGGGGGAGGCTTTGCTTTCGGCGAGGAAAGCGCGGAGCTGCCCGCAGCAGGGGCTGCGTGCCGGGGCAGACAGCCCCAGGTGTACCCACAGCACCGCGAACGTCCTTCAGCCCCGCGTCCGCTCCCTCCTCATCCTCCGCTCTGCCGAGGCAGCGCTAACGCCGGGCGGAATGAAAAACTGGGGAAGAAACAAAGAGGAAAAGCGGCTTAAGGCAGGGCAGCGAGGCGCAGGGTGTCCGGGCCGGGGGGCAGCGCCTGGTGCCCGGAGGAGCGGGCGCGGTGCCCGCTGCGCATCGCCCCGGCCGCGCACGGCTCGGGCTGTGCCAGCGCGCACTGCCGGGCCCGGACAGGTAACAGCAAGAAGAGAAAAGAGGAAAAGGAAAAGAGTGATTCATCCCTCCGCCCTGCCCCACCTGCAGTCACATGCTGCCTTCACACATTCCCTGCCCAGCCCGATTAACTCTTTCGGCTGAAGCGGCCTCGCGCCTGCGGAGCCCCCGGAGCTGCGGGTGCGGGAGGGTCCCGGGGGCTCCAGAGCTGTTTTGTCTTTCTTTTTTTTTTTCTTTTTTTTTTTTTCTTTTTTTTTTTCTTTTTCTTTTTCTTTCTTTTTTGTTTTTTTTTCTTTTCTTTTTTTTTCTTTTTCTTTTTTCCTTTTCTTTAATTTTTCCTCTGAGGTTCTCCCCTCTCCCGATGTGCCGGCTGGTAAGTCAATATTTTCCAGGAAAAGAGCTCTGTCCTGTGGTTAACCCCTGTTGTGCTGGAGCAGGAGCTCAGAGCCCGGGTGGGTAGCACGAGTGGGAGCTGGCAGAACACTTCAAAGCTGCAGTGAGGCAGGTTTAGACTGGATTTTGGGAAGCATTTCTTTGTGGAGAGGGTGTTCCAATCCTGGAACGTGCTGCTTAGAGAGGTGGTCAAGGCCTCAAACCTGTCAGTGTTTAAGAGGCATTTGGACAATGCCCTTAATTTTTTTGGTCAGCCCTCAATTGGTCAGGCAGTGGGACCAGATGATTGTTGTAGGGCTCTTCCACAAAACCATTTATTTATTCTGTTCTGTCCTGTCATGTCCTGTCCTGTCCTGTCCTGTCCCTCCTTCTACAGAGTCTGCAGCGTGGTCACAGCAACGTCACCAGATCTGGCTGTGACAGATTTTATTAATAACTGTGAGAAGGACAAAAAACCCCACCCTGGACTCACCAGTTGGTGCTCACAAGCCAGAAATGTGGAAGCTCTCCTGAGCTTTTCTCTTGGAAGCTCAGCTGGAGACGAATTTCAGGAATTGGGGTCAGATTCTTGCGCCAATGCAAAGAAGGGAAGTGCCACGGGCTGTGTGTCTGTCCCTGGCGTTGGTGTGGCTCATCTGGATTCACAGCCGGGTAAATGAGGGCCCTGCCTGAGTCAGGCTCCCGGGGCCAAGCCGCCTGTCTGGCCGGCTGCTCGGCCACCAAAGTGCTCCTCTCTGCAGGCACAGGGGCCCTGCTCGCCCCACAGTGACAAATCCTGTGTGGGCTTGTGCCCTGCGCTGGCCTGGCCCCTGCAGGAGGTGGCAGCAGGGCTGGGGGACACAGGAAGGTGACAGCAGGTTGTTGGGATCATGGAATCGCTGAGGTTGGAAAGGATCACTGAGTCCAAGCCAGCACTGCCAGCTCCAGCACTGCACCGTGTCCCCAAGTGTCACCTGGGGAAGGTGCAGGGGTTTGGCTCCCAAAGAACACCGGCTCAGGAGGGGTTCCAGGTGGACCTGGTGACTTCAGGGCTGACCCTGCAGGGATTCCCCAGGGCTGGGGTGACATCCCCACGCCGTGGCCTGCTCAGAGACTGCTGCAGCAGAGACTGAGGGAGCTGCAGCCAAACCTGGGCGTTTTACGTGAAATCCCAGAGCTGGGGACAGCAAATGGGACAGAGGTGAGCACCGAGCCAGCAGCCAGGACCTCTTGGGGTGTGAAGGAGATGGCCCAGATGGGTGCTGCAGTGGGTGTGTGGCGTGGCAGGAGCGTGCTGTGGTTTTGGCCGCCTCAGCCGCTCGCTCCAGGTGTTTTTATTGTGCCAGGAGATTTACAGACTCTTTCACGGGGTGTGTGCATTAATGATTTATTGCATGTGGGGTAAATGCTGCATCCCAGCCACCGTGTGCTGTGTGCTGGCTCTGCTGCTGGGGGTGGATTGGGGTGGCAGAGCCCCACACCTGCACATCACCACACCTGGTCCTCACCTGGGTCCCCATCTCCCCATCCCGGGGGTTCCTTCACCCCACAAGGTGAATTTAGCCCTGAATTGGGTGCAGCCCCTGTTTGCAGGCTGAGCAGGTTGGTCTCATCATTCCAGGTGTCCCCGGGTGGATCCAGCTGGACAGGCAGCACCCGCTGCAGACACGGCCCCTTCCTGCAGGTGGAAGCGTTAATTACAAGGTCCTAACTAATTTTCCATTTTTAGCAGAGGGCCTAAAAGTGAGGCAGTGGGGTATGACACTGAGCTCTGCTCCTGGCTCGGGGGCTCCTGCTTCCCACTCACTCCGAGGTGCCACCGAGTGTTCAGTGGTGGAGCTGAGGCCTGGGGCAGGCATTTCAGCTGGAATACAACATCCAGACACTGCCTTGCCCTTTGGAACCTTTTTCACCCTCCAGCCAGCAACGATTTGCATGGAGCCGTGCACAACGTGGTGTTTTAGAGAGGGGAAACTGAGGCAGGGAGCGCTGATGGCAGCTTGGCTCAGGGCTGCTGCAGGAAGGAGTCACTGGAGCCTCAGCGCTGACTCTGGCCTCAGGGCTGAGTCCAGGCTGGGCTTTTTGGCATCCTTGGGATGTGCTGAGCACGGCCTGCGGTCTGCCCACAGCCGAGCCGTGCTCCCAGCGCGCCCCACGCTGCTTTGTGGAGAGTCCCAAGGTGTCACCAGTGGTGTTTGAGAAAAACTGGGAGGCTGAGGGCTGTGCTGGTGGAGTCACAGGCAGGAGAAGCAGGCCAGTGCTGTGCAGGGATCACCCGTGCTCGTCCCCGTGCTCCTGCCTGGGCGGGTGCAGCCCTGAGAGCCAGGCAGCCCATCCATATTTATGCCTGACATTAATTTCCATTCATTTCAATATTTTATGAGCGTAACAATTAAAAGAAAAAAAAAAAAAGGGTTCAGTGCTCGTTGAGACATAGAAATAATTGGGTGTTGATGGTCCTGGAGTGCTGCCACCCAAATCCCAGGAGCTGCTGGTGCTGCCCATGCCCAGGAAATTTCCACAACGGTGCAGGAACCTGGCTGGGGATGGGCAGTGCCTGCCCGGGGCTCTGCTGCCTCTGGCCGTAGCCCCGGGTCCTGGTGGGGCTCTGGAGATCCCCCCGGGGCAGCTGCCACTGGGTTTAACTGGGAACAGATCTGGCCTGCAGCGGGCTGGGGTGGGCAGCACAGGGTCAGGGGTCCTGCAGTGCTGGAGCTGAGCGTGGGCGAGGCACAGGTGGATTTTCACCTCTGAGGTGGGATGTGCTCCTTGCTCCTCCACCGGTGTCCTGCCAGGGTCTGGGCATGGTGGCCATGGCAGAGGCAAAGGGGGGAGAGGGGGTGAAGGGGTGCAGGGCTGGCCCCCACGCTGCCAGGGGTCTCAGCGTGTCACTGTGCTCTGTCCCCCAGCCTCTGTGGGCTGTGTGGACCCTGAGGAGTGCGCCTGTGAGTGTGGGGCTGCTCCAGCATCACTGCCCCAGGCTGGTGGTCGAGATGGTGCCCAGGGGTGGGTGGGTGCCAGGGGGTGACCCCATTCCCACTGGGATTGCTGCTGCCAGGGCTTGGATGTTGGGGGGACCCCAGGGGTGGTGTGGGAAGGTCTGTGTTTGGGGTAACCCCAGGGATGGTGTGGGAGGGTCTGTGTTTGTGGGGGAATCCCAGGGATGTTGTGGGAGGGTCTGGGTTTGGGGGACCCCAGCAGTGGTGTGGGGTTCCTGTGTTGGGGGGACCCCAGGGATGCTGTGGGAGGGTCTGAGTTTGGGGTAACTCCAGGGGTGATGTGGGAGGGTCTGTGTTGACACCAGGGATGGTGTGGGAGGGTCTGAGTTTGGGGGACCCCAGGGATGCTGTGGGAGGGTCTGTGTTTGAGGGACCCCAGGGATGGTGTGGGAGGGTCTGAGCTTGAGGGGACCCCAGCGGTGGTGTGGGGTTTCCTGTGTTTGGGGGACCCCAGGGATGGTGTGGGAGGGTCTGTGCACAGCACAGCCCGTGCAGCCCCCCGAGGGTCGCTCCAGCAGTGAGCTCAGGGGCTGTGAGGTCCTGGGGTGCAGCTGAATGTTCCCAAACTCCATCCTCGCCCCAGAGCAGACCCCAGCGTGTGGCTGCAGAGGGGCAGGCACCATCCCGGGGCTATCCTGTCCCGTCCCTCCCGGTGCAGCCGCTCCCTCTCTCCCGCAGGGCTGCGGGGTGTGCTGATGGCAGCGCTCCTGCCGTCCCTGACCTCCCTCTCCAGCAGCAGCAGCACCCACTCCTCCCGGGGCACCTGGGGGTCGCTGCTCCTCCCGGGCAGGCGCTGACCGGGCCCTTTGGGGGGACCCGCGGGGCCGGTCGAGCCTGCGAAGCGCCTCACTCCGCCTGGCTTGTGTAAGGAGCACAAACCCTTGGATGGTTTTGAGGATGGAAGCGCTGGCAGCGCACGCGGGCTCGGGGCAGCCTCTGCCGGTCACCTCCAGCCGGGTCCGGTCACACACGGGGGTGGCAGAGGACAGTGACACAGCACAGTGGCACGGGGCAGTGGCACAGGACAGTGGCACAAGGGGGGTGGGAGAGGGCAGTGACACAGCACAGTGGCACAGGGCTGTCCCACATCCCCGTTGCCCCCGGCGGTGCCCGCGGAGCCGCGCTCGGTGCCCGCAGGCAGCGCTGGGGAGTGCCCGGCTCGGTGCCCCCGGCTCGGTGCCCCCGGCTCGGTGCCCCCGGCCCGGACACAATGACAGGGAGCGAATCTGGGTCAGGGCTCCGGCCGCGCTGTGCCCAGGCTGGGCCGGAGCAGCGGCTGGTTCTTGGCATTCCCACGTCCGGAGGGTGGGAAGGGGATGGGCGGCGATGCCGGGACTGGGGGTCCCGTCTTGTCCCCCTTGGGAAGAGGGGTGCCTGTCTCAGAGCGGCTTAGCCCCTCCCTGGCACTGGCACTGGCTTGGCTGCCGGTGACAAGGGCGTGACAAGGCAGGAGAGCTTTCCCCGGTGGATAATGAATGTTTGCGAAGGGCTTTGCCCGCCCGGGGCGGGAGGCGCTGCCGCGGTGGATCCCGAGCAGCTTCCCCAGGACAGAGCCAAGGAAATGGGCTTGGCACAGGGAGGAAAGCTCTGTGAGCTGCAGGTTTGAGGTTTTCCTCAGCGTGGGTTGGGTTCTGTGTAGTTGTCAGGGGGTCCCAAATGCCCCCACACCCAGCAGGGAGGGGATGCCACATCCTGGGATGGAAGGTTCCTTAAAGATCATCTCGTTCCAGCCCTGAGAAAAGGGCTTTGACTGTGGTGGGGCAAAGAGCTCCAAGCTCCCAGACCTGGGGGTTTGAGCTCCAGGAGGTGGCTGTCCCCAGGCTCATCTGTCCCCCACACTCAGCATGTGTCTGTGCCAGGTTCCTGCTCAGCCACCCACGGCCACGGGACCCCGGCTGTGGCCCTTGGGGACACCACAGGACCCCCATTCTGCGCCCATGTCTGTGGCATCAGCACCTTTGTCCTGATGTGTGTCAATATTTCCTGTTGTGCCTGTTTTGCCCAGCACCCTGACAGCCCCTGGGGTGGGGAAGAGGTGCTGGAGAGGAGAAAAATGAGGATTTGGGTGGTTTTTTTATTTATTTGGGATGTGATGTTTAAATCCACTGGTGCAGTGATTTGAGTGTTCTAAGCACTGCATTCCCGGAGTGCATCCCAGGGGGTGTGAGGTGTGGGGGGCATTTGTAGGGGCAGAAAATCCCTGGGGGGGGTTGGGACAGGCACTGGGGTGGGGAAATGGGGGATGCAGGGAGGTAAAACTGCAGGGAAGCAGCACCTGCATGAATGGAGGGATGGGATCACCCTGGCAGTGCTGGGAAAGGAGCGGCCACTCTCAGGGGCAACACCCAAACACATTTTACTGGCCCTAAATAAAAACAATATAAAAAAGCACCACAATTCACAGCTATGAACAGCTCCCACAGGATGGAATCCCTGTGGATCAGCCTTCCCTGGTTCCCTGAGTCCTGGAATTCCTCTGTGGAGTTGTGGGTTCTGGTTGTGTCCTGGCTGCCTGCAGCCCTCCCTGGAGCTGGGGCTTTGCTTGCAGGGTTGGGAGAGGATTCAGGGTTTGGAGAGGATTCAGGGTTGGGAGAGGATTCAGGGTTTGGGGGTTTGGGCTCCCTCCCTCTGTTGCTGTCATCCCACTGGATTGTGCCCCTGGAAAAGTTTTTATGGCCGTGGTTGTGGCACACTGGCAGTGCTGCCAGCCCCATCCCTGGGCTGGGGGTCACGCACCAGGGGGACAAGGACCAGGCACCATCCTGGGGACAAAGGGACACTCAGGCTGTGTGGGCAGCTCTGGTGAGGGGGGACAGCGGGGCCAGGTCCTGCCCGGTCAGCGGCGGCGTGGTGAGGGTCACCTGTGGATGGTCACTTGAAGGTCACCTGTGGATGGTCACTTGAAGATCACCTGTGGATGGTCACTCGAAGGTCACCTGTGGATGGTCACTCGAAGGTCACTTGTGGATGGGGTGGACGTAGCTCCGTGGGAAGAGCCCGACACGGCCGTAGATCTTCCCCTGCCACCAGTTGGGGTCGGGGCAGCCCAGGACCTCAATGATGTCCCCACGGAGGAAGGGCAGCTGGGAGCCCTCCTGGGCTGAGAAGTCGAACTGGGCTTGCACGAATCGGGGTCTCTTCACCGGCAGGGAAGCTGAGGGCTGGGGTTGGTGGGAGGAGAGGGGGCCCCACCTGCCAGCCCCTGGCACTGGGCAGCACTGCCAGGGTCCTGGTGGGGATGCTGTGCCACCACGGGATGAGCACGAGCCTTGGGATGCCTGCTGTGGAGAGACAAGCAAGGAAAGGGAAGAGCGGATTGCTGGGAGATCCCCAGGTGCAGGGCAACACCCCGGGGCACAAGACTCCCTGTTCTTGCTGCTGGGACACCCATGATGGATGCCCAGGGAGGCAGCTGGCACCCTCTCCTTCCCAGGTCCTTCCAGGTGCTGGAGCCTTCCCCATCCAGCTCCCAGTTTTGCCACCTCCACAACCACTGCCCCAGGGCTTGGCTTTGCTGGAGTTTGGCCGTGCCCTGTCCTGGCTCTGCCACCTGCCCTGGGCATCACCCCTGGCCCGAGGGACAGGGATGTGTGCCCTGCCCTGCCCTGCCCCCTGAGCTGCCCCAGCAGCTCTTCCTCCCTGCAGCACCGCCTGTCTCAGGCTGCTGCACCTCTCCTGCTCCTCACCCCCAAGCCAAAGGGTGAGTGCCAGCCAGGGATGTCCCTGTCCCTCTGCAGGGACACTGAGCCTCCAGGGGGCTCACGCAGGGGTTTGGGACCCACAGCCCCACCCGTGGTGGTACCTCCTGGGCCTGCTCCTCGTCCCACAGGAAAATCTGCTGCTCTTTGGAGATCGTGGTCATCCTGTAGAAATCCACCAGCTCGTTGAGGGAGTTGAACTTTTCCTCCCAGAGGAAATATTTGCCGTTCCTCTCCCTGAGCACCTTGAAGTGCTGGACGTGCTTCCCGTAGCTGCAGAAGGAGGATGGATGGATGGATGGATGGATGGATGGATGGATGGATGGATGGATGATGGATGGATGGAGGATGGATGGATGGATGGATGGATGATGGATGGATGGATGGATGGATGGATGATGGATGGATGGAGGATGGATGGATGGATGGATGGATGGATGATGGATGGATGGAGGATGGATGGATGGATGGATGGATGGATGATGGATGGATGGATGGATGGATGGAGGGATGGATGGACGGATGGATGGATGAGGGATGGATGGATGATGGATGGATGGATGGATAGATAAATGGATGGATGTCACACTGGGAACATCCTGGCAGCATCCCCTGAGGTGGGTAAACCCTGGGGTCGGGGTGAGCCCATGGGTCTCACTGCACCCCTCCTGCCATGATGGTGGCACTGGGGTCGTTCCTGGCCCTGCAGTGAGGACCCACAGCTGAGCCCTGCTGCAACTCGCCCCACAGGCAGCTGAGGCTGGTGCCCAGCCCTGGCACAGCAGGGGCTCAGGGGTGGCAGCGTGCCAGCCAGGTGGAGGGCAGGTGGCTTTGCCCAGGGCCGCATCTGGGGAAGGCGTGGTGAGAGCTGCAGGTCTGGGCACAAGCCAGGAGGCTGCAGAGGCTGGGATTGTGCTCCTGGGGACCCCTGTGCTGCAGGAGGACGGGGCAGGCAGGCTGTCCCTTGCTGTCACCTCGCAGGGCGTGCCTGGGGTGCCCCGGGCAGGGGCGGGACCTGCCTGTGCTGCCGGTGACGCGGCAGAGCACGGCTCCCTTTCATTACGGGCAAGAACCTCCCAAAACGTTCAATTAGGGATTAAAAATGTGAGAAAGTGCCTGGCTGGCCTGGGGCTGCCCCCTGCGCCCCAGGCCGGGACAGGGCAGAGGTGAGATCCCCGGGGACAGGCTCTGCCCCTTGTACAGCCGGTGACGGGGTCCTGGGGATGCTGAGTCCTGCATCCCTGGGATGCTGAACCTTTCTTCTCTGGGGATGCTGAGCCTTTCCTCCCTGGCATGCTGAGCCCTCCATTCCCGGGGATGCTGAAGCTTTCATCCCTGGGGATGCTGAAGCTTTCATCCCTGGGGATGCTGAGCCCTGCATCCCTGGGATGCTGAGCCCTGCATCCTTGGGATGTGAGCTTTCCTCCCTGGGGATGCTGAGCCTTTCACCCCTGGGATGCTGAGCCTTTCCTCCCTGGGGATGCTGAGCCCTGCATCCCTGGGATGCTCCGGGCTTTGCTCCCCCGGCCCCAGCCCCACCATCACCCGCGGGGCTGTGTTTAGGGGTGTCCCTGCCAGGGCAGCGGTGCAGGCAGCAGCGGGGATGGAGGCGGAGCTGTGCAGGAGAGGAAGGAGAGGAAGGAGCGGAAGGTCCCGTGCCAGGCGTGCTGGATGAGCTGGCACCCGGCTCCGCAGCCCCTCCGAGGTGGCCAGCACAAGGCAGGGTGCTCAGCCCTTCCCCAGCCCACACCAGGGCGGCCCCAAAGCGGGGGCTGCAGGGACCCTTCCCCTCCTGCCGCCTGTCCCCGGGGCACTCACCTGACGGAGAGGGAGAACTCGCCCGGGGCGCTCTCGCTGTCGCGGATCAGGAAGGCTCCCAGGTGATCGCGCTGCAGCAGCCGCTCCTCTGCCAGCTGCCGGGAGATCCTGCCCGCGTACCACCTGCGAGGGGCACCGGGCTGAGCCAGGCGGGCCCCCCCGGGCACACGGGGACACCCCGGCGCCGCATCCGCAGCCTGCGCGGTGGAGGCACCGAGATTCCCGGGAGAGGAGGGGTCGGCATCGGGCTCCTCACAAGGCTGAGACCCTCCCCCGGCAGTTCCTCCCTTCCTTCCCCCTCTTGGTTCACCCCGGAATTGTCGGGGGGCACCGCAGGGTGCTGTGGGCGCGCTGCCCCCTCCGCGTCACCGACAGCTGCCACCGCATCCTGTCACCTGGGCTGCCACCGCGCCTGTCCCCTCCTCCGCGTCCCTGCGCCCCTGGTGGGAGCAGCCCTTCCAGGTGGAGAGCAGAAACCCCCCTGTGCCAGGATAAACCCCTCCTGCTGCAGCTCCTTTGCTGTGTCCCACCGCTGTGCCCGGTATTTCAATCCCTGGGCTGGGAAGATTCTCTGCTGCTGTAAAAATGATCAGCACAGAGGCAGCCCCGCAGGTGCTGCACGGGAGGCTGCGTCTCGCCCATCCTGGTTGTTATCCCAAGCTGGAGGAGCAGTGGGATGTGCCCCGGGCTGCCCCGAGCCCACGCGCTCGCTCTGGCATTTAAATGTGATTTACCAGGGGCTAAGGATAAATAAAACACAGGTTCAGTCGGCGATGGATTAGGCTGGGCTTTAATAACGTGCTAATAGGATTGTGTTTAATGCAGTCATAATCCCATAACGTTTTCTTGTTCCCCAGTTATCATTTATTCAGTGGCAGCTCGGTGTGAGGGTTGGATTTTTGGGGGTACGTGGGTGTGCTGCTGCCTCCTGTCCCCTCGGGCTGTGGTGGCACCGGCAGACTGACCCCCTCCATCTCTGTGACTCAGTTTCCCCACGTGTGGGACTACCCTGGCTCACGGCAGACCTTTGGGAACTGGGATTGCTGCCTCCCTGGTGGGATGGTACTTACGGGTGTGGCTTGACCTTGATGTAGTTTTTGGGGACAAAGCCCTCGCGGCCGAACAGCTCAGCCTTGTACCAGTTCTGGTCATCCTCCATGTTGAGGATCTGAGGTGGGAGAGGAGCAGAGAGGCATCAGCCTGGCTGCCATTCCCCTGGGACGGGGGCTGAGTGTGACCCCATTGCTGCTCCAGACCCCACAACACCCCCCAACCATCCCCGGGGGAAAAGGGGGCCCTGGCAGTGCTGGCACACTTGGGGGTTCGGGGTCACAGAGCCGGGAGGTGCCCGCTGTTGTCCCAAACCCCTGCCCGGGGCAGAGGGTGGGATCTGCCCTGGAGCAGCCAGGAGGTGAGGCAGGCCCCCGCGTCCCCTGGCACGGTGGCAGCGGGTGCTGTCACCGCTTCCGTGTGACAACATTTTCCAGCCTCCCCCGCAGGGGCCCGGCTCAGCTGTGAAAACAGGATCTGAAACCCCGGGTCAGGGCACGGGGAAAACACGCCGGGAGGCAGGGATGGCACAGCAGGTCTGGGGCTCTGGGATCCAGCCGGGATGTGCCCCCGTCCCCCTGGGATCTGCAGGGTGCCAGGGGTCTGGGAGGAGCCCGAGAGGGATGAGCACACGGGCAGGGAGGGGGGGCTCTCACTCCCATCGCAGGGCTGCTGCCCCCCAGGGATGTCCTGAGCGCCCCTGGAGCTTTTTGGGATTCCCAGGTGGCATCTAAGAGCCCACCCCAATGCCAGTGCCTGGGTGGGTGTTTGGGCACATGGTCCCTGCTGCCGGATCCCTGTGACCTCCAGTGCCTCCTGGGCAGGGAAAAGTCTCCCCCTGTGACCTCCAGTGCCTCCTGGGCAGGGAAAAGTGTCCCAGCCCCGAGGGGCTGCCACTGAGCTCAGCTGGTGGCACTGACGGAGGCCACATGCCATGTCCCAGCTGTGGTGTCCTTCTCTGAAGTTGTGCCCACAGGCAAGCAGGGAATGCCACTCCACACTCCCAAACCCTCGAGGCCGGCTCCTTGTATCCCACAGAAAGCCCCAGAAGCATCGAAGCCAGGGACAAAGAAAGCACCGCTGTCACCGTGGGCCCACTCCGTCCCCGCAAAGCAACATCACCCAACCCCCGCGGCTGGTCCCCTGTACCTTCAGCGTGTCCCCTTTGTGGAAGGGCAGCTCGTCCTCCTCCGTCGCCTGGAAGCTGTACAGGGCCAGCGACTCCATGGCCGGGGGGGTCCGCACAGGGGTCCCGGGGCCCGCTCGGGGCTCGGGGCTGCGCTCGCCGTGCGGCGGCGGAGGGCAGGAAACCGAGCTGATGTCAGCGCTGCCGGGGCGCCACGCGGGCCCTGCCGCGGCCACAGCTGCCCAGATGTGCGGGGGGAGCCGTGCCAGCCCACCCCAGTGCCAGGGGATCCATGTGCCCGAGGATGGCAGAAGGATTTGGCGTTTCCCCCGCAGTGAGTGGAGGGCAGTGCCCGGGTTTGGGTGGGGATTTTGGGAGGGGTGCTGGGGGGTCTCTGCTTGAGGGGCTTGGTGGGAATGGCTGTTCCAGAAGCAGGAGAATGGCGGCGGGTGGGAATGGCGGGGGCGGAGGGAGGTGGGTGGATGCACACACCTGGTTTCTTTGGAACTCAGAGCAAACCCTCCGTGGCTCGGCTCTGAGCAGCGAGCTCTCAGCATTATCAGAGCGAGCTCTCAGCATTATCAGAGGATGATTTTGCTTCTTTGGGCTGCGGCCCCTCGAGCGGGTTGGTTTTTCCCAGTTTTCTTCTGCAGGGCTCAGGGAATAAAAATCCCTTTTAGACTAAAACTGAGCACTGAAACTTCCCGCTGCTCCCGTGGGCGTCAGGCACCGACTCTGCAGGGCTCACACGCCGGGGACCATTCCCAGCGGGAAGGTCTCCGGAGCTCTTCAGCCTTCCTGTGTGTGGGCTGGGGCATGGAAAATCCGCCAGACTCTGCCTGGCTTGGCGGCGAGGAACCAAACCAGGGACAGCTGCAGCGCAGCCCCTGCCCGAGGGTTTGGGCATTTTCCAGCGCTGCTGCCATCTGCCCGGGGTGGGATGAGCCATGCTGCTTGTAGGGACACTTTGGGGACACGGGCTCCGAGATTCACCTCTTCCAAACCTTATTCCCAGCTCCCGACTGCATCCAAACAGCAAACGCCCTCTAGCACCCCGCTGAGGCCGCTTCCAGGGCCCGTGGAAGCAGAGAGGGATGTGCAGGGTGTCACTGGGTGTCCCCACACCCAGCGAGGCACAGTCCCCAGGGGTTATCCTGGGATGTGCTGCTCCCAGGGGACACGGAGGTGCTGGGAAGGCCAGGAGGGTCAGGGGGGCCGTGGGAAGAGGATCACAATGTGCTCGGCTGCCACAGGGAGGAGGGGACTCGGCAAATCCCCACATCCCAGAGAGACCCAGGGGATGGGAATGCAGCAGGAAATCATCTCGGGATGAGCTTCCTCTGCCCCTCAGCAGCCCTGGGGAGGGTGGAGCTGGATGTTCCCTGGGGAAAGCAGCCCAGCAGAGCTGCTCCCCCTCTGCTGTGGCCAAGGGCCTGATCCTGTCCCTGCTCCATGATGCAGGGGCCACTCCAGGCCACCCCACATGGAGAACAAGAGGGCAGGGAGGGTGTCTGGGAAGGGGTCGGTGTGGGAGAAACCTGCAGCCCAGGAGTGGGTTGTGCGGGTGACAATCAGCTGTGCCATGGGGACACCGGGAGCAGTTTTGGGGTTTGGATTCTGGGGACAGCACGGAGGCTTTGGGGACACCTTGGGGTGGCCGGGCTGGAGCCACACGTGGTCCCGCAGTGCCTGGGAGGGGACACAGCACACTGGGGTCACACAGGGTCCCCAGGCCAGGCTCAGGACCGGAGCGGGATGGGATCCTGCCAGCAGATGGCAGCAGTGCCCCAAGGGACACTGGGGACACTGGGGACACTGGGGACACTGGGGACAGCGCCACCTGCCCCTGCACTCCGGCTCTGCTGAGGCAGGCAGCCCCTTCCACACCTCTGTCACATCACAGCCCCTCCCCGGGCGGGTCACGGTCCCTTCCGCTGGCTGGTGGCCCTGGTGGCTCGCTGTCCCTGCCTGAGCACACCTGGTCACCGTGGGGTGACAGCAGCACCTGCAGCCCAGGGCAGGCTGGGCTGGTCCGTGCCCCTTCTCGGGGTCGGGAGCCAAACGCTGCAGAGTTCAGCTGGACCCCAGGTGCCCTGCCGTGAGCCCGGCAGGGTGGCATCCTGGGGGATGTGTCCCCTCACCCCTGTGCCCTGCACGTCCCCAGTGTCCAGAGGGACACAGGAGGTGCCACGTGGTTGCTGTGGGTTGGGTGTCAAAGCTTGAGCTTTGGGGCTCGGTCCTGAGCTCAGCTCAGCCTGTGAGGAGATCCCAAGGGATGCCATGGATCACCCAAGGGATGCCACCCTGTCCCAGCTTTGCCACCAGCCCATGCCGCCTCTCCCTGTGAGCTGTGAGCTCCGTGGCCCTGGGGACAGGCAGAGGAAGGTGCCAGGGCTCTGGCATTGCCCTTTCCTGGCTGCAGGGCCATTCCAGGCCTTGGGAGCTGCCTGGAGCTCCTGCTGACTCCCGGCTTGCCCAATCTGCCCAGCCCTGTTTCATCAACATCCTGTGTTTACCTGGCTGCAAAATCCCCACGCGGGAGGGAGGAAGAGGAGGGAGGGGAGCCTCTTCCCCTTCCTCTGCGGCCTGGGGAGCTTTGTTATGGACACCACCCCGGGTTCCCCAGCTCCTCTCTGGCCTCTGCCTCAGTGACCCCTTGCTCTGCCCATGGAGGGGGTGTCTCAAGCCTGGCTTTGCCTCCCGGGGGGCTTTGAGCTGGGTCTGGATGGTTCAGGGCTGGGCAAGGGGAGCTGGCTCACTGCAGACCCAGGGCTTTGCCCCTGGAGCAGGGAGAGGGATGGATCTGCCCCAGGACACGGCGCTGTGCTGCGGGTTGGGAGTGCAGCACAGCCAGGATTCAGGCTCGTTCAGGGATGGGGAACGTGGATAAATCCTGTAAAATAAAGGCTGCAGCTGTGGGTGAATCCTGTGGGATAAAGGCTGCAGCTGCCTGTGTGCCCGGGGATGGAATCAGCCCTTCCATGGGGACCCGGATGTCTCTGGAGCCCCACTGAGGCCCCGTGCAGAGAGGAAGTGACATCCTGGGCTAGAAAATGCCACCTCAGGGCCCCCAGGCAGGATCTCAGTGTCAGCACTTTCCCCCCAGAGCAGAGGCCACGTCGGTGACTCCTGAGCACTGGATTTTGTGTGTAACCCAACTTCTCAGCCCACACTGAGGAACCTGTGTCACCATTTACACCCTGGTGTAGCTGAGGACAGAGGGTCAGACCCCTCTGGACCTCACACTGTCCCACAGGATCTGTAGGAAAACATCTACAAGAGGAGCAGACACAGGGACGATTGGTCACACTGGGTCCAGCGTGGCCAGGAAAGGCTCCTTGAGGTGCTGGTGCTCTCCAGATGTGCAGCTGCATCTCCTCAGGGTCAGCAGGGGTGGCTGGGGCTGGTATTGGGGTTTTTGAGCTGGTAAATCAGAGCAGAGCCCGCTTGCCTGTGATGTAGGTGGGCTGGGAGTGGGACTGTGCTCTCACGGGAGAAGCCCGAGGGCAGGGGGCTGGTGGTGGGGCCTCACTTTCTGCTTTTGGCCCCAAAAATGGATCTGGAAAAGAGGTGGATGTCATGAGGCTTTGGGTGTGGAATTCAACCCCAGACCTGCAAGAAAGGATTGCTGACAGGGTCATCCCAAACAGCCTCTCCAAGAGGGAGGCAGCCTTGGATGGTGGCTGGGATTGAACTCCTGGGAAAGGCCAAACCCTGTTTGGGTGGGGAGGGAGAGCCCAGACGGAGCAGCCAAGGGGAACACACAGTGGGGGCTTCCTGGGCGTTCCCAGGACTGTTTTGGGCTGCTGGGTGAGGTCACTGTCAGTGCCTGGGCTGGGATGGGGGCTCAGGCCAGGATCGTTTACAGAGGTGTGAACCATTAATGGCTTAATCATCAGCTGCAGGTTATTTGCCTCCCTGGGCTCTATAAAAGGACCTGGAGGCCACTTCTGGGGTTTGGACCGAGGAGAAGGGAGTGTTCTTTCTTGTGGCTGTGTCTTGGAGCTGCTCCTGAGATCCTGCTGTTCCCTGGGATGCACCAAGAGCAAAAGGTGAGCTGTCCCTCTGTGTGGTGGCTGTGTCTTCCCTGGTGTGACCAGGAGAGGATGGAGCTGTCCAGATCCACCTGGAGCAGGTCCTTGGTGTCCAGCTGGCAGCAGATCTTGTGTGTCCCATGGCTGTGGTGTCCTGGGGTCACTGACACAGCTGGGGGTAACTCTGGGACCTGCTGGGTGCCCTCATGCAGTCAGGCTCTGCTCTAAGCTGTGGGAGGAATGTTTTCTGCTGAATCCTGCTGTGGAAATGTCTGATGGTGACTCCTGGGATGAGCAGCTGTGTCTGGCCTGCAGTCTCCATCCTTGGTGCTGGGCTGTGGAGAAGCCCAGGTCCCCATGCTGCTCCAAGATGGGCATGGATGGGAGCTGGGAATGCTCTGCCAGCCCTTGTGGGTCCTCAGAAGCCATTCCCAGAGAGCTGAAGCTGGAAACCCCCCCGTGCTGCATTCTGTCAGCGCAGCATGGGGGTGCAGAGGGTCCCAGCACTGCTCTGATTCGCACGGGACACAAACAAAAAGGGTTCCTTTAAGTGGAAGTCCCAAAGCAGCAGGCAGGAGGCTGGGATTTGGGTGTGGAGGCTGTTTGCTGTCGCTGTTTGCCGTGGGGGGAGGCTTCTCACTGGCAGAGGAGCCACCCATGGGCAGGGGATCTCCGCGGCTCCCGCAGGGCTCCTTTGAGGGGAAGCAGGAGTTTGGGCACAGCCAGGCTCAGCCTGAACGGATTCCAAGAATCTCCCCCTCGAGCAAGAGCATCTGTTATTTTTCTAGGAATTAAAAAGAAAAACCCGCCGCGGAAGGCTGTGCAGTGTGCGTAGGTGAGGGGACCGTGCTGTCACCCTGCTGTCACCGCCGTGACTCAGCCGGGGGGCTGCCACTCCCGGCAACAACAGCAACAACAAAAAATAAATGTAGGGAGAAATTGTGAATGATCGCCGGCTGCCGGTGACTGAGCTCCGGGCTGGTCAAATTTCGGTTCCTCCTTAGGGCTGGCTGGTTAACAAAGAAGTTATTAATAACCAATTAACCACAGCTCACGTCACTCCTTCCTCTGGGAGTGTGGCAAGAGCGGGCCTG
Organism: Passer domesticus; assembly: GCF_036417665.1. Lineage (NCBI taxonomy): Eukaryota > Metazoa > Chordata > Aves > Passeriformes > Passeridae > Passer > Passer domesticus. Next base: position 14,855,235 of record NC_087488.1, read on the forward strand.
GTTCCTCCTTCGGCTCCGTACCCACCCTGCTGCTTTGGGGGGACATTGGGGTGGCTGTCCCCTCCCTGCAGGGCTGCTGGGGACGGGGACGTGCCCAGGTGACACCTGCCAGGGCCACGGTGACACCTGCCAGGGCCTCGGTGACACCTGCCAGGGCTGTGCGGGACCGCCAGCACAGAGGTGGCCCGAGGCTGGCACACGGTGTGTTTGGCTGGGCTGCTGGTGGGAGAGGCAGGAATTTGGGCAGTGCCAGCGCAGATGGTGACAGCCGTGGGGACACGGAGGGAGGAGGAGGAGGAGGAGGAAGGTCCCTGCTGGCCAGTGATGTGCGCGGTGCCACATCCCGGGCAGAGCCGGATGCGCAGAGAATCCAGGCACTGTGCTGCTCCTGAAGCCGCCTATTCAGGGCTCGGAGGGCAGCACAAGAGGGAGGAAGCGGAGGAAGGGGGAGCACTGAAGGCCTCTGTGTGTGGCCGGACGGATGCAGGTGCAGCTGTGGATTCCCCGGATGCTCCACGCTGCCCTTTCTCGAGGGGAGTCCCCCCAGAGCCCCCAGCTCTGCTGTCACTCTGATTTATTCCTCTTGCCACACTGCCCAGTGCTGCCTTTTTTTTTTCTTTTTTTCTGTAGGTCTGTGTGGATTCTCTGAAATGACACCCAGAGTTGGGCTGTCCCTCATTTCTCTGACCTCTCTCCTCTCCTCAGCTGAGTATCTGCAGGAAATGTTTAGCAATTAAGTAGCTGTGAAAACTCTGCCCAGCCTGTCATCAGCTGGGGCTGAAATCAGCCCCGAAGGATCCATGGGAGAATCCACGCACGTGGCCCTGCCTGTCCCAGCCCACACCCTGCTGCTCCCTTTGGAAAACCAAGCTGAACAAAGCTGCTGCTCTGGTGGCAGAGCCCTCTCAGGGCACTTTGCCTCAGTGGTGATTTTCACCTGTGCAAGGCAAGAGGAAAAAACTGAGTGCAGATTTTTCAGGAAGCCACAATAAAACTGATGAATTCCTCCCAAGGGCTGTGTTGGGCTGTGATTTCTGACACATCAGCTGTGGCAATCCAGGGTGATTTCACTGAAGCCTCTCCAGATATCTGTGTGTAAATGAGAGCAGGATCTGGCCCGTGTTAAAGGAACACTGCCCAGGGGTTTGCTCCAAGATGTGTGTTCTTGCTTTCTGCTCTCTTAGCAAATGCAGCACTCCTAGGAGGCAATTCTGCATCTTAAATAGAAAGCCAAGGCAGTGCTTTCTCTTGAAGTATTCCTGTAGAGCTGGGAACAGCATTTGCTTCAATGGAAGAGTTTGAGATCCCCAGGAAAACGGGGCCTGACCCCCTCCCTGTGAAGCTGATGGCAAAGGAACAGCATTGCTCTGACAGGGCTCATGATGTGAGGCACTAACATTAGCACAGGTAATAAAAACCCTCCCCATGTAGGTGTGTTTGGCACAAGATGCATTTGCAGTAGCAAGCAAAGCATTTGGCAAAATCCTGTAAAATATCTGTTTCTACACCGTGTTCCTTTCGGCATCTGAAATGCAGATTTGTCATCTTCCTTCCTCCTTCCTCCCCTCTCTTCCTCTCTCAGGCTGAAAGAGGAACTCTGGGTTTTGCTGGTTTTTGGGCTTTGCTTGGGGGGGCTGGTGGTCACTACAGGCTGAGCAGCTGCTGGAGCTGCTGAGGAGGTGGCAGCAGGAGCCAGTGGTGTGTTATGTCCTTTTGTCACATTAATGGCACGTGGTGATGTCCTGCTGTGCTGGAGAAATGGCCCTGCTGGTCCTCCCTGCTGCAGAAACTGGGATTCCAGTGCCATTTCACGTCAGGGAGGGTCAGGTTGGATTTAGGAGAAGAGGGTGGTGGGCACTGCCCAGGCTCCCCAGGAATGGGCACAGCCCCAAGGCTGCCAGAGCTCCAGGAGGGTTTGGGCACCACTCCCAGGCACAGGCTGGGATTGTTGGGGTGTCTGTGCAGGGCCAGGAGTTGGATCAATGATCCCTGTGTGACCCAACTCAGCCTGGGAGCAGGGGGCTGGAGGCACCACGGGGCGCAGGATGCCCTGGAAGGGCCCAGATGAGCAACAGGGGCAAGAGTTTGATCATGGGCAAGCTCCAGCTCCAAGTGGAGGGGACAGTGTGGAGAGTGAGGTGGTTGGAGGAGCTCAGGAAACCTCTGGAACAACAGGAACAGTCTGGACTGGGCACAGAGAACTGGAATCACTTGTGGGAAACCCTCAAAAACAGCTTGGGAAGGGGCTACAGCCCCTCTCCAGTGTGGGCACCTGTGTCTTCCCCCTCTGAAAAGCAAATTAGCACAAATTCTATATCCCAGCCTGATGCCTGCTTGCTGCTCCCTGGGCTGGGATCAGCCATGCAGCCTCCAGTGGTTTGCAGCTCTGCTGTTCTTGGCTCCCCGGGGCAGAGACAGCTCAGTAAATCATTTTAGCTTATGTTTAACTCTCCCTGAGCACCTCTGGGTGCAGAAGGCTTAGGGAATGTGCCAAGTGTCTGCAAGGCTAAGGGTGCCAGTCCATGGAGAGTCTGGGGAAAGGAGATTCCCAGGGATGGAGCTTTTGGGAGAAACCCAGGAGAGCTGAGGAAAACAGCACGTGGGTGCTGCTCTTGGCCTCTGCTCTGAAGGATGGTAAACATGAAGGTCTGGAGCTGGGAGCCAAAGTGTGGGAAGATAAGAACATCCATCCTGCTTAAAACCAGGTGTCCAGTCCAAAATCTGAGCACTGGCAGTGTTTATAGCAAATGTTTGAGGATAATGGGAGGGTATAACTGCAGAGGGACTTTTCACAAGGGTGAGTAGTGACAGGATTGGGGGAATGCCTTAAGCTGAAGCAGGGTTAGATTAGGTATTAGGAAGAAATTCTTCCCTGTGAGGGTGGGGAGGCACTAGACCAGGTTGCCCAGAGAACCTGTGGCTGCTCCATTCCTGGAGGTGTCCAAGACCAGGCTGGATGGGGCTTGGAGTAATCTGGGACAGTGGAAGGTGTCCCTGGCCGTGGGCAGGGCTTGGAGCTGGATGATTTTTAAGGTTCCTTCATATCCAAACCAGTCTATGATTCTGTGATAAGAGGAATACGTGAGTGAGCAGCCAGAACTCCACGCTGTGTTCTCCTTCTTGGATTCAGTAATTCTGGGCACCTCCCAAACTGCAGCTGTGTCTGCAAGATGCATCTTGAAGGAGGCACCCTTGAGTGACAGCATCTCCAGCTCCCTGCCTTCCCCCAGGCTCTGATCTCAGAGCAAAACAAGAGGTCCTGCCCTGCCTGCAGGGAAAACACGGGAGTCTCACGTTTCTCTCTCAAGTGCAAGCTGGAAAAGCTGATGCAGACATGCTCTGGAACCGTAATGAAGGCACAGAGTGCTTGTGTGGAAGTGCCTGCCAGTTGTCATTTAAGGGTCAGTTGGTGGCTTCTTGGAGGAAATGGCCTGCACAGCCCAGCCCTTCCTCCCCAAGTGCTGGAGATCCTGCTGAGTGCAGAGAACTTCTCAGCTGAGCTGAGCAGGTGCCACAAACCCTTCTTCCAGCCCACTGGTGACACATGAGGGGTTTTCATGACATCAGGCATTTTGGGCTTTAGTTTGCACCCTCCTGGACTGGATTATTCAGCTGATGTTTCACCAAAGGCCACTTTCAGTACTGCTAAAATCTGTCGTGGTTGTGCGTGGTTTGCACCCCGTGCCCCTCCCAAAATGCTCTGAGTGACGTGGAAGCATCTTGAGGGACAGAGGAAACTTGCTGTCTGTAGCAACTTGCTCTGCAGTTATTTTTGGTTGAGGTTATTGTGGTTTGTGTCCCAGAAAAGACGGGGCTGTGCACAGCCAGTTCCCAGCAGTGCTGGTGTTTGCCTCTCACCTTTTCCTATCAGAGACGTCTGATTTCTAAAAATCAGAAGGCAACAGACCCCTTTGACCTCCTCTCGTGTTCACAGGGTCAGGGAGCAATCCTGTAGTTCTCCATCTCAGTCCACAGGAATGTGGAAGCTTGTAGGAGTATTAATTACAGCCAATTATAACCTGCTTGACTGGCTAAGGTGTTCAAATGGCTCCTGAGACTTGCTGTTGTTGAAGAGGAACGTTTCCCTTCCACCAAGTTTTTGAGGAGCTCAGAGCAGGGCTGATCCATGGGGCAGCGTGGCTGGGTTGTGTTAGGATTGAACACGGTCTGGAGGAATTCTGGCCTGCAGTGCTGTGCAGTTTGTTTGCTTTGTGGAGTCCTCATGGCTTGTCACGAATCTCTTCCAGCCCAGCTGGTGAATTTTTTTTTAATCTGCTTGTTTATCACACAGGGACCGTGTATTCACAGCTCTGCAGCATTGTTTAGAGTTTTTTACAGAGTGAAAGTTCCTGGGAAGCCCTGTTGAGGATGAGATGGGGCAGCAGGGACAAGTTTGAAGTCACAACCGTGCATGCAGATATGAAAGTTTCAAGTGGCTCTGTGAGCCTGGGAATGGAGGAAGTTACTTGCAGAAGTGGGAATCAGAAACCCAGAAATTGGGCCAACCAATTAAGTGACTGGCTGGATGCTGTGCAAACACAAACCAAGCAGACAGCTCTCAGTTTTCATCTGTCAAGGGGGAAAGCTACCAGCTTTTCAGTGATGGGCATCCAGCTGGAATCCAGGGATGTGGCAGCGCTGTTCCAGCCTCCCTGTTTAAAAAACACAAAATACCTGCAGCTTCCAGTACTTGCTCTGCTTTGGGGGGGTCACATCTTTGTGTTTGAGAGCAAGGCTCTGAAATTTGAGCCAAAACTGGCTGTAGCTGTGCAGCTCAGCTGCCAGGGTTGGAGCTGAGGAGCTTTCCAGGCATTGCTTGCTCTGGGAGCAGAGCATGCATGAAGGAAGCTCCAGTTGTCCCCATGAGTCCCAAAATCTCTGTGAGCACCACACTGTGGTGTGACAATGCTGATTTTAGTGTTGGCACCCCTGAGTCACTCCAGCTAAGGGGTGGATGATTTGCTGCATCTGATTCCTGTGGGGAAGGAGGTGCTTTCTGGGGTTTCGTGCTTAAAAATGAAACTCCTTGTGCTGGACCATGTCCTCTGCCAGCAGTGGCCACAGGCTGGGTGCTTGGTTGTAGGTACACATCATTTCTCTACCAGTGTACAACCTTTCCAGCCAAAATCCCAGTCCCAACAGGGAGAGGAGACACAAATCCCAGAGGATTCTGCAGAGCCAGGAGTGTAGCTCCCGACACGTTCCTCAGAGCCAAGCCCACAGGGCGTTTTCCCTCAAGGTTAGAAACAGCTGGGAGGAGTGAGGATAATCCCTGGCCACGTGAGATCCTTGTGCAACTGCACAGGTCATCCTGCAGTTTGGAAGTGATTGTGGAGCCTCTATCAGTCTGAGGATGGGCCTGGGGCAAAAGGGAGGGGCTGCCTCTCCAGGTGACATCCTTTGGGTGGCTGCAGGAATGAGAGGAGGAATTCTGATGGGTGATGTTGTCCATCAGCTCCATCCTGGCAGGAAGTGCCCTTGTTGTGACAAGGAAGAAGTCAAGAGGGATAGAACAAATTGTACCAAGCAAAAGGGAGCTCACAGGCTCTGCTTTGGGGAGCCAGATGGCAACAATAAATGAGCCTGACTTTGCTGGGCCTGAGTCTGCCACTCCAAACTGTGCAGATGGTCCGAATGGGTGAGTGCTCCCAGCCTGGAAACAAGCAGCAGATCCAGGCTCTTTGGGTCAAGTGTGTTCCTTGTGTCCTATAAACCCAGAAAAATGCCTCCTCAGCAGTCGGTGTGGCCTTGCACGGCCCTGTCCTCTCTTTTCTGCTGATGTGGGTGCTGATCTGAGCCTCTGGCGAGCTGGTTCAGGGAGCTGAACTGGCTGAGAAGCAGCACTCCCCCCAAAAAAGTGATTAATCTTCACCACAGGTGGTATAAGCTGGTGCTGGTGGCAGGGAGGGAATGGGAAGGGGTGGTGGAGGAAGGGCAGGAACCACAACACCCTGACTTAGGTCAATTAAAACTTGTGGAATTTCACCCCCAGGCTTCAGTGGGATTTAATGTAAGCAGCACCAGTAGCTTTGGCTTCTTGCTGAGGCATGGGAGAAACTGCACCTCCGGAGCAGTAAGGAGAAAGGAATGAGGGAAGGTGCCCACAGATGAGAACAGCTCCAGCTTCTAAAGAAACACAACACTTGGTAATTACTAGAACTAAGCACATTCAAACGTCACTGCCTCCTGCACTGTCAGAGCACATTCATTTTGAGAAAACCAGAATGTGCTGGGCTTGCATTCTCTCTTCTCTTTTCATGAATCTGCCAACGTGTTCAGAAAAGGTCTGGTTTGAATACCCATATTAGAGGTGTATTAATTTTGAACTTGTCAAAAGGGATATTTGCATTGGAAACAGTTCTACAAGTTTGTCTGCACCACGAAGGGAACGAACCCCCCTCCTGCTGGCTCTGTTCTGAGTAGCTTGGGTTGCTTCCAGCTGAACTCAGGCACAGGCTCACTGGGCTCTACTCTCCCATCCTTCTGCTTTTCTCCCTTATTTAAAGATGTTTGAAGAAGCCAGGCTAAACATGATGGGAGCTAAACTCTTATTTTGGTTCTCCTCGCTTCGTAGACAAACCCTGCAAGTGTGGAAGGGCTGCAGACCCCGTGGATCTGTGTGTCTAATTGAAGCAGACAAGGCTGTAACTCAGACTTTGCATATTTCAATGAAATATTCATGAATCCAGGAGAGAATAACCCGGGGTGAACATCAAGTTGTATAATCTGAATATATTCTCTATAACTGTCAGCAACATGCAGACAGCTCAGAAAATTCCAGGGAGGGTCTGTGCTTGTTGAGAAACATCCCTCTGCTTTGGCTCGAAGGACAATGATGATTGTGTTTGCCCAGACTATTTAATTAGCAGATTTCCCAAATTGGGCTCTTAGGGACAGAAGTCCCCATTTACCCCATGTGGAAGCATGTGGCTTCCCGGGAAGGCTGGGAAGCTCCAGCTGCCACTGGAATGGAGGGTGCCCAAGCTCCTGAGACACGAGGCAGTTCCTCCCTTGGCTGTTTAATCCAGGCTGAGGCGCTGAACATGAAACACACCTTCATTAGGTGATGCTCGTCTCTATTTCTGCATTGATTCCTCTGAAGACCTGCAGGTTAGGAGTGGGAAGGAAAATCAGTAATGGAGCAAAATGACTGTGATTTAGAGCTCGGATTGCACGCAGCCAGGGCCATGCATCAGGATAATGAGATTCAGTCTTGTTTGCTTACAAGCACTGGAGACAGAAGCAGAAAATGTGATCCACCAAGCCAGCTCTCAGGAAATGAGGAACAATAGAGTGAGGAAATCAAATTTCAAACGGCAGGGATATATTTATCGAGTTTTCCTTGGGATTTCTGCAGAGCTTCGGGGCGTTCTCTGTGCAGTGTTTTTTCGGGCAGCCGACATATGGCAGGAGGATTAGATCACTGCAAAGCACCGTTGGTTGTGACCTATTTGTTAATGCAGGGCTGGGGTCAGCGACAGGAGACAAATGCACTTGTCACTGTTTGGGGCTTTTCAAGTGCTGCTCCTGTTGTCCCTCGCACCCTGGCCAGACGTTTGGAACAAACTCATTAGCTAATTAGTGGTGTGCTCAGCCCCACGTGGGCGATATTCCCATTATGGCTTGGAACAGGCCCTCCTGAGGCTCCCTGGCAGCTGCTCTTCCCTAGGTTAGTTGGGAGGGCAGCTGGGGGAGGATGTGACTTCCTCATCTTCTCTGGGAGAGCCTCCTGCATTCCAGACATCCCATTCCTTATCCTCCTGCTCCTTATCCTCCTGCTCCTTGCCTACTCCCACTCTCTGGGTCCAGTGCCACCAGCTCGACTCTGGTGAGCAGTGACAGGAGCTGAGGGCACGGCGTGAAGCTGTGCCAGGAAGGTTTAGGTTATCAGGAAAAGGGTTTTCACCCAGAGGTGCTGGGGCACTGGACAGGTTCTCCAGGGAATGGCATCAAGGCTGCCAGAGCTCCAGGAGTGTTTGGACAACGCTCTCAGGCACAGGGTGGGATTCATAGAATCACAGAACAGTTTGGGTTGGAAGGGATCTCAAAAACCCTCCAGGTCCATCCCTGCTGTGGGCAGGGACACCTTCCACTATCCCAGGTTGCTCCAAGCCCTGTCCAACCTGGTCTTGGACACTTCCAGGGATGTGGCAACCACAGCTTCTCTGGGCAACATGGTCTAGTGAAAGGTGTCCCTGATCCTTGTCCTGTGCAGGAGCACGAGCTGGATTTGATGCTCCTTGTTCCTTCCATATCCAGAGGATATCCTGGGAGTCTGTGAGCTGCCTTCTCCGTGTGGATTGCTCTGCTGGTTATCAGGGTGGTGCCACAGCTCCTGGTGACCAACTCAGACTGCAAATCGTGGCCTTGGACTCTGGTTCTGCCAACGCAGCTGAAATGTTGTGGGCTGGGAAGGATCAGAGACGGCTCGGGTCAAGCTCCAGGTACAGCCTGCTCCAGAAGGATGGGGCAGGGCTGCAGTGGGAAGTGTTCTGCACCAGCTCCTGGCTTTAAAATCACAGGGCAAACATGGTGACCTCCTGTTGCTAATAGGAAACAAGAGACATAAATCCACTGCCACGAGTCTGCTCCGGGGCCACCAGGAAGAACATCCCTGTGCAGCTTGGGCAGAGCTCTGCTGGAGCAGCTCTACCACTCATGTACCTGCCCAGGGCAGCAGGAACATTGCCCTTTAAGGCATTAACACGCATATAATAATAAAAAAATAAGTGATTTTACTTGGCTGGTTTGTTGTACTCGTACTAAGGGGGTTGATAGAGAAGTGTTTTTTTGGTGGAAGCGTGCCAGCTGCAGGAGGTTTTTGCTGGGTTTGCTGATTTGCACACTTAATGATGTAGACAGACACCTGGGATGGAGCTGGGAATGGAGAGGAAGCTGCCTCCTGCTCTGGAGAGCTGTCTGCCAGGTCTGGAAGGAACACAGGCAGGAGAGAAGGCAGCAGGAAAAATCCTGTTCTTCCCATTTTATTTTAACCAAGAGCTTTCTTCTCCTCCTTTAGAGCTGTCAGCACCTGATCATTAGGATTAATGAACGTGCACAGAAACATTGGGTTTCCATCATTGCTGTTTTCTTGCAAAGAAGAAAAGGGGGAAGTATTCTTTCAGCTCGTGCTGATACCATCAGATGTGTGCTGATCCCTTATTTTTTTTCACCCAGAATTTAATCCTGCCTAGCTCAAGGTTAACAGCTAAGCCAGAATCACAGCTTGCTGCAGAAGATTCAGAGCTTCCCAGCTCCCAGATGGTGTTCAAGGCATTGGAATGTGCAGCATTTCTAAACAAGTTGCTTTTAATGCAGCTCACCCGGTGGTTCACTGCAGTCCTCGTTCTTCTGTATTTAAACCTCAAATCTGTGGCAGATTTGATAGTGGCTCCATGGGAGGAAGGGCTGGGCTCTAAGTGGTGGATGCTCCATCCATGGAAGTTTTCAAGGCCAGGTTGGACATGCTTGGAGCATCTTGGGACAGTGGGAGGTGTCCCTGCCCCTGGCAGGGTTTGGAATGAGATGATTTTTAAGGTCCCTTCCCAAACCATTGTGGGATTTGATGAAGTCCGCAGCACTCAGCCTGACCTTCCTTTCACTTAAAAGCAGTGACTCATAAACTGGATTTTGCTCCACATTTCTGTTTTCCTATGCTTTTGTAAGGCACGATTCCTGAGGAATTGGGGTTTTAAATAACCAGCAGCGATCCAAGCAGAGCTCTGCTATCCAGCTTCTCCCCTGGCCCACACCAATCCCGACTGACTCCCGAGCAGCCGTGTCCCGTTTCCTTGAATTGTCTCCCGTTTTTTTAAGATGGGAACAAATATATTCAGGGAGGACTACAATGGGAGCAGAACCCTCCTCCAGCCCGCGGTGCCGGACACAGGTTTAGTCATTATCCTGAGGGGAAGGACGTGTGCTCCAACCCACCCAGACCATCCGGCTCCTCCTGCCACGTTTGTGCCTCTGTGTCCCTTTGTCACCCACTGTGGCGACCCTGATCCATAAATGTGTCCATAAAGTGTCCCCTTAGCCATAAATGTGGTTATTTTATGTTGGCGTCTGCAGTGGGAGTATCTGTGCTGTGTGAGGCAATGGGAGCTGTGCCAGGGAGGTTCAGGTTGGACACTGGGAGGGATTTTTCTCATCGAAAGAGTGAATAAATATCGGAATGGGCTGCCCAAGGATGCAGTGGGGTCACTGGCCCTGGAGGTGTTTAAGGAAAACCTGGATGTGGCACTCAGTGCCACAGTCTAGTTGACAAAGGGACATTTGGCCACAAGTTGGGACTTGATCATCTCAGGTCTTTTCCAAACTAATTAATTCTATAATTCTGCTTTGGAGGCTGCCTGCCCACACTGGACCTCGATTTTTGGGGGGTTACCCTGCCCTGAAATGTGTTTCTCCTGGGTGCTGTCAGTGTGGAGGGGGAGTGTGTTCCCCAAGCCTTCTCTTTCCATCAAAGGCAGCCCCAGACCTGCTTTAAAGTGTACCCTGATCCATAAACGTGGTTATTTTGTACTGATAGTCATTATTTTATATTATTTGTCCCTGGATTTTGGGGGATCTCTAGCCCTGAGCCCGGTTTCTCCTGGGCTCTGTGTGCGCTGAGGGGGATCCCCAAACCCCAAATCCATCAAACCCAGCCCCGCACCCTCCCTAAAGCGTTCTGACCCATAAATGTAGTTATTTTGTAACGATAAACTTGTTTTGCATTATTTCACCCAGGTTTCTGGGGGACCCCTGAGCGCTTTGAGCACTGAGCGGCCTCCCCAGGCGCTCTCCCGTGCCCGGGGGCCGATCCTGCCTCGCTCCTCACTGGCGCCGGGTCCGGCTGCGGGGAGCGGCGCCAGCAGGGAGGGAAGGAGGGGAAGAGGGAGGGAAGGGAGGGAAGGAGGGGAAAAGGGAGGGAAGGAGGGGACGGGCAGCGCCGCGTCCCCCCCGCCCTCAGCGCGGCCGCGCCTCGGGGCCGCGCGCGGCCGCCGGTTCCGCCTCCTCCGCCGCCTCCCCGCGGCCGCCGCCGCCATGTTGGATGGTGCGTGTGGGTGTCAAGCGCAGCCCGCGGCCGCCGGGCACCGGGACACCGGCACACCGCGCCCGCCCCGCGCCCGCAGGTCAGCGCGGCTCCCGCGGGGCTGCGGGACGGCGTGCAGGGGGGAACGGGCGGGCAGCCCCCGCAGCGCCGGCTTTGCCCTCGGCGGGGCGCGGGGCGGGCGCGGGAAGGGCCCCCGGGGGTCCCCGCGGGGAGGGCGCGGGGCCGCGGTGGCCTTTGTTGTCGCCGGTGGGTGGCTGGGCGGGCGGCGGCGGGGACGGGCCGGCTCTCCGCGGCCCCGAGTTTGGGCCTGGCTCCCGATGGGCCTCCCGGGGCTGCGGGGGACGGCGGGGCCTGCGGGCTCGGGGGGCTCCCGGCGGCGGCGCTGGGGCGGGGGGCTCCGCTCCGCCCGGTCCGACCCCCGCCCCGGCGCTGCTCACCTCCATCGCGGCGGGGCGGGGGATGTTTTGTTGTATTTTCAGTAATATCGTTGTTTGGGAGGTGTGTGTTAATGCTTTTAATGATTTTTAAGGGTCTGTTTTATATAGGGGGATTGGACTAGAGGTCCCTTTCAACCCTAATAATTCTGATTTTCTGTGATTCTGTGAAATTCTCTCTCTCTATATATATATATTTTACACCAATACATACTTATATATATATTTTTTTAATTTTACCTGCAGTACCTGTGATGCTAGAGATCAGGGTTGGGTAGTCAGCGAGCTGTATTACATTATTGCTGTGAAATATATTGAAACAGTAATTATCACAGGCTGCCCGCAATGGAAGTCCCCTATTTTAAAGCCGTAAGGCTTTAATGTAAATGTTAAAATATTCATGTTAAGGTTTAAAGCTCTAAGGCTTTAAAACTGGTAGCGTTTGGTCTCAGTTTTATGGGTGTGTAATGCTTCCCCCTCCCCCTTCTCAAGTGTGCTATCGACACTGATCTGAAAAGCCAAATGAGATTTTAAATTTACAGCACTTGGACGTATTTCTTCTTCTCATCTATTAAGAAAATAACCTGAATTATCTACACGCTCATCCATTTTCAACAGGAGGCCTAAAAGACTTGTTAGGATTGTGAAGCTGTTGCAGATGTTATGGGGCTGTAGAGCCTGACTCGAGGAGTTCAAAATGCAAATTGGGCCACGAGATTAAGTTTTATTATTCTCTCCACTGAAATACGTGTTTTATGGTAATACAGAACTCTTGCATAATTCCAATTGTTGCTGTGTTTTGTGAGACACAAGGTCATAGGAAATTGTATTGCTGGGGTGTGAAATGTGGGATGAATGATTTTTTTAAAATCAGAAATATATTGTAATGGTATCTTTAGCAAAATGCAGCCTGTTTAGGAGTTACTTCTAAATCTGTTTGTCTTGGCTGATTCTCAGATGTGTTATTTTTGAACAAACTCAAGCGTAGACTTTTATTGGGAGGAATCAAAACTTTTGATAAATTTTCCTTTATGAGCTCAAAGTAATGGTAAACTAGCTCGACAGAATTTCAGAGATAATCTTACCCATATTAAATATTTAACTATGTTATCAAGACTTATCGAGCACCAATGACCCACGAGTGTGCATTCCTGGAGGCGGATTCCGATAAGCCCAAATTGACTCTGGGTTCCATTTGAGGAAGTTTGACTTGGGGGTGCTGCTTGTGACTTCCTCTATTCCATGAAGTTGCTCTGCAGCGTTACACCTGTGTCACAACAGCTCTCTGACACAGCAGCTTGACTTTTACATCTGCTGAGGAATGGAAATCCTTATCAGCCTTTAGGAAATGCAAGGTGGCACGCACAGGATCTTTGAATCCCAGAATGGGTTGGGTTGGAAGGGACCTCACAGCTCATCCAGTCCCACCCTGTTATGGCAGGGACACCTTCCACTATCCCAGGTTTTTCCAAAAATGGTCCAGCCTGGCCTTGGACACCTCCAGGGATGCAGGGGCAGCCACAGCTTCTCTGGGAATCTGTGCCAGGGCCTGCCCACCCTCCCGGGGAGGAATTCCTTCCCAATATCCCATCCAAGGCTGCTCCCTGGCAGTGGGAAGCCGTTCCCCCTTGGCTGTCACTCCAAGCCCTTGTACATAAATATCCTCTCTCCATCTTTCTCCACCTCTCCATGGGCTTGTCTCCTGAGAAAAAGTAGACTTGTTCCTTAGGTAGAAGCTAAGCAGTGGTGGGTAATATTTGGGCTAAAAAATGCTGTTTGTGAGTTACCTGATGGGTGTGGAAGGACCAGAGGAGAGACCCCTGACTGTCAGCTAGCTTGGCTGGTGATGTTCATGTTGGTTTTCACTTCCATTGTTCCTGCAGTCCCATTTAATGTAGAGCTCACAAACATCTGATGTCCAGTATAATGCAGGCAGCAGAAATGAATTCAGCTTGCACTGACCACATCATTATTTACATAACTGGTTAATCATGCTAGTTTTGTTCCAGCTGTCAGCCATTTGATTGCTTTAAAACTTGGAGCTTTTAAGAAGTCTCAAATCTTGGATCACTGCTGGGAAATGCCAAAGGCCTAATTTGTTACTTCATAAAAATGCTGATAGTCTCTCTTGATACAGAAATCAGGGTTTTGTTTCTGTGGTTGTTTTTTTTTTTTTCCTTTAGAGAGAGAGAGAGAGAGAGAGCAATCATTAAATGATAATCAGTTTAGGGGAAATACATTAAAGAGTAGTTATGATGTTCCTGATCTTGCTTTTCTTAGGTCTCATACGTGGGATGGGGAAATGACTCTGGCTTTTGCTTGGCATAGAAGAATATAAGTTACTCTAATACCTTTCTTTAATGACTGGTACTCAGGAAGCAACTTCCCAGTCTTGCAGGGCCATATTTGCAGAGTGCTAAAGTGTCCCTTGGGATGTTGCTAATAGAAAATGAAATGTGCCTGCTTTGTAGGAACGCCTGTAATGTTCTTTTCCCACTTCGCCTCGCTCTGATCTGTGCAGGGAAAATATCGAAACGTACCAGCATCCTGCTGGCTTAAGTGCTTCAAAGAACAGCAGGTTTTTGTGTGTTTCAGTAGCCTGGCTGCTCATTAAGAAGGCAGGAGGCTCCATGGAGGAGAACAACATGGATTGCTGTCCTCTGGAATAAATCCTGCCGTGGCTGATTGTAGGTCTGCTAGCGTTGCTGTGCTCCAGGTTTGGTGCAGACTGGGCTGTGCTGAATAACAGACCCTAAAATGCCTGAGTTAATCAGTTTAGCTGGTTGTTACAGGACTGCTTTCCTGTTCTGCATGGAGAAAAAATTCAGAATGGTTGAATATGAGTGGATTCAGAGACCCTGGGCTTCAGGATGGATCTGGAGCTCAGTGAGTTGGGCTGAGCCTCTTGGTGGGTGGTGCAGCAGGTAGAAAGCTACAGGAAAACTGGTATTCTTTATTTATCATTTTACAAATAGCAGTTTTGTCTCTGGTTTCCAGATTTGGAGTTTGCTTGATTTTATGATGCTGCTCCAGACAGGCAAAGTAGTTGGGTCAGAATGTTCTGTGGTGTTTTCTGGAGGTTACCAGTGGTTGTAGGCAGAGTTTAAGGAGAGTAGCTTAAGTTACCAAGATTGAGTTCAATGTAAATATCTAATAGTGGAGTTTATATGAATGATGATACTAATTAGAAAATCAGTATAGGAGTACTTTGTGTGTGTTGGTTGCACTGGCACTGGAGATGTCTGCAGAATTCAGTTTGTAATTCACTGTTGTGCCTTTCCATATGGAAATACAACTTTGAGTCATGCTAGCGAGATGCTTTTCTTCTGTACAGATAATTTCCAGCTCATTTTTCTGGTATTGTTACAAAAACTGAACTTGAATTGATCTCAGAGCCAATACCCTGTGTTACATTAATTGTTAATAGTGTGTCTCTCTGTTTCCTGTCACCCAGGGCTGTTAACATAAATGCCTCTAACTGGTGCCTGGAGCTTGTGTTCAAGGTCAGGCCTGGGCTGTTCACGCCTCCTGTGCCTTGGCTTGCCAAATCCAGCTCTGTGCAGGTGGGGTAGCAGCAGCTCAGGCTCGGACAGGTCCCCACTGGCAGTGGGAGTGCAGCTGCCTCTGCTCTGGGACTGGGTGAAACCAGCCCCAGCCCAGGCCTGGCTGCAGCTCCACCTTGGAGGCTGCCCTTATCTGTGTTTTGTGCTGGAGGTGGTTGGAGGAAGTTTGAAGGAGTCTTAAACACACTCTTGTTTTGTTGTCGTGATCCATACAAATTGTTTTCAAGGCACAGTTTTCCTTCCACCATCAGGAGTGGAGCTCCCTGAGCTGCCTCAAGTAATTAGCTGAAATTTGTGCATGAGACCTCTGCAGTTTCCTTCCACCTTTTCCTGCCTTTCCTTCCACCCTGCTCCTCCTTCTGCCTTTCCTTCCACCCTGTTCCTGCTCCTGCCTTTCCTTCCACCCTGCTCCTTCTCCTGCCTTTCCTTCCACCCTGTTCCTTCTCCCTCCTTTCCTTCCACCCTGCTCCTCCTTCTGCCTTTCCTTCCACCCTGTTCCTGCTCCTTCATTTTCTTCCACCCTGCTCCTTCTCCTGCCTTTCCTTCCACCCTGCTCCTTCCTTTCCTTCCACCCTGCTCCTTCCTTTCCTTCCACCCTGCTCCTTCCTTTCCTTCCACCCTGTTCCTGTTCCTTCCTTTCCTTCCACCCTGCTCCTGCCTCTCCTCCCAGAGCTGTTTTAGCCATGTTGTTTGCAGTGCCTGAGCCTCTCGTGTCACCATACAATAAATCCCAAATGCTCATGAGGTCCAGGGGAGTTTGGAGGGTGGCCCAGGCAGGAGAAGGCCCCTGTGCTGCTTCTGCAGGCTTGGGACAGACCTGGCTCTTTGAGGCCTTTTTGTTTCTCAGAATGCAGCACTCAGTGAACAATACTTGTACAAATTAAGTCATAAATTATTTTTTTTGAAAGTTCAAAGCTGCTTATGAGTTTAAAACCATGCCAGACACCTTAGTTAGAGATGTTTTATGTTCACCCTACCAGACAGAAATCTGAAGACTCCCTTGCCTTGTTTGTTTTTCAGTATTGCAGGAGTTATGGCAAATTTTGGGGGCTGGAGTTTTAGAACAAATTACTTAAGATACATGGTGGAGTCTGGGGGTCATGGCTGAAATTCAGCAGCCAGACACTGTTTTAATCTCTCTCCTGTATAACCTCATAGAGACTCCCTGCCCTTCTGGAGATGTCACTTACATAATGTGATGGTTTCTAAAATCCACCTGGGAGTTTTCATTATTTAAAAGCAGCAGCCCAGGCAGAGCAAGCTCCCTACTTCTGATGGATGGGTTTGAGTTTTGCCACCAGGAAATGCTACAACACACGTGGTACCCCTGCTAGGGAAAAATACCAGCACGGCTGACAGGGTACTAATGATGTTCTTTTACATTTTTATCTTTATTCTCCCAAATCATATTAATTTCTAGACTTAACATCAATTTAGTAGTTTCTGAACCTTTGCAAGGGCAATGGTCTTTTCAGAGCTTTGCTAGAACAAAGACATTTTAAGAATCTTAATAGAGAATCGTATAATCTTATTACAACTGCTCCTGTTTAAATCACTTCCTTGTACTTAAATAACAATCTGTCAGCAGCTATTTCTTGATTGTAGTTTTTGTCAGTTGCAATTTATCCCCCTCCCTGGTTTGGTTGAACTTTTTTTTCCCCCCTGATTGTGCAACCTTTAGGTTGGCAAAGCTTCTTTCTCACACAGTTCTTCTGAGTCCACTGGGAGTAATTGCCCGAGTAAATTTCTCACTGGTGTAAGAGCTGTGCAGTTCACAAGTAAAACCTTAGTGGGACAAACCCCACTGAAACAAGTGGTACAGACATTTCTGATATTCCTCAGGGAGAGACCAAACAAAGTCTTTTTAAAGGTAACTTCCTCCCCTGAGATGGCAGCACAAAAGAATCCCTCAGACACGTTTCCCTCTAGGTGGGAATTGTGCTCCCAGGAGGTTCCTCGTGGGGATGAGCAGACCCCAAGCATCACCTCAGTTTTGTCATGCTGATTTTTATTTATTTCTTTCTTTTTAGTGATGAGGATTTCTTCAGCCAAATCTGTTGACCCAGTTGCTGCTGAAGCTGCTTTTCTACTGACTTTCAGCTCTGTTTGGACAGGGATGAGGCTTGTGACAACAGCAGTAAGGCAGAGATGTTTGCTCTAACCTATGAAATCAGCCAGAATTGAAGATCATTAATTAATCCTTATCTGCAGAGCTGTTCTAACATGCCTGTTCTCTGGTGGGGATGGTCAAGCACAGTGTGCTCTGCCACATGGTGCACGTAAAGGAAAGCACTTCAACTGTTAGTTGAAAAACAGAACTTGAATATTTTTAATTATTCACTTAATTAATCAGTGAAACACCCTCCCATTTTGTGCCATTGCTGGATTGTGACTGGTAATGTCTGGTTAGAGGTTCCTGATCAGGCATTACCCTCAATATTCACATCCAGGGGAGATCTGATGCATCTTTAAAATGCCCCTGCCCAGGTATTTAATTATTTGATGAAAACCTCTTTCTCTAATGACCATGGGAAAGCACAAGCTCCCCTCTGTTGTATTATCTAATGAAATATTTGCCTTCTGAGCCCATCCTGCCTTATTGCAGGGGTTTGATTGCTTCTTGCAGTGTTCTGCTGCTTGCAGTGATTTTTTTTTAAGGATGGAATGCTTATTACCTATGAGAAGTGTTACTATATTTTGCTGCTGTTGTTGAGCAGAGTTCATGAAGTTAAACTTTGTCTACCAATTTAGAAGAGTTTCTCAGAAAGTTGAGATAATGCCTCTGTTGGAATGTTTTCAGATAAACAGCATAGGTGACACAGACTGCTTTTCTTAGGAGTATACAAATACAGATCAGAAATCAATATTTAATACTGTAATTTTTGAGAATATTTTCAATTTATCTATATTTTTAAGGCAGAAATTTCTATCTGCTGCTTAGAAGAACAGCATGACTGTCCTTGCACCAGGCTATGATCATAGTATTTCATACTTTTTAGCAAAGCTGCTGCTTTCTGAAGAATTTATTGGTACTTGGGTGACTCCTCTGAAAGATATTTATGTTTATATGTTTACTGGTTCTCTTGGGAAGCTTAAATAAGGAAGTAAAATCCAGGAATGTTTATAATTGGTTGGACTTGGCTTTCAGAATTCTTGTAGAGAAGCTGAAGTATAAAAGCTCGAGTACAGCAAAATCACTTTTAGACTGGTTTACTGCAGAGAAGCACTGAGGTAAATCATCAAAGGATTTTTAGTCTGCAAAACTGCTTAAGTGTTGTGTTTAAAATTTACAAATCGCTGACCCCTTTGTGAGACACAGACAGACTGAAATGTCTGGCTCTTTTTTACGTTTGGCTACCTAGTGAATAATCTCCTTTTGCCTGGCCTGCTGCTTTAAGCACACTGAGTGCTGCAATTGCCATTTTGGTGTCTGTCTGCCAGCCACTAGTGGCCGTGTAGATTTAATTTCATCATAATACGACCATAGGATGCCTCCAGGAGTATTTACATGGGCTTTAAAAGTCAGCACGTGCTTTATGGCTGGAGATTGGGAATTTTGGGGAGTGCTCTGCGTGGTGGGAGCTCTGCTGAAATGTTGAGGAGTGAGGAACAGCAGGAGAGTTTTGTAGCTTGTCTTTCTTATCCTGTTTTTAATTTGCTTTGTGGGGTGGGTCTGTTCTGCAGGAGATGGTGTGGATCAAGCAAAGTGTGAGCACATCTCTCACCCTGGGGGCTGAGGGACCTGTTGGGCTGGGGCTGACTGGGATCCCTGGTTTTTTGGGCTGTTTGCTCTCAGGTGTGAGTGCAGGAAACACGCTCCAACATCCTGAATGCAGGAGCACTTTTGTTCTCTATGCTCTGTGCAAAATTGTGTCTGGATGCCTTGGCTTCCAGCCAGGCTTTTAATCTCTTCTTTTTTGTGTCAGCTTGGATAGTGTATATAATGCTATAGTGCCTTTTCCTGTCCCTGGAAATGCTGATTTTTAGTTTTATTTTAAGAAAGGTTTTCTTTTTCTTATTCAGAAGAAAAATAAACTTTAAAGGAGGAGGAAAGTCTGTGCTGTTTTTTTTTCTCCTTTTTCATTTCTTGTTGTAGTTTATGCTTTATTAAAAGGCCTGAGATGTGCTGTCTAAGCTTTATCTCTT
Source organism: Passer domesticus (assembly GCF_036417665.1). Lineage (NCBI taxonomy): Eukaryota > Metazoa > Chordata > Aves > Passeriformes > Passeridae > Passer > Passer domesticus. The sequence goes on from NC_087488.1 coordinate 14,874,416, forward strand.
GTCACACAAATTCAAAATTTAGAAACGGGTCTCAGGGCAAGGTGGGAAGGCTCTCAAGGTAATTTGAAGTGAGAGGAGAGGATTAAAAACACATTCAGTGCCCATCACACGTGTGAAATGGATGTGCCTTTAGATGCCACAGGGCTTATTCTTCCATCCAGCTTGACCAGTCTTTCGTCAAAACTCCTATTTTAACTATTTAAATAAAATACGGTGACTTTGGCGTTCTCTCCCTTCATGGGAAAGCCGAGTAAAAGAGAATTTAGCCCCGCCTGCCGCTTCCATGCTAAACAGATGCAAATCAGAGCTCCCTTCCTCCAGTTGCCTCTTCTCTCCTCCTGGGTTTCATTGTTTTGATGAAAGCTGTTCTGGTGCCAACTCCCAGCCCAGAGGGCAGGTGAGAGGAATTAAAAAAATCCCAGATTCCAGCTCGGTGATTAACATATCGTTTGGAGCTTGTAATGTCATCCTTGCACACAAAACAAAGTCACAACAGCTTCACAGAGCAGAGGTTTGTCAGAAAGACAAACATCAAAGTGGCAAGAAAAGAGGAGTTTATTTAAAATATAGCAGAAAGACTTAAAACATTCGTGCTCACCTATGAGAGCTATTAAAAATTAAAAAGAAGCCTTTGAAGGCAAGCATTAAAGATTTAATAGTATTAATTGAATTAAGCCGTGGGAGTTGAGGATATGTAGACACATGTGTGAGTGTGTGTTGTGAGACATCATCTGTGTTAAGGCAGCAGAGTGCTGAGACCTCAGCTAGCTGTACTTGCTCTGCAAGGGCTACCTTAACAAACCCAGTTATTCCTGGGGTTAATTAGAGATACCATTAGAACTGGGAGTGTAAACACAAGGAGAGATGGAAAACTGCAGAGCCCACCAGCCTTGGCATCCCTGGGCAAGGCAGAGCAGGCAGAGCCCTTTCCAATCTACATTTAAGGATAATTTTGTTTATATCATTAAGGCTGATTTATTTTTTTCAGGAATAGATTCCTTTTCCTTTGTTGTGAGAGCAGTAATTTAATACTGTTGTACTCCAGCCACAGGTATGGGGTTTTTTTTGGCAGCTAAACTTCCATGTTACTTGATAATTATTTTCTTTTAAGACTGGCTGATTTTGGTAGCTTTTTAGCTTTTCTTATGCGTAGAACTTACACTGTTAGGAAAACTTAAGTTTGTCTGGAAATGGACACAAAAATAAAATTACAGTTCAGGGTGATTGCAGTGACCTGGTGGGTGGGAGGGTTTTGTTGTTTTGTTTTGGGTTTTTTTTTTTTACAAATACTCAATTTAAAGCTTAACATATTTGCATTGTACATGAAAAAGCAGGGAAAAACCAAATCCTTGTATCATTTCTAGAAAGAAAGAGCACTGAAAGCTCCTTGCAAGCCTGCAGGTGGCTTGGCAAAGCAGGGCCATGTCCAGGGGGAGCAGCTCCAGGAGGATTTGGTGGCTGTGGGAATCCTGGTGTGCAGAGGGGCAGCAGAGCTGAGGGACATCTCAGTACACTCATTTTTCCCTCTTCAGGGAGGTGGCTGTGGGGAGGGCTGGGTGAGCTGCTGCAGATGTAGTTACCAAATGATTCAGCACGAGGCCGTGCCCACGGACTGGAGCAATATTGATTAATTCATTACTGCTCTCTGATGGATGTTAATGGGCCAGAATTTCTTCTGTGCATTTGGACTAGGTGGAAAGCTTTAAAAAAAAAAAAAGAGAGAAAATGGAGTTAGTTTTTAAGCCACATTTGTGTTCTGCTTCTAAATCTAACGAGGGAATGTTTTTAATGACTTGCATGAAAACAATGGTCAGAACAATAATCCCCAGGCAGCTCTGGGAGGGACAGGGAGGAGCAGTGCTGCTCCAGGGATTTATTGCAGTTTATTCAGTACATCCCAAGCCACAATCAGCTGCTTTGGAAACAGAGGTGGGTTTTGCCTTTTCCATGTGGGCTCCTTAGGAGATATCTGGAGTCCCAAGGCCATGATCCAGTTGCTGCCTGCAGGGTATCAAAGCTGAGGGGTAGAAGATGTTCTCTGCAAGAGCTGACTGGAAGAAAATGACCTTTAATGAAGGAACAGGCACAGATGCTTTTGAGTAACAAGTCTTTGTCATCCTCTTTGAAACGAACAAGCTGCCTCCCACTCAAATCATTTTCCGTCTAAATATCCAGAATAGATAAAAGAGTAGGTAGAATTTTACTGCTGGAGGATGGATTCAGAAAACTTGAGGAATTGTTATGCTGACAGCTGAAAATTTCTATATGTCTGCATAGGAGAATGTGGGATTCACTGGCATTTTCAAACCACATTTTCTTCTCAATTCTACAAAAATCAACAAAATAATAATAAAGTAATAACAAATATTTTTATTGTTGATCAAGCATGACTCTTTTTTGTGCATGAATGAAGGAATTGGAAAGTCTGAAGCAGAAAAAAGAGGCAAAACTTTCTGTCAAATGTGCTGAAATTTAAAAAAAAATCTTTAAGTGATTCACTTCCATCAAAGCTGAACTTAAAAGTACAGCTCAGAATCAGGAACTGGGGCACCACAGAAGTTGACCAAAGAGAATTATTTTTATATTATTCATTATTCTTGAGTTCTCTTTCCTGGGAGCCAGAATCCAGTGTAGAATTCCAGGTGGCACAGCTGGGACCTCTCCTCTGGAATTGCTCCTGCCAAGGTGGTGGAGCTGGACACGTCAGACTGGTCTGAGAGGAAGAGGGAGAAGAGGTGGGTTGGTTTGGGAAGGATTTTGGAAACTGTGGTGTGTGCAGTATGAAAAGATAGGAGATGGGAGGAGTCAGAGGGAAAGCTGAACATTTGGTGTTGACAGAGCTAAAATCAGGGTGGGAAAAGGCAGGGCTAAGATTTTATGAGATGTGGTAATTTGGAGAGTAAAGAACCAGATTTCCTCCTGGAATGTGGAATTGCTTTGTGCCTAGGCAGGAAAAGGAGATTTCCCAGACCCCCAGGCTGCAGTCACCTGAACCAAGTCCCAAAGCTGAACCATCAACTTCAGCTCCAGTTTGAGCTTCCCAGGTGCAGCTTTGCCCGGTGAGCTGTAACTGCAGACTGCTGTTGAAATGCCTGGTGCTCCCCTTCTTTGGGGTGTTCTTTAGAGTAATTAGAGTGACCTTGGCTTTAATTGCTTGGGTGACATGGTCTGTGGGCAGCCCCAGCCCTGCCTGCCCGGGTGTGTGGGGAGCTGTTCCACTTGTGGCTGTGCTGTGGGCAGAGTGGAGAGGCAGGAGCTGCACAATCCCATCCTCACCTGGGGTTCTGATTTGGGGAGAGTGGAGAGGCAGGAGCTGCACAATCCCATCCTCACCTGGGGTTCTGATTTGGGGCAGAGTGGAGAGGCAGGAGCTGCACAATCCCATCCTCACCTGGGGTTCTGATTTGGGGCAGAGTGGAGAGGCAGGAGCTGCACAATCCCATCCTCACCTGGGGTTCTGATTTGGGGAGAGTGGAGAGGCAGGAGCTGCACAATCCCATCCTCACCTGGGGTTCTGATTTGGGGCAGAGTGGAGAGGCAGGAGCTGCACAATCCCATCCTCACCTGGGGTTCTGATTTGGGGCAGGATGGGCAGGCAGGAGCTGCAGAATCCCATCCTCCCTGCTCCTCTGAGCCTGACTGCTCTGGAGCCCTGGGCTTGGGCCAGAACCTTCCTGCAGGGAGGATTTTGGGATGTGTTTCCTACTTTACAATCTTACAACAATTTATTCACAGAATCCCAGAATGGGTTGGGTTGGAAGGGACCTTAAATCCCATCCAGTGCCACCCCTGCCAAGGCAGGGACACCTCCCCCTGTCCCAGGCTGCTCCAAGCCCTGTCCAGCCTGGCCTGGAACACTTCCAGGGATCCAGGGGCAGCCACAGCTTCTCTGGGAATCTGTGCCAGGGCCTCCCCACCCTCCCAGGGAAGGATTTTCTCCTCAACTCCATCTCATGAGCAGACAGCTCCTGTACCTGAATTTCTGAGGTTTAAAGCAATCTGGTGTTTGCTCTGATAGTTGAATTAAGACATTGTGGTGACTTTTCATGATGATTGTGCAAAATCTGGTGGCTGTGAGGGAAGGCACTTGAAATTTTATGCCATGAATGGACATTGATGAATGTAAGTAGGATATTAAATCAATCTCTGTTTTCTTTGCAGGCTTGTAGTTTGTGCTGGCAGGAAGCACACTTAATTAAAATGGAAAAAATAGTTTTTGGATGTATGGACAGGTATTTCTTGGCATCTTATACTTCTTGAACAATCCTTTTCCTTAGAAATCCATGTCATAAAATAAAAGTATTAATCCTTCAGCTTCCACCAGTAGTAACAGAGAGTTAAACTGTTTTTCCCCCCTAATCTTTGTCAGGGTGAGCATTTGCCTCTGGCCTGCTGAGTGTCTTAATGTGGTTTCATGTCTGGTGTGTGTAGGAGGATGGGAGAAACTGCACTTGGTGACGTTTGCTTCATATTAATAAGGGTGAAAAATCAATTTAGGTAATGAAATCATCGGGTAATTTTCAGTAGCAGGTATCTTCCCCAAATACATCCCCAAAATATGGAGTCTGATACATGAGCACACATCTAGGTGAATATGAATTTTAAAAATTGCAGTTCTATGGGAAAACACTGGGGTTTAAAGAAGAGAGCTGACATTTTGTGCTCTTGTATTTTTTGCAGTTCCTCCTGTGTTCAAGCTGATCTGTGAGGGCCTGAGCAGGTTCCCCCATAACAGCCTAAGTGACAAGGCTGGACTTTTCTAATTAGAAATAGATTCTGAGGCACATCCTCTGGCAAGAATTTTGGATATCCTCTTCCCTTCCAAAAGGAAAATGTGAAAGGAGAGAAGTCTCCTACTGCCCTTAATTCAGTTGAAAATACAATTCCAGAGTACTTTGTAAGCTGAATTTATTTCAGATTGTTACCTTTCAGTCAAGGCACACATTGGGTGGTCTTTTTTTTTTTTTTTCCTACTCAATTTGTGAGAAAACAGATGAAGTGCTTTCCTTGAAACAGGTAATCCCCAGAGAACAAATTCCTTTGGGGAGGTGTTTTCACTGCCCTGTTGGATTAATTTGCATTTGGCATTTCTGCTTTGGTGTGTAATGGCCTGACCTCACACTGGTGTGTAATTGTGCAATATTCTGATATTCACTGCACACCTGCAGCGTGCAGAATAAACTGAGATGTGCCCATGCCAGACAAAACCCTTCTCCTGACCAGAGATGGGGCAACTGAGAGGTGTTTTAAAAACTTTTATTGCATTTTCAGTCTTGTGAGAAGGGTGAGACAATACAGGTGCTAAAATTCACACCATCACAATCAGAAGCCAACTGTTTGTTAATTACAATACATTTTAAGTGTTTCTTGGTCTATCAGCTTTAGCCACACCATGCTGTAGATGCCTTAAAGCAAATCATCTAAAATTACCCCCTGTGGGTCCTACTACAATGCATCTTTCATAGTTCTATTTCTCCAAAGTATTTAATCTTAAATACTAGTTTTAAATTTAGTCTTAATATTCTGCAAAGTCTTTTAGTCTCATCTTATCATAGAAAACCAGTCAGCCAATTTAGATTGATCAATAACCTCTGAAACAACAAAAAAAAATTAAATATTGTAAAAAAATTAGTAAGTGAACAAGTACAAAAAACCCACATCAAACCTGCAAACCTGCCCACAGTGCAGGTGGCACTGTGGGTGACACTTGACCTGGCTGCAGAAGGAGGAATGTGTTATTTTTAAAGAGCTGTTGTCAAAGCTTGTAATCCTAAAATTAGATCCCGGTGCAGGTCGGATTTGGGTCGTGAGTGGTGATTGCAGGTCTGGCAGAGCTGGCCCCTCTTCCCAGCCCTTCAGAGCACTTTTACAGCCCCCTGTCCCTGATTCCAGCTGCAAGGGCCAGTGCACCTGGGGTGACAAAACCCCACAAAGGCCATGGGAACTGTGTGTGACAAAGCCCCACAAAGGCCAGGGGAGCTGGGGGTGACAAAACCCCACAAAGGCTGGTGGAGCTGGGGGTGACAAAGCCCCACCTGGCTTGGCAGGTCCCACAAGGACGTGGCAGGTGGTGCTGCTGTGTGAGGCAGGTTGGAGATTTGCTCCTCGCTCCCCTTCCCATCTACTCTGAGAAATGAGCTCCCCATGGAGCTCAGATGCTGGGAATTTAGGAGACAAGAATGAACAAAAGGTGGTATGGAGAAAACAGAACCAGATTTGTGTCTGTAAATCTCTTTTACAGCTAAAAGTCTGCTCAAGCTGGAGCTCCTTTCCCCCAGCGAGGCTGAGACAGGGCTGTAAAACCAGTGCAGAATCAAACCTTGGCACTCATGAATATGCATAAATTTGAAGGAGAATTATCTTTCAGCATTAACTCTTTAAATAAAGAAATAATTTGGCCACCTGCTGCCTGTGAAAGCTGACCTTGTTCTCCCATTTGTAAAAGGGAGTGGAAAGCTTCCAAAACTTTGAATTTTGAACCATTTCCTCTCCTCAGAAATTACACTGAAGACAAGCATTTAAGCTGTGAAAAATGGAACTGAAACCTTTCATCTGGAGTTAACCCTGCTCTCCAAACCCTTTGCCAATCTGTATTTGTAACTCGTTTCCTAAATAATGTTGAAGGTTGAGGAAGGGCATTGATGGGAATTTCAGGCTCTTCATTTTGCTGTTTTATTCCCATGAATTGCTGTTTTCTCTGCTGTAGAATAGCAAAAGAGAGCTAATAAGTGTTCTGCTTGTTGGCTTTTCTGTGTAGTGCCAAGTGTCTTCTGTCCTCTCAGTCCCCTCCTCCAAGTGGCCACGATGCACAGTTGCCCCTTTTCCTGTTTGGTTTTGGGATTGCAGTTGAATATTTTATCCTGGGCAGGGTAATGGTACCCTCTGGTCAGCCAGTTGTTCTCTGAGAATAATTTATGAAGAAAGAAAAAAATCAGAGAATTAGTTAAGTTTTAAAATCTGTCTAGCAGTGTGGATTTGGTATAAGAAAAATGGCTTTTTTCTGCATTATATTCCTGATTTTTATATGAAGGTTTGTGCTTGGGTTTTTTTCAAATTTCTGAGTTGTTTGTGGAAAATGAGACTTCCTAAAACACAGTGGGCTTGGATTTAGACACACAACGAGCTATCCCAGGAAAAGCAGGATGTGAATTCAGTGTCAGACAATGGGAATCCTTTTTCTTTGCCATAAATAGGAGCTGACTTCTTGTTGGGGTTGGGGTTGTGTGTGCAGGTGTGGTGTCAGTATCTGTCAGGTTCCTCAGTCAGCAGCTTCTCTGAGCCTGATCGTGGCAGATTGGCAAGAATTCCCTGATTTATCCTGGAATGCAAGTCCCTGAGCATCTCCTGCCCCTGTCACTGCAGCCTGGGAGCAGGGAGAGCAGATCTCTGTGTTCCCCCCTGAGAGGAGAGGCAGCAAGGCTGGGATATTTTTATGCAGATTAATGTTCTGCAGATTCAGATCACAGACTGAATTAATAACTATTTTCCAAACCTCCCTTTTCATGCATGTGACTTACAGTAAATGTCTAATCTAAGGATATATGTTGTCTGTAATACTATTAATTAAAATTTTATGCAAATGTCTGCTGAACTCCTGATGCTTAATGTTAATTTTCACACTTGATATTAAAAGCTTTTCATACATTTCCGGTGCATGCTTAGCTGGGCTGTGCAGATATTTACCTTCAGGCTGACACAAAGGGCATTTTATCAGTGCAGACAAATCCTGCTTGGAGTTTTGCATTCCAGAGGTGTGAATGGATTCTGCTGAAAGCCTGTCTGTAGGTGGATTTGTGGGGCTGTTTGCTTTCAGCTGAGTTTGTGAAGGACTCTGTGGCTTGGCCTTGGTTCTGTGTCAGTCTCAGCAAGTTAAAGATGTTTCCTCGTGCAGATTTCATTCACTGAGCTTCATCTCTTGTGAGAGAGATGAGGAGTTCAGGCAAGAATTGCTTCTGTCTGCACGTTGAGTGTAGGAAAGCACCAGGAGAATTCATTATTTGTGTAATGGAATTGCTGGAATAGAAGGGCACGGGGTGTTTCCCTCCAGGTTCCCCCTGCTAACACAGGTAAGCTTCACCTTCTTGTCTGCACATCTCTTTGCTTTGGATTGGAGGTGTCAGATACTTCAAAATAGAGAAAATGCCTTGTAGGGACCAAGAGCAGAAGTGAGGAGGGCTCCCCAGGACTGAACTCTTTAACTTCCACAGAAATCTGCTCAGGCTTTTTCCTGCTAACCAGAAACAGCTTTAATCAACTGGTCTCACTTTCTGCTTTCTTTGCAACTCTGCTGTTGAAAATGCAAACTCACATTTTTGCTGAAGTTGCAAGTGCATTGTGCTTCCTTGTGGTTTGTTGTGAGAAGTTAATTCACTGATGTCTCTGGAAAGAAGAAATCTAAATTTTCTGTGTAAGAATTCTTTAGAGTGTGTTAGAAACTGTTCCTCTTTTATGCAGTTGAGATGTTTGGCTTTCTGATCTGTTTAATGATAAAAGAAATTGTGGTGCTGCAAGATTTGGAATAATCCAGGAGAAGGCTTCCATTGTGTGGTGAGGGAGCAGAGTGAGTAAAGCAGGGACAGACAGAGCTCTTGGGTGAGGGTCGGTCCCACTGAGTTCTTGGTGCAGCTGCACTGGTGGGGGAGCACCAGCCCCATCAGCTTCCCATCCTGCCATCCCCTGGGTGTTTATCTAGCTTCAGAATAAATTGCTTTTTATGGGCTATGAGTAGAGTAAGATGAAAACATGTCCATCAAGAAAAGGAAAAAACAAACCTTAATGTCTCATTGAAGGCCTTGGTTTTCAGGAGTGAAGATAGGAAAGTGAAGAATCCCTCAGCGTTGATGGATTGCTGGGTTTTGAGTCTATTACAGAACAACAAGTGAAATATTTAATTTCCTGGAAGTGTGTAAATTGCTGGTTTCTCTTTGCCCAGTGTGTTCTCTCCTGTGTTTGCTCTGGGGTTGTTTTTCCAAAGTGCTCCTCCAGCCTTAGAAAAGCTTCCAAAGGAGTTCTTCCTTTGGTTTCTCCTCCAAAACCAAGTGCCTGCTTTCCTAGTGAGCTGTAATTGGGAGGGAATGAAGGCTCTTTGCTCTGTTTTTTTAGACTTTGACAGCTCTGTGTTGCATTTAATCAGCTCCAGAAGTGATCCAGGGTTGGGTTGTTGTTACTAGCAAAGCTTAAGAGACTTGGAGTATTTTTCTTGTGCTGTTGTGTAAAAATGGCTGGATTTGGTGTGAGAGAGAGAAAAGGGAAGCAGTCTTCTGTTGTGAGGGTGGTTAATTCTTCAGGGACTTTTACATGTGAGGTATTAAAATGATTTTTCCAAAAGCCTGTGAAATTGTAAAGTAAGGAACTTGTCTTTGGGGAGATAGACACAGGTGAGGCACTTGCTCCTGTAGTGCACTTGTAAAAGATTTTGGGAAGGCCTCTCATCCCTGGCCTTGAAAGAAATAAAACTTTCATAAGGCAAGAATGTTTTTCATAGGGGGTTAAAGGGTTAAAGGACAGGAAATGGGGTTAGGAGTAAATGTTGGTTCTCAGAGGGAAGAGCTCTTCCCAGCCAAGTGTCCTGCCAGAGATCAGTGCTCGTGCAAATACTCCCTTTAGCAGATTGGCCCAAAATAATATGGCTAAACTGAAGCAAATTAGTCAAATTTGAACTTGAATTGAAAGGCTTGATGAAAGATTGAGACCTGCTGAGGGCTAAAGTGGCAGGTGAAATGCACAGTGAGAAGAGCTGTGTGTATCCCAAGAAATGGAGTTTCATCTGTGCATGGAAATGGCACTGTGGTAATTTTAAAAATTATAACCATGTCAGGTTTGAAATCTGTGCTTTCCTTGTCTCCAGTGTCCCTGTGAGGGACGAGGTTGGTTCTGGGAGTGTTTGGAGGAACATTAAAGGACATCTGGAATGGGCAGCTCTGAACGTGGCCAGCTCGGTGCCAGAGTCCCTGCTCAGTGTTTGTGCCACTGGTGGCCCTCAGGGCTGCTCTGTGTTCATGGAATGGCCAATCTGCCACTTCGCTCCAGTAATTTATTCCAAAGCTTAATAGGCCTCTGTTTACTTGAAACAGTGACCTTAACTAAAGAACTGACACAGCTTTCCAGCTCCACAGCTTGTCCTTGCCTTTTCTTGCCAGTCATTTTGGCTTTACAATTCCATTCTCACAGAATTAAAAATTCTCCAGTGCTGTGTGAAAGACACAGAGCAGAAAGTGTGGATCTGCTGAGTGTTGTCAAATGAACAAAATAAATGCATTTGGGAACAAAAAAATTCCTTCTAATCTGCTCATCATGAAAGGTCACCTTGAGTTGGAGTGTGTTGGGCCACAGGACCTCTGTCCTGAGACTGAGAGGGCTTTAAACTACTTTAAACTTTAAACTAGCCAGGCTTTCAGAAATGGCTTGGTTGATTTTTTGGATATTTGCTCTTTCTCTCTGGATGCAGATTTCTGCTGTTAGAGGGCTGCTGAACATGGAATTCCTCATGTGGTTTCATCTGAGCTTTGTAATTTCTGTAATTTAAAGTTTTAGGTAGGCTTTACGTTGGAAACTAAGTCTCCAGGTTGGACTTTGTTTCTGGTTTGCTTTTGAAATTTTGCCTTTGTATCAGCGTGGTTGTCTTCTTGCTTTTGTTTTGCTCAGCACTTCAGGTTTTTAATCTTAAATGTTTAATGTGACTCGTGAGAAGAACAAGTTATTTTCCAAATCAGAAGAAATTCGAGGAGGAAAAAATTAATCTAGGAAAATTTCTCCCAAGTGTTTGTGGCTTGCTGGCTGTGCAGAACAATCAGACCCAACTAACCTGCTCCGTTTTCTTTCCTCACTCAGGTCATGATTTTCATTTTCTCCTGTCATTCTCTTGAGGAGAGGAAATGATTGTAGTGGAACGTGTCACAAGCACGCCACTGCTCCGGAGCCTTCGCAGTTCAGACACGTTCCTAGAAGAGCAAATTTAGCCCTTTGCTGTTTGTGTTGTGGAATCTGTCTTGGTAAAAAGGGAAATAAAAATGACGACTTCGTCTATCCGACGGCAGATGAAGAACATTGTGAACAATTACTCAGAGGCCGAAATAAAAGTTCGGGAAGCGACCTCGAATGACCCCTGGGGTCCTTCCAGTTCCTTGATGACTGAAATAGCAGACCTGACCTACAATGTTGTGGCCTTTTCTGAAATTATGAGCATGATCTGGAAACGACTGAATGACCACGGCAAGAACTGGCGACACGTCTACAAGGCCCTCACTCTCTTAGATTACCTGATTAAAACTGGCTCTGAGAGGGTGGCCCAGCAGTGTAAAGAGAATATTTTTGCTATCCAGACGTTGAAAGATTTTCAGTACATCGATCGAGATGGGAAGGACCAGGGCATCAACGTGAGGGAGAAATCCAAGCAGCTGGTGTCCCTTCTGAAGGATGACGAGCGCCTCAAGACAGAGAGGGCCCAAGCCCTGAAGACCAAAGAACGGATGGCTCAGGTGGCCACCGGGGTGGGCAGCAACCAGATCACCTTTGGCCGAGGCTCCAGCCAGCCCAACCTGTCCACCAGCTACTCAGAGCAGGAGTATGGAAAGTCTGGAGGATCCCCAGCATCCTACCATGGCTGTGAGTACAGCAACCACATCCCAAATCCTTTTGTGTGGGTGCTCTCGGGGCTGGGAGCGAATGGTGGGAGGGTGGAAATGCTGCCTGCCAGGGGCTCTGGGATCTCTGGGTCTGCTCCGTGCTGTTGATGTCTCTGCAGATGCCTGGGTAAATATTTGCTTTGGAGAGGATGTGTGTAGTGGTGGAAATCGATTTTAAAAGCCCTTGTTTGCTGTCAGTTCCAAAGGCAGCAGTGCCAGGCTGCTCTCGTGAACCTGTTCCAGTGTTTGCTGTGATGGGGAGGGTGTGAAGGGGAGTTCCTGTTTGTTTCTGGTTTTAAAAGGAGTGCTTGAGGATGTGTTCTTTTTGTTCAGGATGGAATCTAGGATGGGTTGGGTTGGGAGGGAATTTAAAGCTGTTCTCATTCCACCCCCCTGCCGTGCTCAGGGACAACTTCCACTGTCCCTGGCTGCTCCAAGTCCCATCCAGCCTGGGCTTGGATTAAGAGTAAATAAGAAATACAGAATATTTCCAGAATCATTTTGCTACTTTATGCTGCTCCTATTGGACTTTGGCAACAATGCTGCTGTTTAATTTCCTTTATTGCTTACTCAGCAGTTCTTGGAGGAGGAGTGCTTTAAATGTGTATTTAAATATTTAAATTCTCTGCATTTGGTGTGTGAGTGTCTGTCCTAAACACTAAATACTATACTTCATTCTTAAAAAATGAATGCAGTGATGTGGGAAGAGCAAATTCTTTCCAGCACTGCTTGGTGGGACTCCCTGTCATGTCAGGAAGAGGCCTGATCTGGCACTAAATCCTCCTTAATGTAAGTAATGATCTGATGAAAGCTGCTTTGGCTGGGATGTCAGTGCTTGTGGTCTAATTCTGAAGGGAAATCTTTTCTTTAAATGAATGTTTAGAGAGTGTGCAGGGCTGTGACTGAGCCAGGGTGCAGGAACCATTGAGCACCAGCTTTAAGAATCTGAACTTTGTCATGTCCTGGGTCCCAAAGTGCTTCTTAAATCACAAATCCATGAGTGGGGTCAGCCCTGCTGACATTTGCAAGAGGAGATAGCAGGAAAATCAAACCAGGGTGGAGAAAAGCTCTGTTTAAAGCTTTGGAGACAAGCAGAAAAAATTATTTCCTAAAGGAAATTTTTTTAGCATCGAGGGTACAAAAAATGTGAGTGAAGGTACAAAAAATGTGAGTGAAGGTACAAAAATGTGAGTGAAGGTACAAAAATGTGAGTGAAGGTACAAAAATGTGAGTGAAGGTACAAAAAATGTGAGTGAAGGTACAAAAATGTGAGTGAAGGTACAAAAATGTGAGTGAAGGTACAAAAAATGTGAGTGAAGGTACAAAAAATGTGAGTGAAGGTACAAAAAATGTGAGTGAAGGTACAAAAAATGTGAGTGAAGGTACAAAAATGTGAGTGAAGGTACAAAAATGTGAGTGGAGGTTTCCAGCTATGAGAATTTTTGATCTTGGCTTTTAATTAGCAGTAGGATAATAAACATCTTAATTTTTCTGTAATAATAATTTTTCTGTGTTTATATTTTTTCTGTAATAACCATGCTTGAGCACTGTGAATTTTTAAAGTAAAACTCATATATTGTTACCTCAACAATAACAACATTTTTCCTTTTCAAATCTATTGATTGTTGCTGACTACAACAAAAATTCTTAATTCAGAAATAGCTTGAAATATTGATTTTAACTTGGGCTGAAATAAGTGACTGAATTTTGCTGAGCACACCTTGGGTTTCACCGAATTATTTCTCCACCAATCCCAACTTTTAATTAATGCCTGGAACTCTTGTTTGGAATCCTAAATGCTCCCAAGGATTCCTCCAGCAGGGCTGAGCGATGCAGGGCGTGTTCCTCAATTGTTCCTGGGCTGCTTTAGGAATTTGGAAGGGAGAAGGAGTTTGGCTGTCCCTCAGTGCTCCAGGGGTGATTTGCTGCTGCCTCCTCCCTGTGTGTGTCCTGTGGCAGGGTTGCTTTGGAGGTAAAGATTCCTTAAGCTTTTTTTTTTTTCTCTCACCCCCTAAGAAGCTTTAGAAATCTCTCTCTCTTTTTTTTTTTTTTTCTTTTTTTTTCTCCTTCTTCTCCCTTGGTTCTTCCTCTGTTCCAGCTCTCCTGGACTTTTTTTGCTGTGCATCAGCAGAAATCCAGGTGGCTCTCAGGTTGTCTGGTTTGAGTTTGAAATGTGTTTTTTATCTGGTTTAATTGAGTGGAGCAAAGCAAACCAGCACCTTCCAGAGCAGCTGTGCTAAGTCCTTCTGATATTGGGGAACTGGGAAGAGCTTTAGCCCAGGAAACGAGCAAGGAGTTTCATTAAAATCCAGACATTTAATCTGTTACATAAATGTAGGGTTATTCCTGTGCCTGCTAAATTTGATGGAAAAGATGCTTTTCATTATTTAAAGTGAAAGAGATTGCATCCATTGTGTGTTCTTAAAAAAATTAATTTTTTATATATAACATATAAATAAAAAAATAAAATTAATAAATAAATATATATTTAAATTATATATTTTTAATTACTAATACCCTTCTTTTGTGCTGAAAAAAATCTTGATTCAGAAAAAAAATCTGTAAAAGGAATGAAGTTGTGCTTCACTCCTGGGAAATACTCCCCTTAGAACATCCCTAAGATGCTGTTGCTGCTCTGTATGGTCTGGCAGAATTCTCTTTCATTCCTCTGAGCCTTTGAAGAAGAGATCAGAGACTTTTAGATTTGCCATCTACAGCAAGAGATTTGCCTCCTCAGAATGTTCAGCCACCCTTTGCTGCATGTCCAGCACTCCTGCTTAGCAGGCAAATAAAATAAAGTTTGGGAGAGTGGCAGAGCCCTTCTGGCAGCACCAGCCAGCAAATGTGGAAATGGGGAAATGTGGAAATGTTTCATCCCTCAGTGCTTTGCTATCTGCACATTTTACTCTTGCTCCTTCTCCACACGATGGGTGGAGGTTGCAGAATTCATTCCCCTTGTCTGTTGGGTTATAAAATCTCATTTTTAGTGCTTGCTTTTAGAAGAAAGAGCTGAGAGTTTGGTAGTTGCTGCAGGACAGCTCCCCAGTAACCCCCAGTGGATACTGGGCTGGATGTGGGCGAGCTCTGCCCGCTCCTTTCAGGACTAAAATGAAGTTTTGGTTAAATCAGGGAAGCCTTTTTGGGTCAGTTTGTTGGGAATGTTGGATCAGCCGCCCTGCACTGACTGAACTCTGCTCAAACTCCTCTCTCCAGCTTCCCAACCTGGGCAGGCTTGCATGGGAACAATTGGATTTTTGCTTGAGGGGTTTTCTTAAAGAATTGCTGGGTTTTGTGTCCCAGATTCATCCTTTGTGACAAAATAAAAGCAGTATTGATACCTTGTGTATGAGAGAGAATTCAAGATGGAAAAGGATCTCTTGACTGATATCCAATCATCCCTCACTGCTGCAGGCAAATAAGGATATTTTCCCCTGTTTTCTTGTGAATATTTTCATTTCATCTCTAAAAATCCTTTAGAAACTGTGCAAAATGAAATGGTGCAACTTGATAGTTTTTAATAAAATCCTTTCCTCCGAAGCTTTGCCTTAATGACTTTGTTGGCCCTGAAGATCTCTGTGCTTGGATAATTCCAGGGAGCACACTATGGAATGTGAATTGTAAAAGTATTTGTGGGTTTGTTTTTTTTTTCTACCCAGTCTCATAACCTGAAAATTGAAGCCATGAGAGATATTCAAAAGGAAAAAGCAGAAATAAAGTTCCTCCCTACCTCCATCTTGTCAGCAATTTCTGACATACTGGGAGCAATTGTTTTATTTCCCAGCTTCAAACCAATTAATGCTCAGAGTAGGAGCTATTCAATATTCTATGACAAAATGCATAATTTTTATTTCTTTTGGAAAATGTGCCAATTCTGTAGAGTTGCATCAAACCAGGTTTTATTTCACCTTAAGGAAATATTCTTGTGTAGTGCTGGAACCAAACTTAGTGGAGAGAGGAAGTGATATAAAACAGAAATCAAAAATCTTTTGGAGCAATAGTCCCTCACTCCTAATCTGCCTCTGGGTCTAAATAATTGGGTTTTTGCCTGACGTTTGTCACCCAGTTTCAGAAACTTCAGCCTCTTGTTCCTGGCCTTGTTTCATCTCCAGCTGCCAGTGACCACTTAAATAGGATTCTGGATTTATGGCTGCACAGGGAAAAGTAGGATGTTCTTAATTTAGACACTTAAGCCTGAGCTGGGATGCTGCTGGTGCTGTTCTAAAACCAAGTTTACTGAGGCCACGCTTTTTTTAAGAGATCCAATTCTGTTATGCCCAAGCTGGGATGTCCAGGTGTTGTTTAGGGTTGTGCTCACATCCTTCCCTTTCTCCCTGTGCTCCAGGAGGGGATGGGCTGGGATGGGAGGGATGGATGCCCTGATTTCAGTGGCACAAACCCCAATTTGTGACACAGACCCCAATTTCAGTGACACAAACCCCAATTTCAGTGACACAAACCCCAATTTCAGTGGTACAGACCCCGATTTCAGTGGCACAGATCCCAATTTCAGTGGCACAGACCCCAGTTTGTGACACAGACCCCAATTTCAGTGGCACAGACCCCAATTTCAGTGACACAGACCCCAATTTCAGTGGCACAAACCCCAATTTGTGACACAAACCCCAATTTCAGTGACACAGACCCCAATTTCACTAACACAAACCCCAATTTCAGTGGCACAAACCCCAATTTCACTAACACAAACCCCAATTTCAGTGGCACAAACCCCAATTTCAGTGACACAGACCCCAGTTTCAGTAGCACAAACCCCAATTTCAGTGGCACAGACCCCAATTTCAGTGGCACACACAGAGCTGGGTGTGACCTGATTCCAGCAGCACTGCCTGAGGTGGGCTCGGCTCAGCTCACTCTGCTCAGAGCCTGCTGGAGAGAGGAGATGCTGAAAGTTGCACTGGGAAGGGCTTTTCTGGGTCTTGGGAAATGCCAGGTCTTTAACCTGAACCTGGAAAAATTCTGGAGGAATTTCCTTAGCTGAATTAACAAGTTTAATATTTCCAGTGATTATTCACGTTGACTCGTTATTTAAAACCAGTTTTGTGAAGCCTCAGCAAGTTTGTGTTCACTCATCTGTTTTGGTTTTGTCTCCCCTCTTGCTTGGAGTAGAAAATAATTCAGAGGAATTGCTGGTTGGTTTGACACAATAGGAAATTGATGAAATCCAGAATGGTTTGGGTTGGAAGGGACCTTGAAGCTCCTCTTGTCCCAACCCCCTGCCATGGGACACTTTCCACTATCCCAGGGTGCTCCAGCCTTGAACATTCCAGGGATGTGGCAGCCACAGCTTCTCTGAGCAGCCTGTTCTATTCAGAACACTCCTGTTTTTAAAGGGTTTGCTTTTTATTTGATAATTATTTCTTTAATAATCTCTTCTGCATCTCTGCAGGTTGGAACACATCCCTGCCCTTCCATCTTAGTCAGGGAATATGGGGAATATCACTCAGCAGTGAATCTGGCTGAACAGCGTGGAGATTTCCTGTGGTTTGAGGTGTTGAAGGAATGTGGCAGACTCCTGTCAGATGTCATTTGACAGCTTGATTAAATCCTCTCATCATACATTTATTTTTCTGGTGCTGAGAGTGAAGGTGGGAGGTGCCACTGGTGCATCCAGACTTTGTAGTGACACTGAATTATCCAAGTGTGTCCATTCACACGGGGGTTGGGATCACCTGCAAGGAAAATACTCCCAACAAAACAAGGATTTGTTGAGTGTTAAATGAATGCCAGCAGCTCTCAGTCTGCTCAGTGCAATCAGGATCCTGCAGGAAGGTTGAGCAGCTTGTCACATTCATCAGTGTTATCAGCTCTCTTCTTGTACCTGGAAGATTCCTTCAGTCCCAAGGGAAAGGTGGATTACACAATTCCTCCTGAATTAAACAGCTTGCACTTGCCTTTCCATCATTTGGCTTTTTCAAATTATGCCATTTTATTTGAGTGGTTGTTCACTGGCAGGCTGACAGATGGGATCTCTGAATTGTTGGTTTCTGAGTCCTTACCTTGATATTATTTCAGTTTTTCAAGTAATTTTTGGTTTTGCCCACCTTTGTAGGTTCCACTGTGTGAGTGAGGAAGCAGCTTTTCATTCTGAGCAAAAGTGACTGAGAGCTGAATTCTGGTCTTCAGAATTCCACCTGCAAATGAGAAAGCCTGACACTAAAGAAAAAACCCAGAAATAACAAAAACAGCCCCAAAACCCAAGCACAGAATTCTGAATGAAAATACAGCCTGATTTTTATTATTAATGCAGGCTCTGCTCTCTGTGTCCTGTATTTCACTTTAACTCAGCCAGATCTATAACCAGCTACAGAGGCCTTTTAATAGAGCCAAAATATAGGAAATCATCAATAGCTGTGTCTGGGAGCTGTCCCAGCCTGGCCAGGCACAGATGGTGCAGCAGAATCCTGCTTTAGTGATTAACTGAGCCTCCAGATGATTTCCTTGGGCAGCCAGCCCTGTGCTCCCTGCAGGAACAGATCCCACAAACGTGCTCCTGGAGGGACTGGGATCCCCAAATTCCCAGCCAAGCAGGGCTTGGCAGGTCAGAATTGATCTGTTGAGTCCCATCTTACATAAACATCTGAGTGAGCTGGGGACAAGGGATGCTTTGTGTGGCACCATCCTGCTCCTAAGGCTGTGACCTTTCTGCTGGATCCTGGGAATTCTGACCTTCCAGCAGGATGAGGCCCATTTGGACAGGAATCTTAGGTAAAACTTGTCATGTTACTCCCAAGAGTGGTGTTTTGAATTTCCTTTAATCCTTTAAAAAAAAGTGCTGGCAGCTCTTTAATGTGGATGGTTTTATAACACTGCAGAGGCTTACATGGAAAACAGCAACATTCCTACAGTTTGGTTTTTTATTGAGAACTTCAAATGGACATTTTCTCCTTTTATTTTAGGTTAAAAGGAGCTGGAAATACCTTTTAGAGTTAATGAAAGCAAGTAGAATGAAGTGCTGGAAAGCCTAGAAGTGAGAAGGAGTAACCTGTGTGTGTGTGAGCCCCCGGTGTCCGTGTGGGATCCCAGAGCTGCTGCTCTTGGGAACTCTGGGAGCTCCCTGCCAAAGCCAAGCCAGCTGGGAGGGCAGAGCCAGGGAAAGGCTTGGACTGAGATCCAATCCCTGCTTTTTCCATCTTTTCCAGGCAGGAATGCACTGGGCAGTGAGTTCAGCAAGTCCTTTGTGTGAAAGAGCCATGGAATCGAACCCATTTTGCATCATTTTAATTTTAATGTCACTGTGCCATCAGGCTCTTGGTGGTTGTGGAATGCAGTGATGGGAAAGCTGGGATGCAGGAAATGCAGGAAATGCCATTTCCCCCCCCAGTTCAAAGCCCAGCAGAGCAGAAGGTTCCTCCCTGCTCCTGCTCCAGGTGCCATCTGTTCTCAGGTGACTCTGCTGGTGTCCCCTGTGCCCAGGCTCTGGTTTTAAACCACTTAGGACTCTTTCCTTCTCTAATCCCTGCTGCAAAACTGCTCTTCTCCACCTGCACCTCAGATCTGTTCATGGCCAGTTTGTACCATCAATTCTTGCCCCTTTATCTGAAATAATTTTTCTCTCTCTGGTATTTGCAAGCCTGAGGTGTTTAACAACCATAAACTGCTCCATCTTCTTCTGGCAAAGATAAAGAGAAAACATTCTCTGGGCTCCAAAGGAAAGTGTTTCCACCTCCATCCTGGTTTAAAATCATCCATTTTGGATTAGAATGATTAGAATTAGTGCTAATTTATCACCTGTATTAGGTGAGTGGCTGGGAATTATCACATGCTTTAATCATCATATTTTAATATAATATATTGGAGAGCCTGGCAGTGACTGTTGGAGCAGTAAGTACTCATCAACCAGGCTAAATTTAATTATTTTATATGAGAAAGTGTGGAAGAGTAATAGAATTGAGCTATGAGTAGCATCTTAATTGAAGTGAGGTTGGCTTGAGAGCTTCAGGATCAGCACAAGGTGGAAGAATCATTGTGGGTGATTAATTAATTAATGTCTTTAGAAGCAGATGGGGTGGGAGGGCACCTCGGGGTGTGCTGGGAAGGAGGAAAGGTCATTCCTTGTTTATAGAGTCCCCTTCCTTCTGGCCTGCTGGACGAGAAAGTTCCACTTGTTTTGTGCTGTCATTTTGGCCTGAAACTTCAGGAGAGGCAGACAAGACTGGGAAAGGTTTGGAAGATTAAAGTAGTGATGAAAAAGTGGTTTTCAAACCCAATTTGGCAATCTCATTTTCACATACCCAGCTGACCTGGTAGGAAAAAACTTCATTTCTTTGAGCTTGACATGCTAGTTTGAAACATTCAATTAAATGTATTAAATGTTAATATCTATTTTGCCAAACTAATCATCATTCCAGCCACTACATACAAACTTCCTTGCCAAAGTGAGGTAAAATTTCAGTGTGAACGATTTGGATGCTGAAGAATTGTCTGAGAGAGAGTGAGCACAAAATTGTATAATCACTCTATAGTGCTAACCTGCTAGTGGTGTGGGATGGGAATTTCACATGCTCCTGGAGTGAAAACATCACTAAAAGATGGTTTGTGTGTTGAGAAATTGCATGTTTTACCTGTCAGGGTTGAAGAGGAGGGGAGGAGATACCCCCCAAAAAAACCCCCCACCAACCAACACCCCAACCCATTAACCAGACTCTTCCTTAGCAGAGAATGATCCTGGATTTGTGTAAATTTGGAGCCTGAATAGCTGGTTTGTTTATCTGCAAGCCTGCTCAGCAGTTAAGAATAGTTCTTTATCTTCCCATTAAGACTGTATTATTTTACAGAAAAGTGGGTGGTATCCAGTTTTACCCTGGTATTGGCCCACTCCCAGCAGATCCTTGCTGACACTGGGAGATGGAAGAAATACTCACAAATGTTTCCTTCAACAATGAATTTTTAAGTCAGGAGCTCTGATACGCTCCAGCATGAGCTGGGGGCACTTCTTAATATCACAGCCCTATTAAAAACCTGGGATTTTCCAGGAATATTTATCCCTTAAGGCAGCTGAGCTGGCATGCAGAGCTAAGTGCTCACCCTTGGCAGAAGCTTCACTCTTCACCCCGAGGCAGCTCTGAGAGCAACCACGGGGTGTGGAAATGGAGTTCCCTGGGCTCTTGGGGCCCACTCTGGCTGGCTGTAGACCCTTGCCCACACGATGCTTCACAGATGAAGGTAAAGATTGAGAAGCACTCTCCTCCACGTGAGAAATGTCCTTTATTCCCTGACACACATCAGGAGACAAACCCATGGGAGAGAAGAGGACATTCCCTGGTGTCAGGGAGCTTTTTTACCCCAGGATGGGGCCAGAGAAGAGATCCACAGGCAGTGGGACACCGGTGAGGAGTGGTGACCCAGGGGACAGACCACCACGTGAGGGAAAGACAAAGTGATGGGAGAAATGGGCAACAAAGCACCCGATCCAACATCAACTGTGGAACCATTCCGTGCAGATTGCCAGTCCCGCAGTGCAAGAGAGCAGCTGAGCTGCACCGCAGGGCTGCAGGAGCTGCCCCGCGGCAGGGCTGCAGGAGCTGCACCATGACAGGGCTGCAGGAGCTGCACCACGACAGGGCTGCAGGAGCTGCACCATGGCAGGGCTGCAGGGGCTGCACCATGGCAGGGCTGCAGGAGCTGCACCACGACAGGGCTGCAGGAGCTGCACCATGACAGGGCTGCAGGAGCTGCACTGCGGCAGGGCTGCAGGAGCTGCACCATGACAGGGCTGCAGGAGCTGCCCCATGACAGGGCTGCAGGAGCTGCACCATGACAGGGCTGCAGGAGCTGCACCATGACAGGGCTGCAGGAGCTGCACCATGACACGGCTGCAGGAGCTGCACCATGACAGGGCTGCAGGAGCTGCACCGCGACAGGGCTGCAGGCGCTGCACCATGGCAGGGCTGCAGGAGCTGCACCATGGCAGGGCTGCAGGAGCTGCACCACGGCAGGGCTGCAGGAGCTGCACCATGACAGGGCTGCAGGAGCTGCACCGTGGCAGGGCTGCAGGCGCTGCCCCTGCCCCGTGCTGCCTCAGCCCTGGCTTTGTCTCCCACAGCCACGTCCCCGCGGGTGTCCTCGGAGCTGGAGCAGGCGCGGCCCCAGACCAGCGGCGAGGAGGAGCTGCAGCTGCAGCTGGCGCTGGCCATGAGCCGGGAGGTGGCGGAGCAGGTCGGTGCCATGCAGGTTTGCCAAATGCCCGTGCTGGAGGGTGCATTGCAGCCTGGTGTGGATGGTTGGATTGGATTTTTATTTTATTTTATTTTATTTATTTTATTTTATTTTATTTTATTTTATTTTATTTTATTTTATTTTTTAATTTTTTTAAATTTTATTTTTATTTTTATTTATTTTTATTTTTATTTTATTTTTATTTTTTATTATTTTTATTTTTATTTATTTTACTCTATTTTATTTTATTCATTTATATTTAGATCTATATCTGTATCTATATCTATATTTATATTATTTTATCTTATTTTAATTTTATTTTTATTTTATTTTAATTTTTTGGGTTTTTTATTATTTTTATTTTTATTTTATTGATTTTACTCTATTTTATTTTATTCATTTATATTTATATCTATATCTATACTTATATCTATATTTATATTCCTTTATCTTATTTATTTTAATTTTATTTTTATTTTATTTTATCTTACTTTATCCTGATTTCTTTTATTTTTTTTGTTTTATTTTTGTTTTAATATTTTATTTTATTTTACTTTCTCTTATTTTTTCTTAATTTATTTTATTTTTCATTTTATCTTTATCTTATTTTATTATTTTTATTTTATGTTATTTAATTTTATTTCATTTATTTTATCTTATTTCATTTAATTTAATGTATTTTATTTTATTTAATCTTATTTTATTTCATTTATTTTACCTTATTTTATTTCATTTTATTTCATTTATTTTATCTTATTTTATTTCATTTATTTTCATTTATTTTATCTTATTTCATTTTATTTCATTTATTTTACCTTATTTTATTATTTTATTTATGGCAGCTTGGCTTTGCTCCAGGTAGAACCTTGTGTGTGGGGTTTTTTTTTATTATTATTATTATTCTTTAAATCTCTTTTTAAAGTAACTTCAGCCTCCGAGCTGTTGAGACTAGTGGAAGACGACAGTCACTTGGAGAGAAGACTTTGTGTGGGAGGATGTTAATCACCACATTACCGGAGATGTTTTCAGCTGGGAGGGGCTGGAGGCCTGACTGCTGCAGAAATCTTCATTAATTCAGGGAATTGTGGTTGCAGTGCAGTTTGGAACAGTCTGTTCGTTGGTGGGAGCTCCTGGAACAGGAGGGTGACCTGACACAAAGTACCAGAATATATCAAAAAACGGGTTAAAGGAATTGGCTCCTGATCTGTCACCTGGGTTATGCTGCTGTGCTGATCCTTAGGAGCTTCCTTCTGAATTTGGAGTGAATTTGGATAAACGACTGCATTTTAATGCATAACAAAGATCTCAGCTCTGAGTGAAAATTCAAGTCAGCCGTGCTGAGTGCCTGTAATATTTTAGAGATTCCTGTAACAATTTAGTTTACAGCTCTGTGTTAAGCACGAGTGCTTGGAAGGGGAAACTGTCACCCAATAAACTCGATCATTATTGAGCAATAAAGGGAACTAAAATATAAATCAGAATCTAAACATTTGAAATAGCTTCAGAAATGCCAAGCTGGGGGATTGGTCAACTTCTGAGAGACGTGGTGCAAGCAGAGGTGTTTAAAGGAGTTGATGTGGCATAAACATTGCAGTTACAGGTGTTTAAACCTCCACATTACACCTGGAGTTGGCAAGACTTGATTCCCTTGGTGGATCTTGCACCAGCGTGGAGGGGAGTGAACAAATCGAGGGAAATTTCACTTTAGTTCCCTACAGCCCTCAGCGCTGATCTGAATGCTGAAAAACCACGATGCCACTTTAGAAACAGCTCGTTCACTTGAAGTTCCGTGGTGTTCCTAAATTAATTTTGGAAAGAATAAAACACCACCAGGGTAAATCCTGGCTGTTGTGACCACAGCAGGGTCGGGGTGCTCCTGAGGCAGGAATCCCAGGAAAACTCCTTTCCTCGTTTGTGCTTGTGGGAATTGCAGCCCTGTGGAGCCCAGCTCCGAGCAGCCCCGTGGTTTATATCACCAGTGTTGGTTTCCTTTGCAGGAGGAGCGCCTCAGACGCGGGGACGATCTGAGATTACAGATGGCTCTGGAGGAGAGTCGCAGAGACACAATTAAAATTCCCAAAAAGAAGGAGGTAGTGCCTTCGCCTAAGAAATTCCCGGTTACGCTGCCAAAAGCTGAAATACAGTAACACAAACTTAGCTTAATACTGAGCTCTTTTATGCTTTTGGGTTGGCTTTGTCGTGTAGCTTAAAGCTTCTTCCATGTGGGTTAAATTTGGAGCTAGTCAATGCAGGCGTGTAAAAGGAAAAATAATAATAATAATAATAATAATAATAATAATAATAATAATAATAATAATAATAATAATAATAATTGCTTCTTCACTCTCACGGGTTTGGACTTCAGCCTGGCAAGGCTCTTGAGTAAAGCTCGGTTTCTTCCTGCCCTCAGCACACCACCCTGTTGGACCTGATGGATGCCCTGCCCTCCTCGGCACCAGCCCCCCCCAAAGGCGAGCCCTGGGGACCTCCTGCTGCTGCTGCCAACCCCACGGATCCCTGGGGAGGATCCTCGGCTGCAGCCCCTGCCTCCGACCCCTGGCAATCATTTGGTGAGAGCAAACTGCCAGGGGCACTGGGATTTCAAAGGTTTTGCTTTTTAACCTTGAGCATTTCTCAGTGTTGTACTCGTGTATGAGTCCATTTTCATTCATTTCACTAAATGCCTCATTTCCAAGCACACACCAATGCCAGTTGCTTTTTTAAAGCATTTTTTCTGTGTGTGCAACTGCCAGGTCATCATTCCAAGTGTCATCTGCTTTGTTTTGGTGATAGGAGCTGAGAAAAAGCCCAGATTTTGGGCCCTGAGGCCATTCAGTTCCTTTTTCCGTGGCTAAAAGCAACCAAAATCCACTTTCCTCAAATCTCCAGGCTGATGTGTCACCCTCTGACAGGATTTTCCTTGTGCCAGTTCCAGCTGTAGCATCTCCTCAGTGCTTCCCAGCTTTCTTTCACCACAGCACAATCCCTGTTCCAGCCTGCTGGATTCTCCCAGGAACAGTCTCAAGTTTATGAATTTGCTGGTAAAAAAATAACTCATGAATCTGCATTTCCCAAATCCTGCCAGTGCTGTGGTGTTGCAGTGGAGCTGATGGAAGCACTGGGAAGGGATTTTCCTGAGTTTTCTCATTTTGAGAGCTCCTTTTAGGGAAGGAAGGACATTTTGGGAAGCTGCTGGTGATGGGAAATGCTGTCATTAGTGTGGCACTGCTCCTAGCTCAGCACTGGGGGCAGATAAAGGAAATGGGAGTACTGGTGTGGGAATAGTGGGGCTTCCTTGGAGAGTTTTGGCATTTCCTGCTCTTGGAGCTGTAGCGACCACGTGGCTGCTGATGGAACAAAACCCAAAATTCCAGCTGGAATTTGTGCCACTGTGTGCAGCATTCCTGATTTACAGGAATATTAGGATGCCAGGGGAGTTGAATGGAGTTTTAAAAGCTAAAATAAATTTCAGTTGTAATTTGAGACCTGCAGGATATTGAAGGTAGGAGCTGTTGCATGTGGGTGATTCTGTCCTGCTCTCTTGGGTTATAAAATCCTCATTTGGGAATGAAACCTTTGGTGATTGAATTTGTAGGAATGAAGAGTTGTCAGCATCTTCCAGGAAAAATGAGAACCTTGAAATACAGGCATTGGGTTAAAATTAATAAAGGGGTATCAGTGGGCAGCTTAGATGTGTGTCAGGAGTGCTTAGAAATGGAAATAAAAAAGCACAGCTGGCTCAGGGGAGCTGATTATATTTTTATAAAACAGCAGTGTGGTTAAAAGAGTTGGAAATGAAGTTTCCAACATTCCCTCTGAATCTTACAGACTCCTTTGTCCAAGGGTTAATATTGTGTATCTCACACCTTTTACCTTTGGGCTTTTTATAAACTCACTTTCCCCGGAGTTCATAAATAGACCCTGTGATTTAGGTCACCTCCAGCCAGGGATTGTCACTTGTGGTAGCAATGTCAGCAACAAAGGCACGTTTATTTTCTTGTTGGAACTGCAGGTATTTGTATCCAGGTTCAAAGAGGGGAATTGTTTATTCCTCTGCCTTGCCCAGAATTTCCTGGTGCTGTTGTTGGTCAGAGTGTGACAAATGCTGGGAGTGGCTGGTGCTGAGCTGCTGCTCCCATTAATGCTCGGTGTTAATTGGGAGGAAAGGCTCCTGGGAGGGGTCAGTGTGCAGGAAAAGGCTCCTGGAGGGGTCAGTGTGCAGGGAAAGGCTCCTGGAGGGGTCAGTGTGCAGGGAAAGGCTCCTGGAGGGTCAGTGTGCAGGGAAAGGCTCCTGGAGGGGTCAGTGTGCAGGGAAAGGCTCCTGGGAGGGGTCAGTGTGCAGGGAAAGGCTCCTGGGAGGGGTCAGTCCCCAGGGAAAGGCTCCTGGAGGGGTCAGTGTGCAGGGAAAGGCTCCTGGAGGGGTCAGTGTGCAGGGAAAGGCTCCTGGGAGGGGTCAGTCCCCAGGGAAAGGCTCCTGGGGGGGTCAGTGTGCAGGGAAAGGCTCCTGGAGGGGTCAGTCCCCAGGGAAAGGCTCCTGGGAGGGGTCAGTCCCCAGGGAAAGGCTCCTGGGGGGGTCAGTGTGCAGGGAAAGGCTCCTGGGAGGGGTCAGTGTGCAGGGAAAGGCTCCTGGAGGGGTCAGTGTGCAGGGAAAGGCTCCTGGAGGGGTCAGTCCCCAGGGAAAGGCTCCTGGAGGGGTCAGTCCCCAGGGAAAGGCTCCTGGAGGGGTCAGTGTGCAGGGAAAGGCTCCTGGAGGGGTCAGTCCCCAGGGAAAGGCTCCTGGGAGGGGTCAGTCTGCAGGGAAAGGCTCCTGGGAGGGGTCAGTGTGCAGGGAAAGGCTCCTGGGAGGGGTCAGTCTGCAGGGAAAGGCTCCTGGAGGGGTCAGTGTGCAGGGAAAGGCTCCTGGGAGGGGTCAGTCTCCAAGGAAAGCTTTCCAAAGGGAAGCTGCTGACTTCTCTTCCTGCTGCTTCTTCTTGCAGGTGCCAAACCAGCTGCTTCTGTTGACCCTTGGGCAGCACCAGCAGGATCCACAGCTCAGCCTCTGGCCAAAAATGTGGACCCTTGGGCTCCTGCTCAGCCATCTTCTACTGCAGCAAAATCTTCTGATCCTTGGGGATCAGCACCTGCAAACAAACCTCTCTCTGCTTCTGGTGAGCAATATTCTCATCCCATATCCATCTTACTTGAGTAATGAGGAGAAGTCCAAATGGTTTTCTTGCATTGTGTGGTTCAGAGAAGCTGGACAATTGGCAGAATTGGTCTTCAAAATAAAAGGGACCTGTAATAACCAGCGGGAAGAAGAAATTTAAATGTAATTATTCAGAGTTACAGCTCTGATTTCGAGGTGCTGCTTTGTGCTCTGTCCCTTCCAAGTCTCCTCCTGGTATTTGTGGCTCCCTGCTGAGCACTTGGGACTGCTGCTGCTCTTGGGTTTTAGCTTTAATTAGACAAGGACTTAATTTCTGGCAAGGAATGATACTCTAATTTCACCTTTCCTCGTGATAAATAGCTCTGCAGATGGATGTCTCTGCAGATGTAGATTGACAGCTTGAGCAGCTCGAGGAGACTTTTAGAGGTGCAAATGAAGGTTTGTTCCTTCAGACTGAGGGTGTGAAACCCTCCCTGAGCCCTGGTAAAGACGCAGAATGTGCTGCTGTAATTGTCTCTTCATGCTCTGTAGCTAATACAACCTTGATGAGTTTAATACCTGGCATTTTCATATTGGCACCGAGGCTGAAAGCATCCAAAATGCATTTTCTGTTTGTCATTCATCCCTGTACACAACAGACAAAGGAATCTGAGTGCTGCAAAAACTTCTCTAAGCAGCTTTTCCTGGGCAAAGGGCAATAACTGGAGCATTGTGAAATGAGCCTCGAGCTGTGGTGGCTCTTTGTTCTTGATAAATATTGTTTTTATATTCAATTTTCACCTTCTCTTGGGGTTTGTCATCTTGTGCTCTTCTTGCTTGAAATGTCCTGAATGAAGGTGGCTAAGGTAAACTAAGAAAACATTTCAGCTAATTAAAATTAAAGCTGTTCAGGAGTGTGCTTGCTGATCACTTAGGTGTTTTTGTGCTCCAGTCTGAGGTAAGAGTGTGTCCACATTGGGAATGGTGATGTTTCATTGATTGCAAGCTCTGGGTGAGTGCTGGTGCTTCAGCTAACGGGGCTTTGCCATCTCCACAACTCTGCTCTGGCATTCCTCCTCCTTTCCACTTGGGAAGCAGAAATGAAATCATCACTGGTGGTGTTTCCCTTGATTAACACCTGACAGCAGAGGCTGTAAATCCATTTCTGTCCTCTCCTGCTTGTCTCTAATGCAGACACTCAATCAAGCAAACCCCAGCGTGCTCAGGTGTGCCCTACACTGATCCAAAAGCAAATTTAGTTGTTCTGATTTAGTTGTTCCATGCTGTCAGAAAGGACAATTCTGTGACATTCTCCTTCTCCCAGCTCAGAGTTAGGAGCACTCCCAACCTGTGGTGGCTTCTTGGGAGCAGGAATGGGTCAGGAATTGCTTCCAGGAGGATCAGCTGTGTGATGCAACCGAAGATGTGTTAATGACAGGGCTGTCTTGTTGTTTTGAACAGGAAGTACATCTTTTGACCTCTTCAGTAATTTGAATGGTACAGTTAAAGATGATTTTTCTGAATTTGACACACTTCGAACTTCCAAAAAGCCAGGTACGAATCAAGTTCTTAGCATGTGGACAGGTTGGGTGAGAGTCACGGCAACAAATGTCTCTGTCCTTAAATTTTACTGAACAAAAAAAGCAGTTTTCACAAAGGGAAGGAAGTGATGATGCAGCAGTAAAAGCTCCTTGTTCCCATTTTGGCCTGTGCATGAACTCGTGGGGAAAGGGCCTTTTGTAATCCATGGAATTGCACCGTGTGACCTTTTGCTGCATTGACCCAGAAATTTGTTGGACTTCCTAATTTCCAGTGTCCAGCATGTTTGGAGCAGGGCTTATGCTCAGAGACTCAACCAGAACCACGCTGACTGAATTTCTCAAATGTGTGAATTCCGTAGGAAGATGAGAAAATACCTTCTGTGAATACTCTAATTTATTTTTTTCTGTGGTCAATGGTCAGTAAATCAAAACTGCCCGACCCTGTCAGTGCTCTCAGGGTGGTTGTGCCTGGAGCACAGCTGGGCTTTTTGAGGGTCAGCCCTGGGTGGAATCCAGCTAGGAAGGGACAGCAGTGTGTAGGGCCAGGGCACAAGCCAAGGCTTTGGAGTTTCTGTTCCTTGCAGCCTGTGAGTCCCACCTGGAGCAGCCAAGCTGTGGGAATTCCACCAGTAGAGCACTGCAACTCTGACTGTAGCTTCCTCATGCTCTGCTAAAGGACATTGACCTGCTTGCATGCTGAGAGGGTGTAACAGCCTGGAACACTGAGCCTTGACTAACACAACCTAGCATAAAGCATCTCTGCTCTCACACCCCTCAGGCTTCTCTCTGCCAGCTCTGTGATTAACCAGGAGTTCTGTTTGTCCCTTTGTGTTCTTGCAGCTGAATCAGGTTCCACTCTGCCCTCTCAGCACAGTGGTACCACGAGTCCTGATCTCTTTGAGTCCCAGCACTCGAGTGGGACATCAGGCAAGCAGAGCACGGCCCGCAAAACCCCGGAGTCCTTCCTGGGCCCCAACGCTGCCCTGGTGAACCTGGATTCTCTGGTGTCCAAGCCACCACAACCTGTTACTTCTCTGAACCCATTCTTGGCACCAGGTTGGTTTCTGCACAGTCCTTCACGTTTCTGTTGGAGCTTTCCCTTCCTGCAGGGAAACCCTGCACAGCTCGGTGCTGGTGGGGTTAAACATGGGTGATCTGGGCTTGGCTTTGTTGGTTATTTCAGCCAGCAGATCATGAGCAAGAGCAGGAGGGTCTCAGGGAGGCATCCTGGGCTCAGCCAGCACAGTGACAGTCCCTGAAAACACAAAGTCTCTGCTCTTGGTGTGCAGCTGAACTTCAATCCAGCAGTTCCCCTCACTCAGAATTATCTGTGTTAGAAAGTTTGGGGTTGTTAAAAATGGCTGAATTCGGCTGGATTTTATCAAAACAAGTAAGATTGCCTTGGGAAGGTATAACAGATAAGAGTTTCCTGTGGAAGGAGGTTGGAGTTGCCATTTTCCTGGAGCTGCAGCAGGCACAGGAGATCTCTGACTGCAGCCTGAGGTCCAGTGAGCAAACTGCAGGGTAATTCAGTGAGCTGCTGGTTAGTCTGTCTGAGGCTGCCACAGAGAGCCAGTTTTGATCTGAAAACACATTCTCAGTGTATCTTGGAAAAAAAAAATTGGCTGTTGCAGTTCTCCTGCAAGCTGGGCCTGTTAGAAGTGAGCCCTTGCTTGGAGCAGACTGAAATGGTGACACCAAACATGTGGCAGATGTGTTTTTTAAAGCTGAATTTGCACTCATGTTTTCCTGTGTTGTTCTTAGGGTGAAACTTGGAAATGCTCTTTCAGTATTTATTTTCATCACTCTTCCAGTAGAAGAAAAAGTCAATTTATTAAAATCCCTGAGTAGGAAAAAAGCAGTGAGTGATTCTGAGCAGCCTTGGCAGTGAGCAGGGAGAGAGAGGAAATCTGTGGATCTGCCCTTCCCGGGTACTACAAAAAGTTTGTGAGGGGTCACTGGGCCATCCAAATAATCCTGGGCTTGTACACTAAAAGGAATTTGCAGGGCTGGCAGCAGTCCAGAGAACCTCAGAGGCTGGGAAAGTTGTGCTCTGCTTTTTCGAGCACCGCTGTAATTCGGAAACAAGTTGTTTACTTTGGGAATTCTTGTCCCAGCTCGGTGCCAGGAACACGAAAATGGAGGTGGCTGCTGGGAGCTTGGAGCAAGCACACAAATCACAGAGTCCCAGGATGGCTTGGAAGGGACCTTAAAAACCATCCCTGCCATGGCAGGGACACTTCCCACTGTCCCAGGTGGCTCCAAGCCCTGCCCAGCCTGGCCTTGGGCACTGCCAGGGATCCAGGTGGGAATGTGTGCCAGGGCCTGCCCACCCTCCCAGGGAAGGATTCCTTCCCAATATCTGCTGTGAACTCACTCTCTGCAGTAAAGGAGCACAGAGAGCCTGCTAGCAGCATATAAACATTAAATCAGTGATGTGGGTGTCGTGGTTAGGGCTTTTGCAGGGAGCCAAATTTGGAACCTGTGACTCCAGCCGGGGCTGTCGGAGCTGGGAGCTGTTGGTCAGTGAAGGGGTGCTGGAGGCACTGGGAACACACCGTGCTCTGCTGGGGATCAGGTGCTCCAGGGGGTGTTTTGGGCATGGGGATGCACACAGGGAGTGTTCTTTGCCAGGAGAGATGAGTGCAGCCCCTGGTGCTGGTGGCAGTGCCTTGTAGCTATGATATCTTATGAAAAATCCTCTGCTAGGATTTTTCCTCTCCTGAGGAGCTGAGAGCCTCAGGAAAGAAATGTAAACAATAACTGTGTGCTGCTGTGGAAGGCCACAGGTGCATCTTCCATTGGATTGTTTTCAGTCAGTGACCAATCACAGCCCCCTGCACCAAGGCTGTGAGCAGTCACAGGATTTTGTTATTCATTCCTATTCGATTCTTGTCTTTGTAGCCTTCTGATCTTCTCTCTCCATTCTTTAGTACAGTTTTAATGTAGTATTTTAATAGAATATATAACATAATAAACCAACCTTCTGATGAAAATGGAGTCAAACCCTCACAGCAGGGTCGTCAAGACAAGAGTGCCTCACTGTCCCTTCTCTGCCCCGCAGGCGCCGCCACGGCAGCGACTCCAATCAACCCCTTCCAGGTGAACCAGCCTCAGCCTCTGACCCTGAACCAGATGAGAGCGAGTCCCGTGATGGGCAGCAGCCCCTCGTTCAGCGCCGTGCCCCCGATGAGCATGGAGCCAATACCTCTGTCTTCCATGGCCCCCGTGCCCGTGGGCATGGCGCCGCTGCCGGCCATGGGCACCATCAGGATGGGCCAGGGGCTGAGCATTGCAGGATCAATGCCCCAAGCTCTGCACAGTACAGCAATGCCGCCAGCAGCCTCCCAGGCTGCAAATACAACTAACCCTTTCCTCCTATAAAGACCCAATTAAAGGAACTTTTCTTTTCTTAGTGTTTCCAGGCTGAAGTCTTTCCAGCGAAACGCACGTGGCCTGTGTGGACTGAACGGTGTGTGAGAGACTTGGAAGTAGATTTGCAGTTTACAGTTATGATCTTTGAAGAGTTGTCTCTACTTACCAGTTAATCTAAATCTAGTCTTTGCTACAGATGGTACCTTACTTTGGCTTGTTGAGCATCATGTGAAATGTTCAGACTTTTCACCAAAGTTAGATTCTGCCCATTTTTGTTACTTTGTTAATCATTTCAAACACACTTTCTAGGGAGGAGAACCTGCCACTGGAAAACTCCCTTGGCTATTTTGTAGATGTCAGATCATGTGCTGGATTCCTGAAGTTACTCTTGCCCTGCATCTGTCACTTCCTCTGCCCGTAAGATAGACCTGAGATTCCGAGTGCTAGTGAATGTTTTGCACATAACTCCACACAGTTCTAGACTGTTGGTTCACCCATAGTCCTTACTCTTAGAAGAGACCGACCCGGAGGGCCCAGGGGGGCTTGGTTTTTATGCATTAAACATTGCAAACTCGCACTGCTTTGGTATCTCTGAGGTGTGACTGACAACAGCAAGCTTGTCTCGAAAGGAAAATACCACAAAACCCCAGACAAAACACCCAAGACCATGCTCGAGTTGTGCTGTCGTGTGCAGTGTTGAATTCCTACACTACTCTAAGGACTCCTGGAACTCTCTGTGAGTGGCTGCACTCGTGCTGAGTGAGTGTCCTGCTCTGTGCTTGTCCAGTACCAGCTTCGTTTGGAAGTTTTTTCATGTGTATTTTGTTTTTATTTGACTTACAATGTGAGTTGAAAGAAAAAAAAAAGGAAAAAAACAAAGAAAAGCAAAAAAATAAAACACAAAAAAAAAAGGAGATACAGTGGGACAACTTTGAATTCAGTTTCACCGGGGCAAGCTTTAAAACTAATTCAGGCTTAACCTTGCTATATGCAGTTACTCTTGTATACTTTTGCACATATTTTGTTTAGTACAGTTTCATATTTTGAGTTTGCAGAGTTACCTAATAGTCCTTTTTTTGCTAATTTTTATAATGTGGTTCTTATTTAACTGTCTGGTTTTGATAGATTTATCAAGTCTGGCTGAAAAATTAAGATATTGGCAAATGTCATTTTTATGGTTTTAATGCCCTCTTATTTATGGTTTTCGCTCTTTGTTTCTGTAAAGAGAGTTTAAAAGGGAAGATTAACACTAAAATATTTACTTTTAAATGAAGTATTCATAATGCAAATCAAAAACAAATCCTCGTGACTAATTATTTTTAGATTAATTGAATTTGAGCATAACATGATTTAAGACTACATTAAAAAGAAAAAACACTAAAGTCGCCTTTCCCTTGATTTGTTCCCATTTCCCAATCCCCAGCCTGGACAGACTTTTGGCCTTGATGAAGATCCCAAGAGAGGCTCTTTGGTTTTATTTTCCTTGTCAAACTTGTGGAGCTGTTAAAAATCCTGATGTACAACCAGAACTTGTTTGGTTTTATGCACTGATTTTTCCTGCTGGAAGGTGCACTCCGTTGGATGACTGCAGCTGAGTTATCCCTTTAAAATGAATTTTCATGCCTGGACTCCTCACCACGCTCAGGGGTTCTGCTGGAGCTCCAGCCTCTCCCAAAAATCCACGGAAAAGGAATTTTCCTGCCTGCAGGGCACCTCTGAACGGACTTGGTGGCCTTTCCTTAATTTAAGAGGTGGGGGAAAAACCAGAATTTGCCAGAGTTGTGTTGAGGTGGAACAATTCCCTGTGGGGCTGGAGAGGGGCTGGATCCCATGGAGGGATTTGATCCCATGGAAGGATTGGATCCCATGGAGGGATTGGATCCCATGGAAGGATTGGATCCCATGGAGGGAGAGGATCCCATGGAGGGATTGGATCCCATGGAAGGATTGGATCCCATGGAGGGATTAGATCCCATGGAGGATTGGATCCCATGGAGGGAGAGGATCCCATGGAAGGATTGGATCCCATGGAGGGAGAGGATCCCATGGAAGGATTGGATCCCGTGGAGGGAGAGGATCCCATGGAGGATTGGATCCCGTGGAGGGACTGGGATCCACTCCTGGTGGGAAGGGGAGGCTGCAGGATGATCACATTTAGGGACCCAGCCCCAGACTGGAGCTGGGCAGGTCAGGGTGGCTCTGGTAGAGGGTGGAATGCTCAGTGTGTGGATGTTCCTGTGCAGCTCTGGGATCCTCTGGGATCCTCTGGAACTGGCAAGGAGCATTCCCAATCCTTGTTTTTATAGAGGATTGCTGTCCACACCCAGCCTGTCTTCAAAAACAAAACCAAACCCCATTCATGTTGCCTTGCAGAGCAAAGAAAAAGGATTTTTTTGTGTTGTTGCTGAAGCTATTGAGA
The DNA here is from genome assembly GCF_036417665.1 of Passer domesticus. Lineage (NCBI taxonomy): Eukaryota > Metazoa > Chordata > Aves > Passeriformes > Passeridae > Passer > Passer domesticus. The sequence continues at coordinate 14,908,673 of NC_087488.1, forward strand.
AGTGTAGAGCAGGAAGGGTGTGATTGTTGTGCACTTGCAGAAAGTGCTTTTTTCCAGCTGCTCTGTGACAAGATTCCTCCTGGCTTGTTTTCCCAGTTGGGTTTGAGCAGCTCTGGAATCAAGGTCACTCGGGGTTTGTCCCTGTGTCCCCTGAACTGCAGGGATGGGGCATTGTCTGTCCAGCCAAGAGTCCTGGCCACGTCCTGGGGAACTTTTCAGAGGCAAGATGAGGTTGATAAGAAATGTTTAAAGTGCTGAAATAATCTGCAGTCGGAGCTGTCACTGTAAATTTGCTCTGGGAGGGAGCCCTGGCTTAATGAAGCTGTTGAATGGCAAATCGTTGCTTTTCCTCCCAAGTCACTGCCCCCAGAACTTCACCCCTTTTATATGAAATAAACACATTTATGGCACAACAAAAACCCCAAGGAAGCTCCCTGAGGAGCCACAGCCCAAATTCTGGGGCTGGAAATATTTAGGCTGAGACTAACCAAGCTCAGATCCCGGCCTGGCACGGGGTTTGTGGCAGGAGCTGAGTTTAGGAGGAGAAAATGTTGGTTTGGGAAATGTTCCTGGGCTGGGCTGTGTCCCCAGGGGTGACACAGGGGGGTCACTGTCCTGGCAGGGGGTGCTGAATGGTCCAGCTCATTTTGTGATGATTTTCCTGCTCTCCAGGATAATCTTCCCTCCCTCCTGGCCCTCCCACATTTCTGGGGGATATTTGTGTGCCCTGTCACATCCCCTCTGCCCCATTTCTCCATTTTCCCCTCTTCTCCTTCTTTTTCTCACTTTGCAAATATTCAAAGTGCTTTTTTTTTTTTCTTTTTTTTGATTTTTAAAACCTTAGTATCCCAAAATAGCCTTACTGGTCAAATTGACCAAAGAGAAAAGTGTTAAATATCTTATTTAAAAAAAGGAAAAAAAAAAGTTAACACACACACACTCCTTGGCATAATTTGCCCCTAAATAAGCTCAGTTATTTATTCAGTTTCATGCTCTGGAGGGGCAGGGAAGGGAAGCCCTGCTGGGTTGTGGTGTTTGCAGTTTTTGGGAAGTCCCTCAGCCAAGACTGCTCTTGTTCCCCTTGTGCCCCTTTGCTGTTCCAGGTGTGCTCTGTGCCTGAATATTGCACAGGTGGGGAGAAAGAGATTTCCTTTCCCAGCAGAATCTCACTCAACTCTTCCTCTCCAAGTGTTCCAATATTTCCCCAACTGCTCATAACCCCGGGAGCCAGCTGCTTTTTCTGGATTTGTGCTGACTATTGCCATTATTTACTGTATAAATAATTTATCATTTGTACTATTGTATCATAATGTCTGTATCTTTGTGTCATTTTTTTTTCTCCCCCCCCCAGCAATGTCACAGATGTGATATTTAAACGATGCCATCAGAACAGTGGAAAGACGAGGGGTTTGGAGGTGACTGGTCAGAATTAAAATTGTATTGCTTCTATTCCAGCTGTGTTGCTTTGTCCAGGCTTCTGCGTGCTGTTTGTCCTCCCATCCCCACCCAGGCCCTGCTGGGTGGAGTTTGCAGGATGCTGAAGGGTTTGGGGTGAGCTGCTGGAAGGTTTGTGGCAGGAGGATTGAGGGATGCTGTGGATTCCTTGGACTTTTCCCAGGAATGAGGCTGGGAGAGAGGAGGGTTTGTGTGGCTCACTGAAATCAGGCTCAGCTGAGACCTTACTGACTCAATAAAAATGGAGATTTGTTGTGTTGCAGGTGACTGGATTCCTTCTTTGAACCACTGGAACAGCCCCGTGCAGGCAGCAGGGCCTCTCTGGAGGCTCTGGATTTGTGTCCAGGCAGGAATCTGGGGAAGGTGCCAGTGGAAGGAGGGTTGGGGAGCTGGGACAGGACCTGGGAGTCCTCACTTCCCACTTTTGTAGCTCAGCCTCGGCTCTGTGGCACAGATCACATGGCAGAGCCTCTGCTTCCAGCCTGGAAGAGATCCAGGCCTCTAATCCTGCTTTAATTGAAGGGCACTTCATTAGCAGGCACCAGCAGGAGCTGCCTCTCCAGAGCCCCTCCAGGTTCCCTGCTTCGTTTGCTGCCAATCAGGCTGATCACTAATCAATGATCACTAATTAATGCTGGAGATGTGACGGTGGGAAAGGCGCTTTTGGGGAGAAAAGTCTCTGCTTTGGGGGTGCTGGGGGAAGCTGCTGCCCCTGTAAGGCTCCGGCGTCCCTGGAGGAGCTGGGGCTGCCCCTGGATCCCCGGAGGTGCCCAGGGCTGGGCAGGGCTTGGAGCAGCCTGGGCTGGTGCGAGGTGTTGGGGTTGGAATGGGCTGTGAGGTCCCTCCCATCCCAAACCACTCTGGGACTCTGACTCTACTCCTGCCTCTTGGAATTGCACGTTTTCAGCTGAATCTGCTCACTGTGTGGAAGATGTGGGAATGGCTCAGGCTGGAAGCTGTGGGCACCCTGATCTCTTCCAGAGGAGCTGGATTCTGGTGAATTCTGCTGGGTTCTGGTGGGTTCTGGTGAATTCTGGTGCATTCTGCTGGGTTCTGGTGGCTGTGTGAACCAGGGCAGCCTGAGCTGCCCCAGCCCGTGGTGAGCAGAGCTGTGCCTGTGGTTGAGCTTTCTGCTGACCTCGCAGAGCTGCTCCCCCATCCCACATTTCCTTTTCCTCTTCCTCTCCGGAGGAGTGAGGAGGATTTGCCTGCTCTGCAGAGGAAGAGACTCTGGATAAGGATTTATCTTTTGGCTTCCCCTCGCCCACGCCAAAGATTTTGCTGAGGTTTGTGTTGCCTCTGGGCTGAGGGTGCAGCTCTGCCCCTTCTGCTGCTCTTCATGGAACTGTGGGGAAGGGGCTGGGCCCACCTCGAGCTCTGGCTTTGGCACTCTGGCACACCCTGCAAGCTGCATTTCAGGGAACCAGCGGGATTTGTGAACCCCTCACGTTCAAAGCTCCCATATTTTTCAAGTTATCTTGAAAGGTCACCTTTTCCCCATTAATGAGCTGGATTTCCTAAGGACTGCTGTTTGTTTGGGAGTCTGGGATTGGGAATGGTGCAGAGCCAGTGTGGATGTGGTGGTGGCAGTTCTGCTCTGCTGTTGATGGATTGGAGCCTGTGACTGTTGGAGCTGAGCCATGGGAAGTTCCCCTTGGTGCCAGGGAGGTTCACTGGCAGGGTCTGGTGATCCACAGGGAACTGGGAGGAGGTAAATGAGGAATGTGGGGACACCCTGGGGGGACACAGCACATCCTGGGGCTGTGCAGGGGGAGCCAGGAGCTCTGCCAGACCTGGACTGAGCTGTGGGACCCTCACGGTTTTGGGAAATATCCCCCTGAGAGATTAAATAAAGTCCCACCCCCTGCCATGGGCAGGAACATCTTCCACTGTCCCAGGTTGTTCCAAGCCCCATCCAGCCTGGCCTTGGGCACTGCCAGGGATCCAGGGGCAGCCTCAGCTTCTCTGGGCACCCTGTGCCAGGGCCTCACCCTCACGGAGGAATTATTCCCAATATCCCATCTAACCCTGCCCTGTGGCAGTGGGAAGCCATTCCCTGTGTCCTGTCCCTCCAGGCTCTTGTCCAAAGCCTTCCAGGATCCCCTGTGTCCTCTCAGCCCAGCTCTCACCGCTCTGCCTGAGCTGCTCTTGGCACTTGTGGAGCAAACACCTTCCCATGTCAGGTGAAGGAAAATCAATGACAGCTCCAACCAGCCGGATAACGCCAGAGCAAAGGTGGAGTTTGTTTTCCCAGCTCCCTGCCTGCTGCTTCCCAACAGGAAACCTCGCTGGGACTCGGCTGCTGCCAGCTCTGCAGCTCCATCTCTTCGAGACCTCCCGGGCAGGAATGGCATCCTGGGTCCTGCCCTGTGTGACCGCTGGAGCTGCTGGAGGCTGGGGGATGTTCTGGAGCAGAGACACGGGATTTCCCTGTGGAGATGAGCTGTGATAACCCCCAGGTGAATCCACCCCTCCTGTGGGATCAGCACCCGTGGCTGGGCTGGCCGGAGAGGATGGAGGTGAGGATCCTCCACAGGACCCTGAGCCAGCGTGGGCTGATCCCACCCACACACCCTGATCCCACCCCTCCATCCCAAACCTTCCTGATCCACCCATCCATCCCAAACCCTCCCAATCCCACCCATCCACCCTGAACCCTTCTAATCCCACCTATGCACCTCGATCCCACCCATCCATCCCAAACTTGCTCAATCCCACCCATACATCCCCGACCTTCTAAATCCCACCCATCCACCCTGAACCCTCCAATCCCACCCATCCACTCTGATCCCACCCATCCATCCCAAACCTTCCCAATCCCACCCATCCATCCCCGACCCTCCTGGAATTCTCCACAGCGCCGTGGCTGAACCACCTCCAGTAATGCCTGCCATAGAAAATCATCAGACACCTTCGTGTCCTTCCCCTAGAACCTGTGAAAATCAGGTCTGTGTTCTTCCTAAAGGACTTTTTGTGGCCATGGAATGAAACCCATGGATTTTCCAAGCTGCAGGGAGCCAGCTCTGCTGTGCTGCAGCAGCCCTGGAGTCCGTGGGCTGCCTGGGGTTGTGTTGGGTGATGGTGGAGGAGGTTTTTTTTTTCTGCTTTTTTAATATCTTCATCAGCAAGTCTGGCACTAAATGGAGTGATGATATTCTCTGAGGTGAATTTGGGTACTTAAATATCCTGGCCTGAATAGGGAGCCAAAAATAGACACCTTCAGCAGTTCCGTGCGTCTGCTGCTCTGAAGGACGAGGCTGGATCCCTCCGGTCCTGCTGGGAATGCAGCTTGTGTTGTTCCCTCCTTCCCTCCCGGGGGCCCAGCCCTGCTTTCCTTGCCCCAAGGATGGGTTCTGAGGGATCTGTGCTGCCCTGTGCCCCCAGCCCCAGTGGGGCTGCACTGGAGGCCATGGCAGCTCTGCAGCAGCTTTGGGAGTTTTTGCCTCCAAAAGTGGAGGTGGCTCCTGGGTTTGCAAACATCCACGAGTGTCTCAGAACTGGGGTTTGAGCTCCTCCACGTTTGCCTCCTCAGCTGATGGAAAAATGCCTCAGGGATCCCCTCTGCACCCCGAGGGTGGATGTTGAGAGGGGACAGGGTGGGATTGGGGTGGCCTTTGTCCAGCTCTGCTGGGCTCCTGCTGGGGGTTGTGTGGCCTGGAATCCTGGCCTGGAAACATCCCAGACTGGAGCTGGTGCTGCTCGGGTGTGCCTGGAGCCTGGGCTGGCTGCTGGGGTCCTCAGTGCCCTCACAGGGGCTCAGCTCTGAGGGACACCCTGCAGATGTCCTGGCTGGGTTCTCCAGGGCCACCAGCCCACCCAGCTGCTGCCAGCCCCGGGTGGGGGTCCCTGCTGCTCCCTGGTCTGGGTGACCCCAGGAATGGGGAATGCTCCACGCTGTGGGTGCCAGCCTGGCTGTGCCACTGCTGTCCTGTGACCCCCCAGGTCCAGGGCCTTCATCCCCCCAAATCTCCAGTGGCACAAACACTACAAACCTGTCAAGAATTGGAGCTAAACCACCAATTTTCTTCAAATGTGGCTGCTCTCTGCTTGAACGTTTGACTTTTTTCCTTTTTTTTTTTCCCTTTGGAGCATTTCAGAGATCTCCTGCTCCCAACCTGACCCTGCTGCTGGGGAGAAGCTGCTGTCAGCTTGAATCCTTCTCATTTTCAGGTGGAGATCATTCCCAGCTGCCACAGAGCTGCTGGTGCAAAGCAGCCTGGCAGCCTCGTGGGATGCTCAGCTCCCTGGTCAGCCCCGGGAGGGGTTTGCCCCCTGCTCTGGGGACAAGGGGCAGTGCCAGGGCAGCCAGCACGGAGCGACTTCCACGGAGGAACGGGAAAAGCTCGGAATTCTTCATTCAGCCTCGGAGTTAATTGTCATTAATCACTTCCAGCGCTTTCCTGAAGGGTGGGAGCAGCCACGAGAGGGCAGGAGCTGCTGCTGCTGTTGGGTAGGAAAGGCGGTAAATCCCAATTCCTAAGGATTGCCCGAATGATTCTCCTTTTTCTGGAGGGTTTGATCCCCAAGCTGCTGCTCAGTCCCTGTCCTTGGCTGTTCCCTCCCTGGGGAGCAGCAGGAAAACTCCCCTGGAGTGAATCCAAAGCCTCTCCAGGCCAGGGGAGCTGCAGAGACCCCAACATCTCCCAGGCTCCCTGGTTTGTGGTGGCCTTGGAGCCCCTCCTGTGTCAGGACTCCTTCTCCAGGAAGATTTTTCCCTGCCCATCTGGAATTCAGAGGATAATGAGCAATTTCAGCGTCTGGGAGAGACTTCAGGGGAAGGAAGCAGAGCTCCAGCTGAGAGCCTCGTGCTGCTGTTGTGCGTTGGGAATTTCAGTGCAGGTTTGAAGAGAAGGGAAAATGATTAACCAGGAAAGGAGCAGGGTGTTCCAGAGAGGAGATCACCATGAGCCCTGCTGCTGGGTTTTACTGGGATTTGGCTGTTTTAAAGCACTGCTTCTTCAGGATTTAACTTCCATGAACCATTACAGATCCTAAATCCCTTCCTTGTCACTGCTCCCTGCTCACGGTGTTGTGTCCATCTTTATTCACAGGCTGTCCCCAGGTGTGAACACTGTCACACCTGAGGAGCAAAGATTCCAACCAGGAAATGGTGAAAGCAGCAGCAAGGGCACTTCTGGGAGAAGTTTCTGAGGGGCATCAGTGGCACTGGGCTTGGGAAACTCCAAGCATCAGCCCCTGAGGGAAACATTCACAGGAAACCTAAGGAAACTTGCCCAAGCCTTGAGGAGGGAAAGTGAAACTCTAAGATGTGCTGAAGCCATTGAGCAGCCCAAAACCACCCCAAAATCCAACTAAACCCAGAGAAAATAGGCAAAACCCCCTAAAAATGCAGGCAGCAGTGTGGGATCTGCTCAGAGAGCAGCTTAAATACCTCAAGGTTCTTTAATCCTGTTTTCTGGAGTTTCGGATTTTTGCTGCTCACTGGTTTTAACCTCCCTTCCCCTCAGCTGTCAGGGGGCAGCTGGCTCAGGTCTGGTTGGTCCCACTGGGGTGAAACACCCCAGAGTTCCTTTGGAACATGAGGAATTCAGGGCTGTGGAGCACTGGGGTGAGGAGCTGGCTGAGAATAAACCCAGGTTTGGGCTGTGCCAGGTTCCTGTGCCAGCTTTGCTGCAGTTGGAATGTGGGCAGGACTGTGCTCCAGGGGAAATCGGGTCCTAGGAGCAGCAGCAGGAGGTCCAGGGTTTGCCTCCCAAGCCTTTCAAACACTGATATTTATCCTGCTTCCCAAACTGCTGAAAAGGAAACAAAATTCCTCGAGTCTCCTCTGAGCCAACAGGAAATGCTTCTGGATTTGGACTCCAACGTGACTCAGGTCAGAGATTACAAATGACCAAAACAACTCCACTGGAAGTGTGGAGTCAACAAAAACAAGGCAGGAGATGAAAAATGATCCCTAAAAACCTTTGGAAAAATATTTCTGTATCATATAAAAGGTGCTGCTGCTGCCAGCAACGTTGCAGTGACCACTTTGTGTTCTCAGAAATTAAATTTATTCCATCCCACAGTGGATCAGAGCAATCTCTGCCCGGGTGTTTTGTTGAGCTGTGCCCTGGAGGATTTCTGGTTCATCCCTGGGTGTTTTTCCTGGGATTTCTACACTTGGAGGTCTTGGTAGTTGCCTTTTAGGGAGATGGTGTTGTTCTCCTGGGATTTGCAGTCAAACACAAGAGGTTACATGCCCAAAATTAAAGAGGAAAATGACTCAGCAATTAGTCACTGCATTGAAACACTTCTTTTTCTCTTCTACCTTTAAGTCCAGCAGAGCTCGGATGATTTAGGGCTTAAAAACATCCTGGCACAAACAAAGAAACCCCTTTAGCAGCAGAAAGACAAATGAATCTATTGATACAACAGAGTTTATTCAGCCTAAAGGAGCTCAGAGGGGGATGCATTTCACAGGACCAATTCTGGAAGGTGCAACAATTTCAATTCCTCATTTGCAACAGAAAAAAAAAAAAAAACACTAAAGAGAAACTGGGTTTGCAAAGTTTTAACTGCAGGGAAACTGCTACAGCTGGAAACTTTGTGTGTCATTAATTCTATAAAAAAGTGTACAAAAGGCAGCTATAAAAATATTTTGTTACTCTGAGAGAGCGCGACGCCTAAAAACATTGAATAAAATATGATAATCATCAATAAAACACTGAATATTACCAATACCATGAACTTCCACAGCACTTCAGCCCTGTGAGAGGACGAGCCTTGCTCCTCAGCCCCGGGTGGTGCTTTTGGGGAGCCTGAGCTGCAGCTGCCCTGCCCCAGGGGCTCAGCAGCCGTGCGGCCCCTGGCCCACGTCGTAGCCCAGCCTGTGCAGGTCCTTGGTGATGACGTTGAAGGAAAGGGTGACAAAGCCCTGCGAGCGCACCCTGGTCACTGCAGGGGGGTCATTAATGATTTAAGTTAATTGAGGGTGAGTTAAAGGGTGGAAGAGGGGCTGCCTGGACTCACCTTCCCGTCCCTCGCCCTGCGCCACCACCTTGGGGTCCGTGAACTCCGGGCGCCTGCCCGTGAACCAGCTGGGAGGGGACACAGATTAAAGAGTGGAGACAAAATCAAAATACTAATATTAATGAAAAATACAAATTAATGAGTGCAAAAGAGTGGAGACAAAATAAAAATACAAATTAATGTATGCAAAAGAATGGAGAAAAAATATAAAATACAAATTAATGAATGCAAAAGAGTGGAGAAAAAATACAAAGTACAAATTACTGAGTGCAAAAGAGTGGAGAAAAAATAGAAAATAATGGATACAAAACAATGGATAAAAAAATACAAAATACAAATTAATGAGTGCAAAAGAATGGAGAAAAAATATAAAATACAAATTAATGTATGCAAACGAATGGAGAAAAAATACAAAATGCAAATTAATGAATGGAGACAAAATAAAAATACAAATTAATGAGTGCAAAAGAGTGGAGAAAAATATAAAATAATGGATACAAAATACAAAATAATGAATACAAAACAATGGATAAAAAAATACAAAATACAAATTAATGAATGCAAAACAATGGATAAAAAAATAAAATACAAATTAATGAATGCAAAAGAGTGGAGACAAAATATAAAATACAAATTAATGAATGCAAAAGAATGGAGACAAAATATAAAATACAAATTAACAAATGCAAAAGAATGGAGACAAAATATAAAATACAAATTAACAAATGCAAAATGGATACAAAAATACAAAGCAATGGATACAAAATACAAAACTGGATACAAACCATAAAAAATTGGATACAAAATACAAAACAATGGATACAAAGTACAAAATAATAGATACAAAATAATGAATGCAAAACAATGGATACAAAATACAAAACAATGGATACAAAGTACAAAATAATAGATACAAAATACAAAATAATGGATACAAAATACAAACTGTTGCATTCAAAATGCAAATCATTGAATATAAAATACAAAATTATTGAATTCAAAATACAAATTAGTGAATACAAGATTATGAATACAAAATACAAATTACTGAATACAAAATATAAATGAATGAATACAAAATACAAAACAATGAATACAAAATAAAAATGAATGAATACAAAATTAGAATACAAAAACCAAAGTAATGAATGTAAAATACAAAATTATGAATGCAAAACCAAAATGTTGAATACAAAATACAAATGATTGAATTCAAAATACAAAATCGTGACTTCAAAATAGAAAATAATGAATTCAAAATAAAAAATAATGAACAAAACCCCAAAATAATGAACTGGGGGCTGAGATGATTGTCAGTGGGACTGCCAGGAGGGTTTTGAAGCCTGATTCTCTTCATTGATCTACTGCAATCAAAGGTAAGTTTTGCCTTTAGGAAAAAAAATGCAACTGGTTTCATACAGATTTTGTTAAATCCAGGTTTTTTTCTGGGCTAGAAGAATCTTTCTGTGGCAGAGATATTGCTGAAAAATTCTTGATCAGCCAGAGAACCACAGAGGCTTGGAGACCTTGAATTTCTTTTAAAAAATGCACAATGGAAATTGTTTTTTCATGGGCTGTCCTTCCAAAACAGCCCCAGGAAGATTCAGGCAGTAATTTAGTGCAGTTAGCAGGTAATTAACATGTTTGTTATTTTATATATTGATACCATATATCCATATGTTTATTTATTGTATTAATGTAATCAATATTGCTGGTAATATGTTTAGGAAAGCTTTTCAAAAGACCCAAAATGTGACTTTTACCTACAGAACACAAAGGGTGCAGAGCAGCCACACCTCTGCACCCCTGAGTGGCTGCAAAGGCTGAGGACAGGACAGAAATTCATCCCTTAATGAACTCAAGTCGTTAATTGTTACCTTGTGAGCTGCTGCAGCCTCGAGGTGGACTCGGGGACAAACATGGCAATGGTTCTTTTGTGCCTGAAACAAGGGAGAGCCCAGAAGCTCAGGGATGAAGGAATAAAAAGCAGGATTTTTGTATTTATGGAGGCGCAGAATTCCTGACACATCAGGAACTTTCCCTTCACACCTTTCCCACATCAGGAACTTTCCCTTCACACCTTTCCCACATCAGGAACTTTCCCTTCACACCTTTCCCACATCAGGAACTTTCCCTTCACACCTTTCCCACATCAGGAACTTTCCCTTCACACCTTTCCCTTTCACACTTTCCCTTCAAGAGGGTTTGTTTGCACAGGAACAACAGATCTTCCTCCCTTCCCAGTGGAGGGAATGAGAATTTATTGTGTGGGGAACTGAGCTTCACATCTGGGCTCCTTCCAGGCCAGCCTGGCCTTCCCAGGATTACCAAAACTAATTTAGTGATGAAAGAATCCTGCTAGAAAATCTCTGTGAGCCGACAGGGCACGCTGAGGAGAGTTTGGGGAGTTTTTTTTTTGCTCCAGCAACAGCAGAACGAGTGGGCCAGGACGGGTGGGAGCCCTGCAGGCACTCACCTGCCAGGCACGAAGGGCAGGTGCACAGCTCCGTAGCCTCTGACCACGTCGTGCCCGAAGAAGTCAGGCCCGTAGACGCTGAGCACGATCTGCGGCCCTGCAGGGACAGACAGACAGACAGACAGGGGGTCGGGGGGGCTCGGGCACCGCGGCCGCCCCCCCAGCACTCACAGCCGAACGGGTTGGTGCTCTTGAAGGTGATGTCGATGGGGAAGTTCCAGACCAGCGTGGTGGGCGAGACGCTGCTCTTGGAGGTGATCTGCGAGATCCCCTCCTCCAGGCCCTGCGGGGAGCCGCGGCTGAGGCGGAGCCGGGGAGGGGACAGGGGGACACCAGGAGGGGACAGGGGGACACGGGGGACACCGGGAGGGGACAGGGGGACAGGGGGACACCGGGAGGGGACAGGGGGATACAGGGTGGGGACAGGGGGACACGGGGAGGGGACAGGGGGACACCGGGAGGGGACAGGGGGACAGGGGGACACGGGGTGGGGACAGGGGGACACCGGGAGGGGACAGGGGGACACTGGGAGGGGACAGGGGGACACGGGGAGGGGACAGGGGGACACCGGGAGGGGACAGGGGGACACCGGGAGGGGACAGGGGGACAGGGGGACACGGGGTGGGGACAGGGGGACACCGGGAGGGGACAGGGGGACACAGGGTGGGGACAGGGGGACACGGGGAGGGGACAGGGGGACACCGGGAGGGGACAGGGGGACACGGGGAGGGGACAGGGGCGGTACCGCCGTGGGGACCCAGTCCGGGCCGTAGACAAAGGAGAACTTGCAGTAGAGGTCATCGAATCCCGGGAACTGCGGGGGAGAGAGGGAGAGGGAGAGAGAGAGGGAGGGTTTACTGGGAATTCACTGGGAATTCACTGGGAATTGCTGGGGGTGAGGATCTGCCCGAGTCAGGGCGCTGAGGGCAGAGAGACTGGGACAGACGGGATGGATCTGGGGAATGAGGCTGGGATGGGTTAAAAAGCTGAGGCTGGGATGGATTTTGGGGGGCTGAGGCTGGGATGGGTTTGGGAGGATGGCGTGGGTTAAGGGGGATGAAGCCAAGCAGGGTTATGGGGGCGCTGAGGGTGTGCAGGGTCGGGTGGGATGAGGATGGGCTGAGATTTGGGGATGAGGATGGTTTGGGATTTGGGGTCAGGGTGTGTAGGGTCGGGATGAGGATGGTTTGAGGTTTGGGGCTGAGGATGGTTTGGGTTTGGGGTCAGGGTGTGCAGGGTCGGGCGGGATAAGGATGGTTTGAGGTTTGGGGATGAGGACGGTTTGAGCTTTAGGGTTGAGGCCGGTCAGGATCGGGCGGGCAGATTCTCATCCCGCGCGCGGGCGGACGCAGCACCGAGACCGAGACCGGGCCAGGGCGATCCCCCCACCCCTCCGCGCTGTCCCGCTGTGCCTCCCGCGGTGTCCCCGGCCCTCCCGCACCTCGCCGCTCTCGATCTCGCCGCTCACGGCCAGCAGGAACACGCTGGGCGCCGCCATGGCGGGCACGCCGGTTGCCGTGGCGACGGACGGGGCGGCGCAGCGGCCAAACTTCCCCGGCGCCGCGCTTCGCTTCTCTTCGCGGGGCTCCCGATCCGCAAAATATCCTTAAAATCACCCAAAAAATCCCCACAAAACACGGCCACCCCACCTCTGGAACCCCCCGGCACCCCCGGCATGGGTGTCCCCGGGCGGATACTACCCGCTCCCCTCAGCCGCTGAGCCCGCCCGGCGCTGCCCCGTTATCCTCGCACCGCCACGTGTCCAGAACTTTATTTTTTATTATTATTATTTAATATCAGCCTAAAGCAACCCGAGCCGGGGATTCGGCCTGCCCAGGGGATGGGCACGGCCCTAAAGCTGCAGAACTTCAGGGACAGCTCTCTGAGGGGAGCGCAGGGTTTGGGTGTTCGGAGCCGGACGGGATCCCAGGACGGGCTGGGATGATCCAGCCCGGGATATTCCCCACCCTACAATTCCATGTGTGGAGACCGTGGCCACTAGATGATGCTGCCGGGCAAGGGCCGGAGCAGGAGGAAGGAGGGAAATGGTGGAATTTGTGCTCTCTGGAGGCTGAGCCCCAGCGTGAGGCGAGGGGCCCTCCGTGCCCTCAGCAGCGCGGGTTTAACCATGGAGAGCGGAGAAATGCCCTCACACCGCCGGCTGCGTGTGGGGCGGGAAACAGCACGGCGATGCGTTAATTACCCCGCCCTAATTAAACAAGGAGAGGGGGAGTTGGGTGTGTAAGTGAGGATGGACGGGCTGGGGCTTTGCAAGAGCTGCGCCCGCTGAGGTCTGGTGATGGCGGCTTGTTTTGATGGTGACCGCGGTGTGAGGGGGACAGGACGGGGCTGGCCCGGTGCTGTGACAGCTCTGAACCGGTGCTGTGACAGTTCTGGACTGGTGGCATGGTGCTGGCCCAATGCTGTGACAGTTCTGAACTGGTGACACCGTGCTGGCCCCGTGCTGTGACAGTTCTGAGCCGGTGCTGTGACAATTCTGGACTGGTGACACAGTTCTGAACCAGTGCTGTGACAGTTCTGGACTGGTGGCATGGTGCTGGCCTGGTGCTGTGACAGCTCTGAACCAGTGCTGTGACAGTTCTGGCCTGGTGCTGTGACAGTTCTGGATTGGAGCTGTGACAGTTCTGGACTGGTGACACAGTTCTGAACCAGTGCTGTGACAGTTCTGAACCGGTGCTGTGACAGTTCTGGACTGGTGACACAGTGCTGGCCTGGTGCTGTGACAGTTCTGAACCGGTGCTGTGACAGTTCTGAACCAGTGCTGTGACAGTTCTGGCCTGGTGACACAGTGCTGGCCCGGTGCTGTGACAGTTCTGAACCAGTGCTGTGACAGTTCTGGCCTGGTGACACAGTGCTGGCCCATCAGGACCCTGGTCGTGCCAGGGAATTTGCTGCCCACACGCACACGTCAGGGCCATGGAGGCTGCCCAGCCTGGCTGTCGTTCCTCTTCCTCCTCCTCCTCCTTTCCACATCCCAGGCCACCTTCCCCTCTCCACGAGGAGTTTTCGGGGTGTTCGTTGCTGCCAGACCCTCTGGGGAGGAGTGAAGGGAGCCCTTCCACGTTTCAGTAGATGTGTTCTCTGTCAATACCTATTTCAGCTCGGTTTTCCAGGCCAAACAAATGTGGCCAAGAGAAGAATGGGACAGGGAAGCAGGAGGGATGGGAGGGAATGCCTGAAATGTTATCCTTTCTCCACAGCCCTTCAGAAATGCTTCAGGGAAAAGAATTCATTTGAACTGAAAATGATCAGGGGTGTGGGGGGGAGGTAGAGCAGCTCTGGAGCAGCTGTCTGGAGCAGCTAGCGAGGCTGTTTAATTAACACTGCACTTGGCTACCAGCTACCTTGGAGCCAATTTCAAGACATTTTTGTTGCCTGGCAGGTGATATACAGCTGCTGGAGGAGTTCTCCCAGCAATAGGAGACCTTCCCCATGGCAGGGAGACAGCAGGGGGGTTATTCAGCAGCCGTGAGTCATCTGTACCTGCATCTGGAAGGACTCTGTCCCTCCCAGCCACAGCAAGACTTTTTATTCTTCCCTTCTTTGCATGCCAGCCCTGTTTTAATTAGCTGTATTTTTAATCTTTGTGAGCAGAGTGAAATCCCAAGCAAGGAAGTGGTTTTATCCTGCTGGAAAACTTAATTAATGCTCCATCAGAGAGTTTGATTTCCAAGCATGATGAAGGTTTGTGGATGGCGGTGACCCCATGGGTGTTATTTAGCAATGCTGCTGTTTCTCCTGGCTGTTTAAAACATTCTCCTCTTCTCCAGGACTTGTCCTGATCCTGTGATTTTCACAGGAAGCCTCCCCGGGGTGTTTGGAGCCACAGTCATCCTCCCAGGGAGGAAGGACATGCTCCTGCTGGTCACTGGCTTGTCACCTCTTGCAGGTTGGATCCCAGCTCTTGGAGAGCCATTCCCAGTGTCCCTGCAGCACTGACCTCTGTGCTGGAGGCACGGATGGAACAGCTGAGGGAATTACGTTTGCTTCATTCCCAGCAAGAGCTAAGGGCTGGAAAAATGGAAAAAAAACAAACAAAAAAAAACAAAAAAAAAAAAAAAAAAAAAAAAAAAAATCCAAATTGCTGGGAGCTCTGTCACTGGGAGCTTCTGAATCCAACCCAGGCACCGTGACCTGCCCAGGCTGCCTGGCTCGGGGTCCAGGGAGGCTGGAGAGTGGTGGTGAGCCCTTTCCCTGGGTTTGCCCTGGAATTGCCTCTGGATGAGCCCTGGGGAGGGCAGGCAGAGTGGAAAGACAGCCTGTGCTGCAGGGAGGGAGCAGGAGCAGCTCCTTTGCCTCCATTACCTGCTCGAGCCCCACCACAGCAGCCCCAGGGCTGATCCAGGGAGGGTGGGAGGGACACAAACAGCACCACAGGGGCACAGCACAAACGTTTATTTCGAATCCCAAATATTTATGATCAACACCTGGTAAACGGCCAGTGAAGTACATTTGATGGTGTCATTAATCTGCAATAAAGCTTTTGTATTTTTAGAGTTGTTTGCACAGCGTTGACTCATCCCTGCCTGCCAGGAGGCTGCGGGGAGCTTCCCTGCCCTTTGTCTTCCCTGCCTTTTGCTCCTGCTGCTCAAATCCGACAGGGAGTGGGTGAGATCTCAAGGCAGCACACACGGGGGGATATTCCTGCTGTAATTCCTGCTGAGTATACTTACCTGGTGGTGGGAAGGCACCTGGGTGTTCCGTGGCTGAATCCCAAAATGATTTATGTTGGAAATGACCTTAAAGCTCATCCAATTCCAGCCCACCTTCCACAATCCCAGCTTGCTGTCCAGCCTGTCCTTGGGCACTTCCAGGGATGATCCCTGTGTCCATGTGGCTGCCAGCCCCATGCCAGGGGCCCTGCTGGGCACTGTCGCTGCCAAGGAGCTGTGAAGTGCCTGGTCTTCCCTGAAGAATTAATTTGTATTGGAACTCGTTATCATTGGTGAGATTTCTTTCGGTTAACGAGCAAAATGAATTAATGAGCCAGTCAGAATAAATTGACACAGAGGCAGGGAGGGGAGGGGGTGAGGAAGACCTGGGGAGGTGGTGCCCAGAGGGACAGCTGGATTTGATAGGGACATAAGGAATAAAAGCAGGGAGAAGAGGGGAAGGTAAACAAGCTCCTTTCCTGCCAGGCATGGAGCCCTCCTGCTTGTGTCCAGTGGTGACTGCATTTTTTGGGAATAACTCAGGTGGGAATTGTGTTTTCCATGCATCCAGCAGACCCTGCAGACGTGGCCATGGGCCTCAGCAGCTTGTGCCTCCACGTGGGGCAAAGCAGAATCAGAAGAAGCTGCTCCAGAGGACTTCAATCAAATATTCAAATCATTAATCTGGATCTTCCCTGTGGTGTGACTTAATGAGGGTCGTTGGCATCTTCTCCCTCTCATTGTGAACAGATTTATTTTTCACTGGATAGCCCAACGTCCACAGGTGGAAAAAACCAACCCAAGGCTGACCTACAAGTGAAGGGTCCTGGCACGAGGAGCAGCCCAAGCTGGGCGTGGGACACTCCTGGTGACATCTGTGCATCAGTGAATGCCAGGGAATTATAGAATGTCCTGAGTTGGAAGGGACCCACAGAATCATCGAGTGGTGCCAAAATCCAGGGGGTGCATCAGTGCCACTGCACATCCCCCATCCCAAGCAGCCCCTCAGCACCTTCCCAACTCCAGAGAGGGGCTGACCCCGCGGAAAGGGCCAGAGCAGCCTGTGGCAGCACCACAATGCTGGAAGAGGATGGAGCACCCACCTGGTGTGAGCTGGAGTTATTCCAGGGGCTCAGCAGGGTTCCAGCAGAGAGACATGAGCTGCTCAAAACCCAAAAGAGCCACAGAGATTTCAGCTCCTGTGGCTCTGTCAGGGTGTGCTAAAATTCCTAATTAAGCCCCCTCGTCTGGAGGATGAGGTGGCCCCAGCCATTAAAACCCAGCCATGGTTTGAAAACTTAATAGGGGAAATTTAATGGATGAAGTCAATTGAATTATTCATCCCCAGAAAGCTTGTACAAATATCAAATGCTTATTAGCATTCATGCAACCTGTATGATCTCACAGCTCTGACAGATTAAGGCTGGGGCTAATTGCACCCAGGATGGCGTCAGATTTGGTGCTTGGTATTTTTTAAAGCTTTTTTCCCTCCCCAGCATGACAAA
This sequence comes from Passer domesticus, assembly GCF_036417665.1. NCBI lineage: Eukaryota > Metazoa > Chordata > Aves > Passeriformes > Passeridae > Passer > Passer domesticus. Next base: position 14,925,754 of record NC_087488.1, read on the forward strand.
GAGAATTTCAGATCGATGCCATCTGAGATTTACCCTTGAAGCAGAGCCCCTGTGATGGTTTCCTTCCTCAGCATGGTGGTTTTTAATCCCTGTTTGATTCCTGCTCCTCCAAGGGTGCTGAGGTGGCTCTGGGCCAGCCCAGATGGACACGGCGCCCATCCCTGTGGCTTTGCTGGAATGGAGAGTGCTGGGGCAGAGTCTGCCTGATTAATGGACAGGACTGAATGGCCATTAAAAATGCAAAATAGAAATCGATCCAATTAAATAATCATGACTTGCATTTAGCCCCTGCTTTTCACTTCCGATCTTAAGCGAGGCTCGCAGACAGTCCAGGGGGAAATAGCTTAATGCTGCAGAGATTTAATCAACAAAATTAACACTGCTGATGTTAAATAGTTTCTCTGGTCATGGCCAGGTTTGGGGATGCAGCTGGGGGGGGTTTGCACCTGCAAGTCCAGGTGAGTGTCCCCAAAAGAGGCATCAGGGAGCAATCCACGGTCACTCTCTGCTCTTGGGAAATTCAGTCTGAGCTTGATTCTCCCCACGCTGCCAGGATGCTCCTCCAGGCCCATGGGGTTGTTTTGGGTCCTGATGAGCTTTGAGGGGTTTGGGAAGGGTGGCAGGCTGAGAGAGCCAGAACCAGGAGCAAATATCCCAACTCATTCCCGACACTGCCACGGCCTCAAGCCCTTCCAATTGTTCCACCCCTTTCCATCACCACCACCAGCCACCAACCCCGTGGCGAGAGCATTTTCCCCCTGAAGGGAATTCAGGCACAGGGCCAAGAGGGAATTCAGGCCTTTTCCAGCAAAGCTGAATAATCCCAGTAGTAAATGACACCCTGAGTGTCCCCTGATGCTGAGGGACACCCCGGAGCATCCCCCACCCCTCCAGGATTCAGCCTGGAGCAGAGGGATTCACCTCCTCTCCTTAAACTGCAGCAAAACCAGTTTGCCATCCTCCCCAAAACACTGTTAATCATGGATTTTGTGGCTCTTTTCTGGAATTCCTCGCTATCCCACCGAGACAGAATCATTATTTACAATAATTCTAAACGACTCTTAATTACAGCGGCGCAGGTGCTCCTCGGAAGCAGCCGGATCAACATATGGAGGTGAGGTGGGGGATTCTCTGAGCTCAGGGGGAGGTGGGAGAAGCCTCCAGCTCCAGCAGGGATGCTTCACACGCGGGGGGCTGCAGCTCGGGGAGGCTGAGGAAGGAGTTCTCAGGGAATGCCGAGCTCTGCGAGCGGCAGGGACAGCTGGGCACAAAGGGAGGCCACGCTTCCAGTTTATACAGTTTAATAGATGTGAAACAAGATACATTTCCTTTGGAGTAATGGATGCATCGATAACAGAAGATAAATGTGAAGGCATAAATATGAGGCGGCACGGAAGGAACCAAACGGAAACGACTGGATGGGTTTGTTCCCCCCTGGGCTCCTTCCTGCTCTTATTTTCCATGGCCAAGCTGGGCCATGGACACAGGGCCTGCAGGAGGGGTGGGGAAGGAGGGTAAAAAAGGAAAATCAGCCCCAAAAGCTGCAAAAAAACCCCTGCAAAGTGGTGTTAGAAGGTGACCTGGATTCCTCTAGAGGCTTCTGGAAGGGCCTTGGGAAGGGAACGTGTCCAGGGATGGGGAGGGAGGGACAGGGAGTGCAAACTGCCCCGAGGGGTCGGAGTTGTTCTGCCACCAGGAGGACAAATCATCACCTTAAGTGCTCACGAAGAACATCACCTACGACAGCTCTTTACACCTTTACACACTGTATCAATAATTTACTTAGAACTGCAGTAAACAAAATACATTTCTTAAATAATTTACTATTTATTTGTTCAGTTTTTTTTAATCTCTCTGTAAATGTAGTTATTTTTCCTTTTTTTTTTCATTAGTTTTTTCTCTTTGTAACACAAGAAACCGTCTTTGTGCACGTTAGTTCAGATTATTGCGACGTTTAACCTGAATTTCAGTTTAAAAAAGGGGGAAAAAAGCAACAGGACAGTTGGACAGACAAGAAGAATGAATAACTTATTATTGCACTGGCTACAATTCAGTAGTGATTTGGTTTTTTATCTGTAATTAGGACAACCTCTAAAGTACAAAAGAAAATGAGCGAGACGTCAGAAGCATCGGCTGTGACAAGAAGCTGGTGGGGTGATGGTGGAGGGAAGGGAAGCGAGGAAAGAGGAGAAACATTTGGAAAATGAATGGCTGGAGTAATTAATTCCACAGAAAACCCAAGGAAACACCACCCATGTAATGCAAAAACCAGCATCTCTGTTTCTCTATAAAAATATGTGCATTATGAAGAGAGAGTTTTTGTGGGTCTATTTCTTTTTCCAGGTTTTTTTTTTGTTTGTTTGTTTCCTCATTTTTAGCTCACAAATACAGAATTTTTATTTATAGAACTGCTGATATACAGACAATGTCCAGCTCCCAGGCACTCCAGCGGAACGTGACAGCTCAAAAAGGTGCCTCAGGAAAAGTTGAGCATGTTTAAAATAAAATAAAAAAAAAAAGAAACCCAACAAAACAACAAAACCCCAAGAGAATCCCCCCAGATCCCCACCACCACCACCTCAGACCCGAATCAATGTGATCGAGGCCACGGAGCGGCGTGGGAGGAACGAAGCCACCCCTGCATCAACTCCACCTTCCCCTTCGAAAAGAAACCCCAAAACCTCTTGCCAAATCCCCCAAAACCCCATCCCCACTTTCGTCCAGCCGCTCGTTTGGTTTCTTTTTCATTTTCTCACGTGTGTGTATGTGTGTGTGTGTGTGTGTGGTTTTTTTGCAAACTTCCACAGCTCCTCCCAACAAGTGACCGCAGCGAGGGGACAGCCCCGGTGACGGCCACCCCTGACCGCTGTGTCCCCTCTCTTTGGGACCCCCACACTGGTGACAAGCCCTTGAGACCCCCCCTGTCCCCCATCCCAGCAGCTATACCGGGTCATCCGTGCCTTCTTCTGTGGCAACAGTCACGGGGCCCAAGTCCTGCTTGTGCAGGGGGCTCTTGGCAGTGCCCGGCAGCTCTCTGCCCCTCTCTTTGCCGTCGCCCCGCTGAGTTTTTAAGTGATCCTGTTTTTTCTGCTCAGCGTCCGGCCGCGAGTCCGCGGAGGCCGGCGTGGACTGCCCGCTGTCCAGCAGCTCCGAGAGGCTGCTCAAGGAGCCGCCGTCCAGCTGCTCGAAGGAGAAGTTGGGGATGCTGAGGTGCTCCCCTCGGCTCTCCGGGAGCTCCAGGGATTCTCGGTAGGCCGGGAACTCGCAGGACGGCGTTCTCCTCCGCAGCAGGGTGTTCTCGGAGGGTTTGGCGCGTGGGGCCCCCTCATCCTCCATGGGAGGATCTATAGAAATGCAGGGCGGGCTCATCTTCTTCTTCCTCCGGGCTCCGTGGATGTAGTCGGCCTCGGGCTGGACGTGGCCGGGGGGCCGCTGCGTGTCCTCGGCGGGCTCCTGGAAGCCGCCGGAGGGGCAGATCTCGATGGAATGCCGCCGCTGCTCGTCGGCCCAGCTGGGCTTGCTGAGGAAGCCCTTGGCGTCGGTGCTGTAGAACTTCTTCAAGTCCTTCTCCCTGCGGGAGAGGCTGCTTGTGCTGCAGTTCTTGAGGGGCACGGGGGACGGGGCCGGGGAGGTGAAGGGCGACGTGGAGCGGCTGCCGGGGTCCGAGTGCTCCTCTGCCCAGTCTTTGGCCGAGCTGTTGATGTGCCGAACCTCCTCGTCAGCCAGGTCTGAGGGCTCGCCCTGGCAGCCCTCGGGGCTGGGAGGGCTGCCGGGGCTGGGTGGCCGGCTGGCAACGCCGTGCTGGCCACACGTGTGCTTCCGTGCCAGGGGGCCCAGGGGCCGGTGTGGGGAGGATGGGGGAGAGCGTGGAGGGGAGGCTGGGAGAGGGCTGGGGCTGAGGGTGCTCTGGGGCTGCTTTGCTGATGGCTGGGGCTCTCCAGGCTCTGCCTGCACGCTGTCTTTGTGCTCTGCTGTCTGTCCGTCTACCGAGTCCGTCCGAACGGCCTCCTGGAAGGGGAGGGGAGAGAAGTGGGGTGAGAGCCTGGGGATGTGCTGGGCAGCAGCACCTCCAGTGATGGACACAGAATTATAGGACCACGTTGTGTTGGAAGGGATCTTAAAGCTCATCTCCTTCCACACCTTGCCAGGAGCACCTTCCACCAGTCCAAGCCCCATCCAAGCTGGCCTGGGACACTCACAGGGATGGGGAGCCCATGGCACGAGGCAAAGGGTTGGTGGGTCTAACACAGCCCACCTCATCCCTGTCAGACCCAGACAAGAGGATAAACTTCAGCTGGCAGGAGCCTTCATGTCCAGGGCTGGCACCTGCTGGGCCTTGGTCTTGCTCCAGCCCCAAATCCTGAGCCAGCACAACCCATCACAGTGGAGGGCTCTCCCAGCACTGGTAACATGGATTTGGGCACTTTCTCCCCACACTTTAGCTCTTATTTTGTGGAGTAGCACAGCCATGAAGATGGAAGCAGGGAAAAAATGGCCTTCCCACATGTCATTTGCTGGGAATATATTAAAATTAAAATTTATGGCATGTTTCATTCCATTCCACTTCAGCTCCAAGCAAAGAAACACAAGATAGGACTGGGAAAGAAGGGAGAGGAACCAGGTGACCAGACAGAGTTACCTCTGGGTGCTGGTGGCCCCTCACCTGTCTGCAGAGCAGCTTGCTGAGGGCAGGAGATCGGGGGCAGCCGTGGGGGCCCAGCCCCTTCCAGCGGTGCCGCCCGTCGTGGCCGGGGCAGCGCGCGGCCTCCGTGGGCACCCGCAGCGAGGAGCTGCCCACCACGGGCTGGGAGCGGATGGACGTGATGGATCCTAGGGCAGGACAGAGGGAGAAGTCACTGCTGGGCCTGGGGGCTCTCAGGGTTTGAGGCAGAAGCTTCAAGAGGGGAGTAAACACAGGAGGGAGAAGGAAAAAGCTGTTGGGCTTAGCTGAAATGCAAAATCTCAGCATAAATCTTGGATTAAAAACCTTATCCCTTGTCCTGTCTGCTGCTTTGAACCTCAGCAGGGGTGGCAGGGAGCTCACAGATGGTGCAGGGCTCTGATCCTTGTGGATCCCTTCTAACTCAGGATATTCTGCAACTTGTGCAGCCTAGGGCAGTTCTCCCACCCAGCCCAGCCCAGCCCAGCCCAGCCCAGCCCAGCCCAGCCCAGCCCAGCCCAGCCCAGCCCAGCCCAGCCCAGCCCAGCCCAGCCCAGCCCAGCCAGCACCAGGGGCTGTCCCCGAGGCTCGGCTCAGCTCAGCTCAGCTCAGCTCAGCTCAGCTCAGCTCAGCTCAGCTCAGCTGGTCCCACCAGGAGCTGCTCCCAGTGCTCTGGCAGCCCTGAGCTGAGGACAGCCTGGAATCTCTCTCTCCCCAAAGCCTCCCAGGCTGGGTCTGAAGGCCATCCCTCCTCCCCAGCCCATCCGTGGTGCTGCTTTACTGCACTTGGGAGTTGTTTGAAAGATCTTCTCTGGTTTTTGGCTGCAGGATTTATTGTCCTCATTAGTTTGAAACCCAACGTCTGTGCTGCCCAGCTCCGTGTTGCAAACACTGTTATCCATCACTCCAAGAGATCTCACCCAGGGGTCAGGGAACTTGAACCCCTGACAAAAGCCATCCAGACACATCACAGTTGAGTTTCACAGACAGATTTGTTGGTGGGGACAAAGAAAAGTGAGTGTTTAATAATTTTTCATTTGGAGCTTTTCTCCAGATCACCACAGAAGGAATTCCCACCCCCACCCCGCTTCTCCCCAGGGTTTTTTTGGGCTCCTCTAGACCCAGAGTTTCAGGCTGAGCCTGTGCTGTTCATGTGCTATTCCAGGCTTTATAAAATTCTTTTTATGATGCAGAAAAACTCTGGCATAAAGTCTGTCACAAACATGGTCATAAAATCCAGACCCAATGCTCTACTCCCTGTCCTCAGCTGGAATTTCCTCCTGTTGGACACTTTCCATCGAGCTCTCATACAGGAAACCAAACTCCCACCAAACTGGATGCTCAGGAGAATGAAGATCTCTGGAGTTGGATATTTTTTCTCTTGTTTTTCTAGGAAATCAGCAAACTGCATCTAAAACCAAAATATCCTGAGATCTGCTCATCCCACAAGATTTTCACTGTGTGGTCAGTGGAGTACTGGGAGATCAGACATCCTGAAGCTCATGGGAGCCTCCATGGGCTCAGTTTTATTTGGATATAATTTATGGATCTGTGACCTGAAGCAGAGTTTGGGCAGCTCAGGAGCAGCACAGCTCGGGGTGCTGCTGGTTTTACCACCAGGTAAAAAGTCATATCCATGATATCCACCATATCCACCCCTCCAGTGCTCTTGGAGAGAAACTGAGGAATTTATGAAACATCAGAGAACCCTTGGTGGGCTCTGCCCACCCCTGCCAACGCCCCAGCAGTTTTATGTGGATATAAATCCTGCTTTACAGCCACTCCAGGGATGAAAAGCAGCCCCAGGAGGCTGCCCATGAAACTCAGCCTCTGTTTTCTTTCCTTCACGAGGAATTTGCAGGTGAAATAATAATAAACACTGAGCAGAGAACATGACCTGGCTCCCAGAGAGTCTGAACAAACACAGAGCTCCTTCTCCCAAGGAAATCAGAGCAAATCAGGGTGTGCAAACCCACTGGGCAGCTCTGGCATTTCAAACCGTGCTGGATCAAAGGGAACCAGGCTGGGAAAAGTTCCAGGGAGCCCCTCCAGGAGCAGCTGTGCTTTTGGGGAGGCAGAGATTGTGTTTCAGATCGATTTCCTGCTGTATTTTTACTTTTAGCCTAATAACTAATCCCTCATATCCCACAATACAAACTTTTCTATCCAATTACAGAATGCCACCCAAACCCATAAAATTTAAAAAAAAAATCCACCCTAAAACCTCTATTTTACTTTACATATATCACTATATTTTAAAACCTTAAACTCTAATTTTTTCACTACATTATATTATACACTTCTAATCAAACTATACACTCATAATCTCAATTCTGTAATTTAATTTAAAAAATTTTCTCTACAACTTCAAATTAAATACAATACTCTTTTCAAAATCTATCAACATAAAAAATCTAAAATTCTCAACATCCAAAATTCCAACAATTTCCCCTTCAAAGCAGCTCAACAGAAGAGACAGAAAGGCTTTTCCAGGGAAATGTGCTGGGATGCAGAGGATGAATGCCCCCTCAAAGGTTCCCTGATTCCTGAATGTTGGGGTCTCTCCATGACATTCCTTACAAGGCTGGGCTCAGGAAGAACCAGAGGGTGATTTCTGATCTTTCTGCTGCCAGAGGAACTCCTGCAGCTCTGAACTGCAGGTGTGCTGCTGGGAGGCACTGCCCTGAGGCTGCAGCCTGCCTGAAACACGAGGAATTGTGCTGGGAGCAATCCCAGCCCTGGCTTTTGTTCCTGGGGATGTTATTGATCTGCAGGCAGAGGGAATGCACAGCTCCCTTCCCCTCAGCTAAAATCCTGAACCTGTGCTTGGGAGCTTTGCTTCTCCCCAAACACCTGAGCTGGGGAGGTGATGGAAACGTGGAATTTTGCAGGATGTGAGGAAGCATCAATAAAACTCTGGTGCTGATGGAATCACGCGGGAGTGAACCCTGCTCAGGCCATGTTTGGGTTGGTTGCTCCCCACTGAACCCCCTCTGGCTGAAATCATGGAGTTGTAAAGATTGGAAAATACCAAGGATCCCAAGCATTAATCCAGCACTGCCAAGGCCAGTGCTAAATCAAGCCCCAGGTTTTTTGAGCACAGGTTCAGGAAGATCCACAGGTTTTCTGAACACTCCCAGGGATGATGACCCCACCACTGCCCTGGGAGCCCGTTCTGATGCCTCAACACCCTTCCAGTGAAGGAACTTCCCCTGATATCCAATCCAAACCTCCCCTGGCAGAACCTGGGGCTGTTTCCTCTCATCCTGGCCCTGTTCCCTGAGAGCAGAGCCCAACCCTGCCCATCCTGTCAGGGATTTGTGGAGAGTGAGAAGTTTCCCCCTGATCTTCTCCAGGCTGAGCCCCCCCAAGCTGCATCCCCTTCCCTGGCCACGCTCCAGCCCTTCCACATCCTTCTTGCGGTGAGGAACCCAAACCTTTCCCTCAGAGCAGAGGAATCTGAGGTTGGTACCTCTTGGGGCTTTGCAGGGGTAGGTTTCCATCTCCACCTCGTGCAGGGGCAGCGGGGCCGTGGCCGGCGTCACGGGCCGGAACATGTAGCTGTCGTTGGGCAGGGAATGCATCCTGGACACGGAGATCTTCCTCACTGCCAGCAGGTTCTGGGAGTCCTGGGCCCTCAGCGAGGCTGCACTGCCCTGCAGAGCAACGGGACAGGGAGGTGGCATCACCCCTGTGGCAGCAGCCACAGAGAGAGACACAACTTCCCCTGGGAAACGTCTGTGAGGAGGTCAGGGAAAAGAATGAGGAATAATTCTGATCTTCACTTGCTGCCCCTGTTGTTGTGAACATGTAGAATGTGTTATGGAGACTTTACCAAAGGATGGTTTCCTAATTAACACCCTGTGATGGTGTTTTAATTAAAGGAGCAGTTAGGTCAATTTGTATCGTAACTGTCTGTAAGAGCAATGGGTTTTTTAATAAACACATGATTGATCAGCCTTTTGTGAATCATGGGGTCAATGCTAATTATTACCTGGCTGGGGACCCGTTGCTGTGACACACCCCAGTGTGAATTTACAGGGAATTTACAGGGAATTCCTTCCCTTTTTGCTTCCCAGCCTTGTGCTGGTGTCCCCTCTGGGATCTCACCCCGAGCCTGCAGCCAGGGTTACACTGAGGGAAGAGCTCAGGATGTGGCTGGAATAAAGGGAGGCATCGATGACCCACCACTAAAAAAGTCATTTTTTTGTCCAAAGTCAACTATTGGATAATCAGAGAGAAAGGAAGGGCCAGGAAAAAGGAGCCCATTTGTTAAACACATGGAAAAAGCAGCATTTCTCACATTTTCCTGATCTGATGTTCCAAGAGGAGGAACAGGAGGTGTGAAGGTGACATCCTTCTCCTCACACAGAGGACAGAGGGGCCAAAACAACTCCTGGAAATTCTCCCCAGAACACCCTCACAGGGCAGACATTTAAACACATCAACACCACTGCAAACCTCGAGGCCTCTCTCCTAAAACCTGCAGCATTTTGGGCACCTCGGAGCCCTGAAGAAGGAGGCAGAGGAAGGAGAAGACACCGTGGCAGTGAGGGTGGGGTGTGGAGCCTGTCTGGGGGTTGAAAAGAGATTTTTCTTTGCTGGGTCTGGTTGGAAGTGCCCACACAGAGCTCACCACAAACCTTAAACCTGACCCTGCTCAGCCAATCCATCCTGGGGTCACGGGGAGCTTTAGGGACACAAATGAGGTCCCTGGGGTGCTGATGGAGAAGCTGAGAGGTGATGCCAGGACTTGGCCAAGTGCTGGGGCAGCAGGAGCCCTGGGCCAGGCTCTGCAGCCTGGCTGGACACGTTCCCCTCCCAATTTCCCCTTTTATCTCAACCACAGTGAATCCCTCTGGCTCTCCCTTCACATCAGCCTCCCAGTGACTGATTGAAACCATTTTCCCAGCTGTATGTCTTAAATTAAATGTATTTTGCTTTGCTCTGCCAGCAAAACTTGTCCCTGAGATCCCTCAGGTTTGGAGCTCACCGAGGATCTGGTTAAATCTGGATTTTAACTTTTACTTCTGGCTTAGAAATGTCTTCCCTCAGCTCCCTGAAGGTGCACACCCCAAGATGAATGACTCCATGCTTTTACCCTGTGGAGCCTGGCTGGGAAGGAGAGGCCAGCAGGTATTTGCAGCTCCTTGGCATCCAGCTCTGCCAGCTGTGGCCGTGCCCAGGAGCCACCCAGGGCTCCCAGCTGACGGATGACAGCCTCAGCAGGCAGTGCCAGCTGGTCCCTGGCCATCCCAGCTCATCAGCTCCTCCAGCACAGCATCGCCAGGGCTGGGGCAGCCAGGGGCTCCTGCTCAGCTCCGAGAACAAAAGGTCTCAGCACCTGAACAGGAGGATCTCAGGATTTGGCTCCTAAAGCTCAGCTTGGCTGTGCCTGGGACAAATGAACAAAAGCCCTTCTTGACACCAGCCACTTCAATTTTTAAGGGTTCAGCTGTTGAGAGCTGACTGAATTAAGGACGTGGGTAAATTTCAAATGAAATGAGGGATTGAAATATGAACCATGGATGGGAAATTTGTTGGCTCCCACCTGGAGAGCAGCTCGGGACAGTGAGGATGGTTTGGAGACATCACTGCTGCTCCTCCTCCTTGCTGGGAAACACCTGCTGCACTCCAGAGCCTGAGCCCATACCCTGGAAATCAGGATGGGACCTGGGCATGGGGGGTGACTGGGAGCAGAGGGGGTTGAAGCCCTTCTGGTTTGCTAGGAATTTCCCTGGAGCATCTCCTGAATTCCCAGCTCAGGGGATTGCTGGAAGCCTGAGGTGTTGATCCCCCCCTGCCTCAGTTTCCTCAGTATCACAAACAAGTTCTTACAATAACAATAAAATCAAACCTGACACTGTTTTCTCCACAAACAAAAAACTCTGCTTGCAGCTCTGGGTTTAAGATTTGAAGTCACACCAAATGCACATTTTAAAAGCTAAAAAGAGGATTTCACTCCTGTCCCACACAGGGCTGATCGCTCTGGGATTTCCCAGCTGGAAAGGACAGAGGCTGGGAAGGTTGTGGCTGTGAAGGGACAGGTTTGGGACAGCTCAGACACAGCCCCAAAGCACAGCACACGATGGTGGGACATCAGCCACCTCAGCCTGGTGGCCTGGGCTGTTGTGGGATGGTGGCAGGACATGGTGGGAGGATAAGGGGACACTTCTCCCCCTCAGCACCTCCAGGGTTAAAAGGAGGCTCTGATGTGCTTTGGAAGATGAGGAAAACCCAAGGAGAATGAGCTGTTTGCACTCCCAGCCTGTGTGAAAGGACGTGCCCTCTCTTCCCTCAATTAGAAAAGAAAAGCAACCTGTGCATTTCCCTGCAGGAATGTTTGTCAGGAGCAACATTCAAACAGCCAATTCCCCATCGCTGTGTAACCAAAGCTTTCTCCTCGCCCTAATGGAGTCTGATAGATTTCACAAAAATCTAATTTAATGTAATTTAATCTCCAAGCCCCCACTGATTTCGCGGTAGATTTATTTGTGATCGTGGTGACAAAGCAGTTCCATGTTCACTCTTAATCACAGGCTGCTGACATGGGCTGAGACAATTATCTCACACCCTCCTCCCCCTGCACTTCTGGTTGTTTTCCTGGAGGACTGACAGGGATCAGAGAGCAGGAAATGTCCTAAAAATCAACCCAGGAACCTCCAAAAAAATCAACCCAGGGACTTCCAAAAAATCAACCCAGGGACTTCCAAAAATCAACCAGGAACCTCCAAAAATCAACCAGGAACCTCCAAAAATAAACCCAGGGACCTTCAAAAATCAACCCAGGAACCTCCAAAAAAATCAACCCAGGGACTTCCAAAAATCAACCCAGGGACTTCCAAAAATCAACCCAGGGACTTCCAAAAATCAACCAGAAACCTCCAAAAATAAACCCAGGGACCTTCAAAAATCAACCCAGGGACTTCCAAAAATCAACCCAGGAACCTCCAAAAATCAAGCCAGGGACCTCCAAAAATCAACCCAGGGACCTCCAGCTCCTTGCTGAGGGGCTCTGATAATTCCCAAGTTCTCCATGTCCTAAGCAGAGCCATGAGAGCTGCAGTTTTACAGCAGCACTGAATTGCTGGAGGATCCTCTGGAAATCCCAAAGTGGGATTTATCCCACTGTGAAGGGAATTGATCCCATCTCATGCTGGAGGTGCCAGGGCTCCCAGCATTCCCAGGATTTTTGGGATTGCTCGGTCCTGCTGCCCTGAAAAATGACAAGGACTGACTGGGACAGCAGGACAGGGCTTTTATGGCTCTGAACTTTAAATCCACAACCTGAGAATGAAGCAGAGAGATGGACTTTGAACCCTCCTCTGGAATAATGGCCAGGATGAGTTTCCAGCACCTTCCACCTCCAGGAGCCCTGGGAGCTGCCTCAGGACGTGGGGTGGAGGTGACATCCCTGCTGCAGGGGCTGGGACTGCTCCCTGAGTCCTGTCCCTCTGGCTCTGTGTGGGATCCATCCCTCCCCAGCCCAGCTCTCACCAGGCCTTGCTGCTGGCCCTTGCTGTGCTCCAGGTTCCCGTGCAGTGCCCGGCTCTCCCCGGCCACCGCCCCACTCCTGCTCCCTCTGGACATCTCCAGCTCGATCTCAGCGTCCATCTCAGCGTCCTCCTTGGCCTCCTTGTTGCTCTCCTCCAGGTGCTTCATCAGCACTGCCACCACCACGTTGACCAGGACGAACTGGGCGATGAGGACGAAGGTGACGAAGTAGACGGGGGAGATGACGGGCAGGTAGCTGAGGCAGTGCTTGTCCTCCCGCGTGCACTCCCGGAGCGTGTCCTGCAGCACGGGCACAGGGCAGGCATTAGAGAGCCTCTGCCTGGGCCCCGGGGGCAGAAACACCAGGAGAACACAAGGAGGGTACAGCTGAAACGGGTAAGAGGAAATACGGGGGTTGTGAATTGCAGCAACAACAAGGAGGGGAATGGGCTGCCCAGAAGTTTTGGATTTCTCAGCTCCTGGAGCGTTCCAGGTCAGGTGGGAGAGAACATGGGGCAACCTGAGGTAGTGAAAGGTGTCTCTACTCATGGCAGGGGTGGAACTGGATGAGCTTTAAGGTCCCTTCCAGCCCAAACCGTTCCATGATCCTGAGATTCTGTGACACGTCCCAAAGGCACAGCACATGGTTACTCCTCCCAGTCAAAACACTGGCATAATTGTCCTTAAATATTACATCCAGGAACAAAGCTTCAGGCTGGGTGAGAATTAGGACAAATCTTGAAAACATACCTGGCTTTTCTATTAGGAAGACTCACTTTGATGTTTTAAGAGGAAACATTTTTGTTTGCACCCAAGAGTTGCCTGAATCCGTTTGAAAACTGCACCTACAGCCCTCCAGAGAGGAGGAAGCTGCCAGAGGCTGCACACACCTTCATGATCCCGTTCCAGTTGTCCCCCGTGGACACCCTGAAGAGGGTGAGGAAGGCCATGCCGAAGTTGGTGAAGGTGGCGTGGCGGCTCAGCCCTTCACAGGGATTCTCCTCGCTGCAATCTGTGGGGCAGGGAAGGAGCAGCACATCAGCCAAACCACGCTGGAGCATCCACAGCAGCCCCCAGAGCTGGGGGTGGCACCCTGAGCCACGTCCCGTGGATTGTGGCACCAGGGGGTGGTGACATCCTGCTCAGAACAGGGGGAAAGGTGTTTTCAGCTGGGGACAGGACACCAGGAGGTGTGGAAATGTTGGTGGTGGAATTCTCATCCCTGGAAACATTCAAGGCCACGTTGGACAGGGTTTGGAGCAAGCTGGGCTAGTGCAAAGTGTCCCTGCCCATGGCAAGGGGTGGCACTGGATGGGCTTTGAAGTCCTTTTCAACCCAAATTCCTTCTGATTTCTGTGATTTTCTTTACTCCTGCTCTACAGCCTCCTTTGTCTGCTTTCCTGTTGATTGCACCCTCGCCTTGATGATTTTTTACATCCACCACGAGGGATATTTTCACTGAGATAAAGTGGAGCAATTTGACATTTTCCCCCTGAGAATTAATAGCCTAATGAATGCAAATTGAACATATGAAATATCCATCTTCCCATAAAACACAGCCTCGTTAAATATCCATTAGGACAGGCAGCAATGGCTCTTGGTTGGGCATTTCAGTCTTAGGTAATTATTCTGAGGTAAATTGGAAGGAAAAACAAAAAAAAAGATCCAAGAAAAACCCACAAATGACCAGTCCTGGGGGAGAGAGGGCTGATGGTTCTTGTGGCTGGCATGGACTGATCAGGAAAAGGAAGGAATATTCCCATTAAATTGGGCTGGGAAGCAGAGTCCTGCCCCAGTGGGGTTTCCTGGGCTGGCATTGCCCAGGTGTGTGTGGGAACACCACCAGAGCCATTTCTCACCCCTGTGACTGAACAAACACACCCATAACTCCAGGGGTGGAATACAAACCCACGCTGTTTCACTCGGGGTGGGTGCAGAACTAATTCCTTCCCCGGAATTTGTGAGAGACTGAAAAATAATTTGGTTTTGGTTGAAAGAATGATTCTGCTCTCAGGCACTTGTAATCTGAGCAGAGGGCTGGGCTCATAAAGGGGATTAATGACAGCCATAAACTCTGCTCAGGAAGGGCCCTTCTGGTGCTCCTGGAGCTCTAATTGGGATGGAAATGTTGAGGATGCAGACACAGCTCCCTCCAACAGCATTTGCCAGGCTGGGCAAGGCCGGGCTTTGCTCTGATTTTAGTGATGGGCACATTCCTGAGCAGCTGCAGTGTCCTCAGGCTGGAGGATTAATTAATGCTGGACAAGCAGGAAGCACTGGATGCCTCCTGATTGATGGAGAGAGGGGAAGGTGATGCTGAGAACGGGGGGCAGAGGAGCCCTGCGAGTGGAGGAGCCAAGTGCAGAGAACTGATGGGCTGTGGGGGAAGCTGTGAGCAGGGACATGTTTATGGTGGCATCTCTCCAGCAGGAACCTGACCCCCATCCAGCTCTGCAGACTCGTGCTCTGTCTCCAGTAGCAAACTTGAACAAATCCATGCTGGGCAGTGATATTTAAAAAGCCAAGAGTTCCTCTCCAGCCAAGGGTGGCGCTGGCCAGAGCCCTGGACGTGTGTGTGTGTTTGTGTGTCAGAAAGGCTCTGTGCTACATCCTCGTGTGTCAGCCGTGACCCCGAGATCAAGAGAAACCTTCCATCTTCAGAACATGAGTGTGAAGCTGAGGAAGGCCCAGAATGAGAGAGACAGGGAGAAAAGGAAGCAGCAGATACCAAATAAACACCAACCGGATGGAGCCAGCGGCCTCGGGCCCATTACTCACCCAGCTTGCCAAACAATTCCACTCCCAGGGCAGCATAGATAAAAAACAGGAGCATAAAAAGTAGGCCAAGGTTCCCTACCTACACAAGGAGAAAGCAGAACAAGGGTCAGGCAAGTCGAGGTCATGAATGAAATCACTCCATCACATTTTCAACACAAGCACAGCAGGGATGGGGGCCAGAGGCAAACCAGCTTTCCCCTGGGACCAGCAGCCTGCTCCCTCTCTGAGTTCTGCTCCAAGGGGCCCAGGGATGTCCTTGTGTGGGGGAAGGAGCAGAAATGCCCTGGGGGAAGCAGCAGCTTCTCCATCACCCTGCACTCTGGAATTTGGCCACCCCAGGGCAGTGTGTGGGGCAGGGCTGCTTTGGCACCTCTGCCCTTTCCTTTCCTGGGACTCTGAGACAGCAGCAGCCCACGAGAGGAGCTGGTTTCCAAAGGTTTCACTGGCATGGAGGGCTTGCAGTGCTCCAGGGAGAGGAGAACTCCCCGAGCCTCTTCCTTTACAGGCCCTTCTCAACAAGAGCTTCCCAGATTTCAGCTTTCCGTGTCCCACAGGGAAATCCTGATCCCAAGCACCAGCACTGGCAGCTCCAGGTGCTGCTGGAGGAGTTCCAAGCCCCCAGGGCGGCCGGAGGGGGTGACAAGTGACATGGAAACAGCACAAAAGCTCTTGACACCACCAGCATCACAGCTCTCCGTGCTGGATCCCATCCCAGCACAGAATCCACGCCTCAAAAACGAATCCTGGAGCAGATTTTTGGTGATTCAGGCAGAGAACACGAAGGGCAGAGTGACCTGACCTGCTCCCATTTATCTCTGCTGCCACTTTAGTCTCTCTGTTAGCAGCTCCTCACTGAGACAAAGTGAGTTCTCTGCACCACCAGCAGGATTTTATCCCTAAAAACCAAGGAGCTAGGAGGTGATCCAGGCAGTGAGGCCCAGGGATTCCTGATCTCTGAGGTGCATTTTAGTGAACTCTGAGTTTGGGAGAGTTTTCTTCTCTGATGTGGCACAGCCACAGATTTTTTTTTGGTTATTTGGACTGTGCTTAATTTAATCAGAAAGTTTATCAGTGTGATATCTGTCATTATAAAATTAACACAGCTCTTGCTGATGAAAGAGAGGATTTTTTATATTAAACAAATGGGAATAGTCCAATCACCCAGTGCAGGCTGTAATTGCTATAAAGCCTAAACTGGCTCTGCAATTTCCCTAACATTATTACAATCCTCCAGGGAATAATAAAGATAAAACAGGGATGTGGATGGCTGGGCTGGGTTATTTCATCTGCCTCTGCTGCCTCCTGGAATAGCTCCTGTCTGCTGGACCACTGATGGTTTGGGAGCCATTAGAAAGAGCAGGCACAAGCACAAGCACACCACACACACTGCTGGGGAGGCAAACGAGCAAATAATTACAGGGAATTAAAATAAAATTGATAAACAAACTTTCGAGGCTGAGGTAACAGAAGAGGGTGTTGGATTTTGCTCTAAGCAGCCTGAGTATTATTTGATGCCTGAAAAATCAGCCCTGGAAACTTATGGCATGGATGAAATTCCAAAGAATTGAGGGTAATGCGGGAGTTATTAGCAGGTTATCTGAAAAAGGTTTTATCTGGATTTCCACAGAGAGGAGAGGGAAGAGGGAATGGGGAAGGGAAAGAAGGAGAAGGAAAAGGGGAAGGAGATGGAAGGAGAAGGAGAAGGAGAAGGAGAAGGAGAAGGAGAAGGAGAAGGAGAAGGAGAAGGAGAAGGAGAAGGAGAAGGAGAAGGAGAAGGAGAACGAGAGAGAAAGGGAAAGGGTAAGGAAAAGGGAAAAGGAAAGGAAAAGGAAAAGGAAAAGGAAAAGGAAAAGGAAAAGGAAAAGGAAAAGGAAAAGGAAAAGGAAAAGGAAAAGGAAAAGGAAAAGGAAAAGGAAAAAGGAAAAAAGGAAAAAGGAAAGGGAAAGGAAAAAGGAAAAGGAAAAGGAAAAGGAAAAGGAAAAGGAAAAGGAAAAGGAAAAGGAAAAAAGGAAAAAGGAAAAAAGGAAAAAGGAAAAAAGGAAAAAGGAAAAGAAAAAAAAGGAAAAGGAAAAGGAAAAGGAAAAGGAAAAGGAAAAGGAAAAGGAAAAGGAAAAGGAAAAGGAAAAGGAAAAGGAAAAGGAAAAGGAAAAGGAAAAGGAAAAGGAAAAGGACAATCCCTCTTCAGCCCATGGCCTCCACCAAGGCCTGGCATGGAGAAGGACCCAGGCACCTTCCCAGGGATGTGCTGGGGAGCAGGAGCTGGGTCAGGGGCTGAGCACAGCCTGGGGGTGTCTGTGACCCTGGTGGGCCACTCCCATCCTGGAACTCCAGGTCCCTTTGGAATCCCCTCAGGGATACGTGATCCATGTCTCTGAGCACTCTGAGACCTACTGAGAGCAGGCAGGAGGAGATGGTGCATGCATGGAGGGATGGGAGGGGGCAGGAGCTTTTCTCCAGAGCTGGGATCCAGCCTGTGCTGGATGCTCCAGCAGGAACAGAAATCCAGCTCTGGCAGCAGCCTCAGCCCCAGCAGGCCCTGAGGAGGGGTTCTGCTCCAGCAGAAGTGAGCAGCTCAGCCCAGGCTCTGGAATCCACAGCTCCCCTTAACCTGGGCACAGAACACTCCAGACATCCCCTCTCCCTGGCAGCCAGGGGCTATCCATCAGGGGAAATGTGGGAAATGGATTTGTAGGGAATTCTCACAGAAGGCTCACACCGTGTGCATCTGAATGCAAACCTTGAGATGAGAAATGCTGGCTTAGGAATAGGACAGACATTGTTGGGAGAGAAATGGAACTAGAAACAACTTCCAATGAAAAGGAAGGCACTGGAATCCAGTGCCAGGGGGGCTGTGCCTGCAGGGACAGGAGCACAGATAAAGAACATTTTGGGGATATTCTTGGTGCCCTGAGGACCCCAGAGAAGCCCCAAGAGCTGGAGATGCTGGTGAGTATCAGTGGCTCTCCTGGACCTGCCCTTCTGGAAGGCAGGCTGGCAGCACTGGGGGGCTGTGGGGACACTGGCATTGTCCTCCTGCCACCCAGAGGGGCAGGGAGAGCCTCCAGGAGGGGCTGCAGCCTCTCCCAGTGGATCCCAGCTGGATCTGGGCCCTACCACTGCAGAAGCCCTGGAATAAGCTCCTCAGCTCAAGGGAAGGCTTCCCTCTCCACACACCCAGCACCTCTGGGGAGGCACTGATGGAATTTGTGTCTCTGCCCCTCTCTGGCTGAAGCCACTTCCTCCTGAGCCTCTTCCTGCTCTGACATCCATTGGCATTCCCATTTTTGATGCACTCAGTTCCCTGGAATGTCTGTCCAGAGCAATTCCTCACAAAATTAAGCTCCTGCCAAGCCTTTCCAAGGCCATGATCCCTCCCCATCTTCCTTCCAGCACTCTCCAGCCAAGGCAGTAATCCTGGCAGTGGCATAACACAGCCTGATTTATGCACCATGCCCAGGAGAAAATGGACACATCTGCCTGGAAAACAGAGGCCATCTGTGAGAATTCCAGCACTGGTGGAGAGCCAGAAGCTTGGAGGGTGAAGTCACCTCAGGCTGACCTGAGCAAGGTCCCCTTTGTGTGTCCCCTCAGCCCCATGGAGCCTGCAGGATTTTTGTACCTCTGGAGCTCTGTGTCACTGAGGGGTCCCTTGGGGATCTCTGCAGCACAGCCCACACCTCCCCACCCCCCCAAATCCACCTTCCCCAGGGCTGGCTGCTCACACATTCCCACTCCTGCCCCCTGATCCCATCCCTGTGGCTCTCCAGGGGCTGGCAAGGGCAGGTTGTTGGTTTTGTCCCCCAGCTGCTGTGGGACAATGCCAGAAAAGCCCTCCAGGAGCTCAAACTGAGACAAGCCCAGGAATTACAGCACCAAGAGGAGCTAAACTCCTGGGCAGGGGCAAATTCAGGTCCTGCCCTTGAGGGCTCTGCTGGAATGAGGAGTTTTCCACTCTTTTCTTGGCACAGAGTCCCTGTGGGGGCAGTTCCAAGCTGGTGAAGACAGAGAGGAGTCTCTTGTACAGCCTGCAGGGAATTAATGTGATCAAGTGAGACCAGAGAAGGGAAAACAACCCAGATCTTCTGACTGGGAAGTTCCACATCTTATTGATGTTGGAGGGTGGGAATTGGGCTGGACTGCAGTTGTCCTCCCCACCAGGAAGAGCTGAGGCAGCTCAGCAGTGACTGCTGGGGGATTCACTTCCACCAGGAGCATTTGAACCCTGATCTGACACAGAAGGGAACTTTGGAAAACACCCCAGATCTGACACAGAAAGGGGCTTTGGACAATACCCCAAATCTGACACAAAAAGGGGCTTTGGAAAGCTGGGAGTGGGATGCAAACAGGAGCCTTAGAGAGCAGCCCTTGTTTCCAAACCCAGAAACCACCAGACACAGCAGCAAGGAAATGATCAGTGATGGATGAGTGGTGTAATTCATTATGGAGCCTTAACGAGCATGAGCTCAGAAAGAAGAGGAAAACACTTGAAGCAGGCCTTGAAAAGCTGCTCCACACCGAGAGATTAAAGGAGTTCACTGCTCTCCTGTTCTCCAGACTGCAGGAGATTATTTTATCTACCAGTGCTACAAAAAGGAGAAGTGCTACAGATAAGAAGCAAAATTACATCCAAACCTTGTTAATTCAGACTAAACTCACCAGATATTTTTTTTTTAGTAAGAAGAGTAAACATGAATGTGTTCCATCAACAGGGGATGGCTGATTCCCTAACACTGGATCCCTAAAACAAGAACCAGGGATTGGGAGGACGTGGAGAAGGTGGGCAGAGAATCTGAGATCATTCCCTGACCATTCTTTCTGTCTCTGTGGCCTCTCCTAATTTTTTTTTCTCTTCTCAATCTCATTTTTCCCCACAGACCAGGTGGAGGAGAAGGTCTTTGACCACAGGCTGAGGTCACCACACAGAGGCAGGGCAGGAACACTTTGAAGAGCAGCTCAAGCTCAGTGTGAAATCCCAAAAGAGGAGATTAATCCTGTGACAGTCCTGGATCAAAATGCTACATTCCCCCAAATTTGGGGATAATTGGTTCTCCGAGTGTTACTCAAATTGCTGAATAAAAACCAAATCCAAAGCTGATGAAAATCACCCCCCAGAAATGCAGTGGCAGTTCCTTGTCATCGTCAGCCCATAAATGGGCATTCTCCACACACCAGACAAAGAATTTCCCCCCAAACCTGAATGAATAAACATTAAATTAGCTTTTTTTTTTATCACTTAGAAACCACATTCTATGAGGATTTTCCAGCTGTGGTTTTAGGATGCTAATTTAATTAGGGTAGGAACTCATGCCCTGCCTTGGAAATGAAAGCTGCAGCTTTATGAAGAGTGATGGTTCTCAGAGAGCTCTTCTTAAAATTCCCTTCTCATTTTCTGAGCTTCACTGCAGACCAAAGTGGCATTTTTTTTATCTGCACGAGATCTGCTTGGAATATCCCTGGGGTTTTCCCTTGACAAGAAACCTTGCTGGGAATGCAAACTGCAAGCAAACCCCAAGGAACCCAAAAACCTGGCCAGGAGCCACCCTATTGTTTGGGGAGGGGACAGAAAACAAGGAGGGAGAGAAAATATGGGCTGTGGTGACAATGCTTTGTAAACTGAAAACCAGACACAAATCCAAGGATTTCTTGAAATGCCAGCCCAGGGGTCAGGTTGGTAAATCCCTGTTTTAACCTCAGCCCACATCATTGAGGAAATCTGGATGCCAAAGGGCAAATGCTGGGGTTAAAACCACCTTCATGGCAATGATGATCAAAGCAAAGGAAAGAAATTCCCCATTTTCCAGCTCTCCTGGAACAGATTGTGGGTTGGTTTGCACTTAGGAACTGAGTCCCAGGGGTGGTTTTGGGTAATTCCATGTTTTCTGCTGGGTCTCTTGTGGCCACTCATCCTCTGGAGGAGACTCCCACCCACGTGGGGTCTGCCCTTGGCTGCTCCTGGATCCAGGGAATTGGGATGGGCAGGGTTAATCTGAGTTAACTCCAACACTGAACCATCAGAGCTCACACCAGCACACCCACAAACGAGCAGAACACACCTTAAAAAGGATAAAATAAAAAAACCAAACACCTTGGAATTCTGATGGAGGACTGAAAACCAGCAAAAAGTTTCTTTCTTTCCTTTTCTCAGGTCCATAAAAAAAGGGTCCCAGGAAGTGAACACTTGCAGGATCCTATCAAATTCCCTGAGTCTGGAAGTGTTGCTGTTTCTCTTGCAGCTCAGGTGAATTTGGTGATTGGTGACCCCAAATTAAGATTTTTACCCCCAGAAGCATCTCCCCAGTTTGCCTTTCCAAGGCTGCAGCACCTCTGTCAATAACTGTGATTTTTCCTGCCTCCCAAATTAAACTCCTGAGTTGGGAGCTCCCAGAGCTTTCTCCAGCATCCTTCTCTGTCCCTCCTGGTGCTCCCCAAACTTGCCAGTGAAATCTGAGGTTGGTACAAGCTCTGCCTACAGGAATTTGCTCTCTGGGAACTCTTTTCCCATCGTTTTGCTTCTCCCATCAAACACCCCAGGATGAGCCATGCAAAACTCCACTCCCACGGCCTGGAGAAAGCTGAGACCCTCCCCAGGTGGCTTCTGGAGGCCACCAAGCACAGAGCTGTCCCCAGGCCCCAGAGGCACTTCTGTCCCCAAGGGGAGCACCCTGGGCATGGGGGAATTTTGGGGGCTTACCTGGGGCAGGGCTTGCACCACCGTGTCCAGCAGAGCTCTCATGCCCGTGGCCATTTTCAGCAGTTTCAGCACTGAAATGAGGAGCAAATCCTGCTCAGCAGGATTGCAGGGAAAATCCAGGGAGGAAATGGAGGTTCAGGTCTTGTAGGGAGGATTTAAATCTCCCTTGCTGCTGTTTGGACACGTGGGGAGGTCTCTGCTTCCCATCAGGGCTGAACGTCCCCATCAGTCCCAAGGGGAATGCATTCCCACTGCCAGGGGGTTCTGGGATTTTGGGAAGGAATTCCCCCCTGGGAGGATGGGGAGGGGCTGAAACAGAATTCCCAGAGAAGCTGTGGCTGCCCCTGGATCCCTGGAAGTGTCCAAGGCCATGCTGGGATGGTGGAAGGTGTCCCTGCCATGGCAGGGGTGGAATGGGATGGGCTTTAAGGTCTCTTCCAGCCCAAACCATCCTGGAATTCCATGAAAATGGACAAAACCCTACAAGAACTCACCCCAGTGTGCCCAGGCAGGAAAATGGGAGGCACCTCCCCAGTGAAGAGCATCTTCCCAAGCCCTAATTGCCATCACTTCCCACCCTGCTCTGGACCAGGACAAAAGCTCTGGGATCCCAGGCTGGAAGCAGAACCCAACCCCACGGGACCCCCAGCTGCTCTCTGAGCTGCCATTCCACGTTCCCCACTGGAAATGAACCAGCAGGCTGGAAGGACAAACAGCCAAAGGATTCCCTGGGCTGTCTGGAGGGCAGGACACACCGCGGGCTATCCTGAGCACCCTCATGATGCGGATGATGGTGGGGTTGATGGGCAGGGCAGCGTTCATCTCGATCTCCTCCAGAGTGATCCCCACGATGGACAGCAGCACGATGGCCATGTCCAGCTGGTTCCACCTGCAGAGACAGGAAGGACAAACAAAATTCAAATTGTACACGTTTTGTGTTAATGACAGGCACCAACAAATCCTAAATGCATCTTTCTTGGATGAAGTTAATTATCTAAAATTACTCCTCTTGAGTTTTAATACAATATATCTTTTATAGTTCTATTTCTCCAAAGTATTAAGTTTCTTTTTTATAAAACCATCCTTTAAAACTTATTTTTATTTCTATTTTGCTCTCAACAATATCTATCTTATTCTATAATATTTCCAAATCAATATTTCTAATCTCAAAGTTTATACACAAATATACACTATAGCAACTTTCTATTAAGTTTGAAAAATTTTCTACAAATCTATTTCCCACACATCTCCTCATTCTCATCTGGCCTGTGATTTTTAGGTGGTACAAAACCAGCTCAGAGCAGCTGGCACAGACATCCTGTGAGCCACAAAATCTGGGAAGTGACTGGGAGCTGACTGGGAAGTGTTCCTGACCTCTAAGCTGAGCTGCTCAGGCCTGGTGGAAAGGGAAATACCGGGGGAAAAGATTAATCTGGAATTTGGGGAGATTTCCTGAATTCCTCCTGCAAAGCACCGCCAGCAGTTCTTAGGATTTTTAGTTCTTACACTACAAAGTTTGCACCCACTGAGAGCCGGCCCCGGGCTCTTCCCGTGTCACCACAGTGTTGTTACATCTCCTCTGAAATTGGGTCAGTCCAGCCCCGAATCCCAAATCCACAGGGGTCCAAAATGCTCTCACCTGTCCTTAAAAAACCTCCGGAAACCAAAGGCCACCAGCTTGAGCAGCGCCTCGAACACAAAGACGATGGTGAACACGTAGTTGCAGTACTTGAGGGCTTCATCCAGGGACTGGAAAGACAGATCCCAGTTAGGCCAGCCCAGTTATCCCTTCCTAGACCCCCACGGAGGGACTGGCAGGGAGCAGGGTGAGAGGAGCACAGAAATTTCAGGAATAAAGGCATAAAGGCTCGTGGAGCTCACTAAATCACCCAGCAGAACTGAAATAAAGGCTTAGCCCCTGAGTCAAACAAAACCATCCAAAAGCACTGGGATTAGCTCCGCAAAAAATGTCAGGTTCAAGCTCAGTGCACAAATTGTTCAGCCTGGGCCAGACACGAAAGAATTCACCCCTTCCCCATCTCCTGAAGATTCCTTGGTCTGAAGCGCCCAGCCTTGGGGGGAAGAAAAGCCTTGATGGATCATTTCTTGATTCCAGCCCTGGGGGACAAAAGCTTTGCTTAAAAAGCTGAGGAAAATAAATAAACCTTGGAGATGGATGAAACCTTTCCCTGTTGAAAAATGGGACATCTCCAGAGCTGGGCAAAGCGTGTCCATATTTGGTGCAACGTTGCCGCTGTCCCCGGAGCCGCCCTCGGAAGTCAGGAATCCACAGTGTTTACACTTGGGGATGATGAGTGTTTATAATGGATTTCATTGGAGCTGGGGGCCAACAATAGCAAAGGAATCTTGTGGGGCCTTAAAATAGACAGCTGGGGGTGGGGGGAGCAGCTCTTGGGGTGGGGAGGGACTGGGGGACAGGAGGGAGGGAGGGGGGGTTTAGTTCAGTGTAGAGCAGGACTCTGAATTTCCAATGAAAAATGGGAATTGTGAGCATCAAAGCAGACAAAAATGGAAAGAAATGCAGCAGAGGAGGCTGCAGGGAACCCCAGGGCACAGGAAAGCTCTTTTTGTCCCCTCTGTGTGATGCCTGACCCCACACAGTGAGGTCACCAGGGCATGGCCATGCCCTGATTTTTGGAATGAGAGCTGGAAGTTTCTTAGGTGTTGGCAACAATCCCTATTTTTGTTCCAGTACCTAAAATAAAATGGCACCTTAAAAACCACAGGACAATTTCCTGTTCCATCCAAAGCCTGAGCCTGACTTCTGCCATTGTTTGTGAGCGTTTGCATTTGGATTTACAACTCTGTGTTAAGTGAACGTAAACCAAGAGTAAATAAAACCTAACCTGGATAAACAACACTTCCATGGGAAACAAAGGAATTGCCCTGGTGTAAAACACACACACACACAGGTTGCCCTCTGGCTCAGCATCCAGGAGGCATTTCATGCAATGCTGGAAAAGTAAATGCTGAGCCAGAGCTTCATAAATGACAACCAAATGGAAAATTTATAGATGGAAAATGTATAAATTGATATAAATTTATGTATCAGCCCCTCTGATTTCTGTCAAAGGTGCTCTGAGGGGAGAATGATTTTATAATGCATTAAAAAAGTGAGGATTGTACTTTTAAATTGGTTTATTCAGAATTCATTGAGGAAAAGAAACACTCTGCATGCCGTAACTCCGAGTTTATATCTGTTAATGGAATGTTCTAAAACTCTGCACTGTTTTCCAGTGTGAGGCTCAGTCAGGTTTGGGATCAGGGGAGGAAATGAATATTTGGATTGGTCTTTTTCTGGTAAAAGCTTAATTCACTTTCCATTAGCTGGGTTTTTTTACCCAAAGCAGGGAAATGGAGTTTTTGCCTGAGGCAGGGACTCCCAAATGGCAGAGCTGGGTCAGAATGCTGAGGCTCCCCAAAAACTGGGGGTGCCTTTTTGGGACTACCTAAAACCAGAGGCTAGACAAAATTAGGGGATAAAAAATGTTTCTATTTATTGATTATTCTATTTATTGATTATTCTATTTATTATTCTATTCAGGTACATTTGGGGCAGACAAAAGCTACACCCCAAAATGGACCACGGGTCAGGGGTTTTCACACTTTGATAAGTTTGGGCCATTTGCATATCGGGGAATTAATCTTCCAATTACAGCTTCAGGTAATGAAGTAATTTTCCTCAGGTTTGCTCCCCCAGCTCACTTTTGTTTACATTTCTGGGGTCTGAGCCAGTGAGGTGTCCTTGACTGCCAGGCCTGGAGAGGAATTGTTGTGTCTGCCCAAAATGGGAAAGCAGCAGCTCACACTGCACATGGAGCTTGGAGTTACACACTGAAGAATTACAGCATTACAAATACATGGAAAACACAAAATCTGAACCCCTAAAACACCACTGGGAATGTCCCCAGTGCCAGTTTCCTCCCAGGGGAGCTGTGCTGGGGGCAGCTCCTACCTTGGGCTGGTTGTAGGTGCTACACCAGAGTGTAGAGCTCTACACTAAAGAACTGCAGCATTACAAATACATGGAAAACACAAAATCTGAACCCCTAAAACATCACTGGGAAAGAACTGCACATTACAAATAAATGGAAAACACAAAATCTAACCCCCTAAAACATCCCTGGGAATGTCCCCAGTGCCAGTTTCCTCCCAAGGGAGCCGTGCTGGGGCAGCTCCTACCTTGGGCTGGTTGTAGTTGCTACACTAGAGTGTAGAGTTTTACACAAAATAATTACAGCATTACAAATACATAAAAACCACAAAATCTGAACCCCTAAAACAACCCTGGGAATGTCCCCAGTGCCAGTTTCCTCCCAGGTGAGCCGTGCTGGGGCAGCTCCTACCTTGGGCTGGTTGTAGTGCTCCATGGACATGGTGATGACGTTGACGCCGATGATGAAGGTGATGAAGAGGTCGAGGTAGTGGCTGGTGCACAGGCTGTGGATGTACCTCCTGGCCGGGGAGTAGTCGGCGTAGTAGGGCCTGCGCTGGGCTTCTGTGGGGACACAGGGGACAGCCGTGAGCCAGGGGCGCTGCGGGGGGGTGGCACCAGCCTGAAGGTCATGTCCCGGCTGGAGATGGGGTGAACAAAGGTGGACAAACCATGGGAAGTGGCTGAGTGATCGCTGAGTGGTCTCTGTGTGATCCCTGAGTGATCCCTGATTGATTCTTGTGTAATTCCTGAGAATCTGAGTGATCCTTGAGTGATCCCTGATGAATGATTCCTGTGTGATCTCTGTGTAATTCCTGTGTGATCCCTGAGTGATCCCTGATTGATTCTTGTGTAATTCCTGAGATTCTGAGTGATCCCTGATGAATGATTCCTGTGTGATCTCTGTGTAATTCCTGAGTGATCCCTGAGTGATCCTTGTGTAACTCCTGAGATTCCTGTATGATCCCTGAGTGATCCTTGAGTGATCCTTGATGAATGATTCCTGTGTGATTCCCGTGTGATCCCTGAGTGATCTCTGTGTGATCCCTGAGTGATCCCTGATTGATTCTTGTGTAATTCCTGAGAATCTGAGTGATCCCTGATGAATGATTCCTGTGTGATCTCTGTGTAATTCCTGTGTGATCCCTGAGTGATTCTTGTGTAATTCCTGAGATTCTGAGTGATCCTTGAGCGATCCCTGATGAATGATTCCTATGTGATCCCTGTGTAATTCCTGTGTGATCCCTGAGTGATTCTTGTGTAATTCCTGAGATTCCTGTATGATCCATGAGTGATTACTGAGTGATCCCTGAGTGATTCTGAGTGATCCTTGACTGATCCCTGATGAATGATTCCTGTGTGATTCCTGTGTAATTCCCATGTGATCCCTGATTGATTCTTGTGTAATTCCTGAGATTCCTGAGTGATCCCTGATGATTGATTCCTGTGTGATCCCTGAGTGATCTGTGATGAATGATTCCTGTGTGATCCCTGTGTAATTCCTGAGTGATTCTGAGTGATCCCCATGTAATCCCTGAGTGATTCTTGTGTAATTACTGAGATTCCTGAGTGATACCTGATATATTCCTGTGTGATCCCTGAGTGATTCCTGATTATTTTGTAATTTCTGAGTGATTCCTGAGTGATCCCTGTGTGATCCCTAAGTGATTCTGAATGATCCCTGATTGATTCCTGTGTAATCCCTGAGTGATTCTTGTGTAATTCCTGAGTGATTCCTGAAATATTCCTGTGTAATCCCTGAGTAACTCCTGGTTCTTGTGTAAATCTTGAGTGATCCATGAGTGATCCCTGTGTAATTCTTGAGTGATTCCTGAGTGATTCTGAGTGATCCCTGACTGTTCCCTGAGTGATTCCTGATTCTTGTGTAATTCCTGAATGGTCCCTGAGTGATCCCTGACTGATCCCTGAGCAATTCCTGATTCTTGTGTAATTCCTGACTGATCCCTGACTGATCCCTGACTGATTCCTGATTCTTGTGTAATTCCTGAATGGTCCCTGAGTGATCCCTGAGTGATCCCTGAGCAATTCCTGATTCTTGTGTAATTCCTGAATGATCCCTAAGTGATCCCTGTGTAATTTCTGAGTGATCCCTGACTGATCCCTGTGCGATCCCACCTCCCACCACAGGCAGTGGTTTTTGGGATGAGCAGACTGGTGCCAGCCAGGTCTGTGTCCCACAGTCTCCTCCTGGCACGGGAAGCAGGGGAGGAGCAGGATGGACACGGGACCCAAAGCGAGGGAGAAGCTTCAAAGCCACCAAAGCTGCAGCTGCAGAGGGCAGAGCTGGGCCAGCACTCGTCTCTCCCAATCCTGCAGGTGCCAGGAACATCCCAGCTGGGAGGAGAACATGCCCCGAGCTCCAGAAGGTTTTTGGGGCCCTTGGAAGGCCTAAGGAAAAGCAGCAGGGCATTCCTGAGGGATGGGAGCACACAGGACACAGCCACAAAGCGCTTGGCTCTGTCAGGACAACCAGCACAAGCTCCTCTGGAAAAAGAAATATACATTTATGTTTCTAAAATAGATAATTAAACAATATATCTAGGGCTCAGGGCATGGCATCTAAAACCATTCACGTGAATTTTGTATCTCTGCCTCTGGTTGGGATTCCTCCTTTCTTTCTCTTCAAAATGTGGAAATTTCTGCCCGTGACCAAATTCCTGGCAGCGTTCCAAGGAGAGTGTTTGGACCCAGGGCTGCATTTACTGCCTGGGTCTCTCTCCAATGAAAGTGTGACCACAGGGATGGCTGTGGGCACTCAAATTCCTTTCAAGCTGCAGCAATGTAAATATCCTGAGTTTACACGAGGCCAAGGCAGCATTACTGTGGATTTTACAAGTGGAAGAGACACCGAGGTCACACCAAGTCAGAGCAGGATTGTTCCTCACAGAAAGGGGATTTTGCAAATATTTCAGCAAATTCAGCTTTCAGTGCATGAAGGGCTCAGAAGAAGTTGCTTCACCTTGACAATAAGGAGGGAAATGAGTTCAGAAGCACTCAGTGCCCTCCTGAAATCCATCTCCCACTCCTCTCATCCTGCTAATACCTTTCAGATGGAAGGACTCTTGAAATGTGGGAGTTTTTTGTTGTTTTTTTTTTTTTTTTTGGTGCAACCGATGCCAGATCAGAATCCAAAACCTTAAAATTAATTGGATAAAGGGAAACAGAATCTGCAGCTCCCTTTCAACTACATTTTTTTTTTCCTGGTAGTTAAAAGTACAGTGGAGGCATTTAAAAAACATTTCCTTCTGACCAGGGTCACCAAGGCTTTTTTTTTGCTCTGCTAAGGGGTGTGGAAAAACAAGATGAAAGCAACCAGAGTTGTTTTTGAATACATTTTTTTTCTGTTGCTTTCATGTGCCTTAATCCTACGAGTCATCTTGGACTGCTGGGGCTGTCTGTGCTACTGAGCTCAGCCTGCCTGAAAAATAACAATAAAAACATTGCAGTATAATATTTATTTCAGCCTGTACAATGTGCTTTCATGTGTTTTCAGGATTACAACATCCTTGTCCTTTTTGTTTTTTAATTATTTTTAGGGAAATGTCTTCTTGGGAGTGCAAATAACTCCTTGGGAGGTCTGAGAATACCCTTAATAGTTAAATGTTATATTAAAGGACTATTAATTAATGATAAATGGTTGATTAATAATTTCAGGAGCTGAGCAGGGATGAGCTGGCAGCACATAAGGAAAAGAAGTTGCAGGTGGTTTCAACCACCCTTCACCTGCCCAAATCCCTGATTTATTCACCACTCAGCAAAAGATCAGGTGTTTATTCTGTTTTATCAGAATTACAGAAGGAGAATCACAAGAAGACATTTTCCCCTGTCAGGCACTGAGCTGAAAACCTCCTAAATTCCCTGGCAGCTCCTTCTGTCCTTGGGCTGGAGAGGAAAAACCAAGGAGGAAGCAGCAGGCCCAGAGGTGGCTCTGTCCCACAGCACAGAGAGCCCCCACAGCTCTCTCTCAGCCCTGCCCAAATTCCTGCTGGGAAAACTTAGGCCAGGCTTAACCCGGGGGAGCTCCAGGTGAAGCCTGGCTCCTCCAGGATGCACACAGCCCAAGGGCACAGGAGGGGACAGGCAAGGAATTCCAGCAGGGGAAAACATCCAAGGAGGGCTGGCATGGAGGTGACAGGGGTGACAATAACCACGTGCAGCAGGGCCATGCTCGGGGGCACCCCATGCAGTGTCCACTCCAGGAGATGCTGCCCGTGCCAGGCTGGCAGAGGGAGCTGGGATGTGCCCGGGGAGGGCAGGAATGTGCCTGGGGAGGGCAGGAATGTGCCCAGGGAGAGCAGGAATGTGCCCAGGGAGAGCAGGAATGTGCCCAGGGATGTGCCCAGGATGCGCCTGAGGAGTTGGGATGTGCCCTGAGAGAGCAGGAATGTGCCCAGAGATGTGCCCGAGGAGCTGGGATGTGCCCAGGGATGTGCCCAGGGATGTGCCTGGAGGGAGCCAGGATGTGCCCGAGGAGTTGGGGTGTGCCTGGAGGGAGCAGGAATGTGCTCAGGGAGAGCAGGAATGTGCCCAGGGAGAGCAGGAATGTGCCCAGGGATGTGCCCAGGGATGTCTCCAGGGATGAGCCCAGGGAAGTGCCCAGGGAAGTGCCAAGTGAGTGCCCAGGGATATGCCCAGGGATAAGCCTAGGGATGTGCCCAGGGGAGTGCCCAGGGAAATGCAGTGCCCAGGGAAGTGCCCAGGGAAGTGCCCAGGGATTTTCCCCAGGAATTTGCCCAGGGAAGTGCCCAGGGAAGTGCAGTGCCCAGGGATGTGCCCACGGATGAGCCCAGGGAAGTGCCCAGGGATTTTCCCCAGGAATTTGCCCAGGGAAGTGCCCAGGGAAGTGCAGTGCCCAGGGATGAGCCCAGGGATGTGCCCAGGGAAGTGCCCAGGGATGTGCCCACGGATGAGCCCAGGGATGTGCCCAGGGAAGTGCCCAGGGAAGTGCCCAGGGATGAGCCCAGGGATGTGCCCAGGGATGTGCCCAGGGATTTGCCCAGGGATGAGCCCAGGGATTTGCCCAGGGATGTGCCCAGGGAAGTGCCCAGCAGCCAGGGCTGGCTCAGTGCTCCCAGGAGGGCCGGGGGGCTGCAGCAGGGTGGGAGCAGAGGGGAGCAGCCCCACACAGCTCTGGCAGGACTGGCAGAGCTCCAGGGCTCCACAGCCCCAGCTCTGGGCATCCCCAAGCCCTTCAGCGTTGGCAGCACAGCAAAGAGCTCTGGGCTCCTCCCAGTTCACATTTTTAACTCTCAGGGGGAATTTAAACCCCAAGATTGTGTTGAGGGTTCACTGCACACACCCCCAGTGCTGCTGGCACAACCAGAGCCGTGGGAGCTGTGGGAGAACCTGGGTGGGGAGGATTCTGCTCCATGGGAGGAGGGCACAGCCCCCAGGGGAGCCCAGGACCCACTGCTGATCCCAGCAGGCAAAACACAACCTGTGCCCTGGGCTCTCGGGGAAAATGGGCTTTGGGATCAGGCTGCCACCAGCCAGCTGGCAGATTTCTGTCATCAGGGAATGGTGTGGGTGGGAGGGACCTCAAAGCCCATCCAGTGCCACCCCTGCCATGGCAGGGACACCTTCCACTGTGCCAGGCTGCTCCAAGTCCCATCCTGCCTGGGCACGTTGGGGTTCTTGTAGGGTTTTGTCCATTTTCATAGAATTCCATGATGGTTTGGGTTGGGAGGGACTTAAAGCCCATCCCATTCCACCCCTGCCATGGCAGGGACACCTTCCACCATCCCAGCATGGCCTTGGACACTTCCAGGGATCCAGGGGCAGGCACAGCTTCTCTGGGAATTCCATCCCACCCCCTTTCCATCCTCCCAGGTAGGAATTCCTTCCCAAAATCCCAGAACCCCCTGGCAGTGGGAATGCATTCCCTTGTCCTGGCACTCTGTGCTCTGTAAATGCTCTCCCTCCATCAAACACAGACAAATTTCCCTTCAGCTGCTGGCTTGAACTGGTAGAAGGCAGGGAAAAAAGCAACCATCAAACAGATAAAAAAAGGAAAATCCCAGCTTTTCCTCCCCCTAGCTTTTAGATGCTGGCTAATACTTGAATCTCACCTCTCTGCAGAGTATTTCAACTTTGCTTGTGGTTCTGCTGACATGGAAATTAATGAAGCCCCGTCCTCCCCTGGCTTAAAAGCATTTTTAGTTGGCATTACAATTCCCAGCTCCAGCTCCTCCATTACAATGCTCTGCATGAAACATTAGAAAGCCCTAATGGGGTTATTCATGCCTGGAACAGAGCAGCTCTGTACCTGCAGCTGCCTGGAAAAACAAGCAGCAGGGTTTGAGAATTCCCTGCTTGGAAACTCTGACCACTCAGGGGTACAGCACCTAAAATTGCAGCTGCAGCTCAAGTGGTTCTGCTGGATACAGAGAGGGTTGTGGCACTGAGAGGCAGTTTAAATTCAAACATCACCATGTGCCACCCTCCAGATAAAGGTTCCAGTCACTGCTCTGAAAGGCACCTCTGCTGGGGCTTAAAATTTCCCTCATCCTTCCACAATTCCCAGCTCTGGTGGGAAAAGCCTCAGAGGAACAGATTTGTGGCCACTCTCCTCTCATAGAGCTGAAATCAGGAAAAACTATTTCTGAATTCTCAGTTTTTGGGGTCTTCCTGAAGGGACACCCCTGAAATGCACTCTGCTCCCAGCTAGAGCTGTGATTTCCAGCTTTTCCAGCTTTTCCAGCTTTTCCAGCTCTGCTTTCAGCCCCCCGTGTGACCCAGACCCTCCTGCAGCCTCTGAAGGGCAGAGCTGAGCAGATCCAGGAGGGCTGGATTTGGATCCCACAGGCAGAGCAGAGCAAGCTGCTCCACGTGTTTTTAATGAAATCCTTCATTCTGGGGAGGCTGCTTTGGGTCTGTGTCTTCTGAGAAGCTCATTAAAAGGCTGAGAGCAGCAGGATTGTTAAATTACACTTGGATGTAATGGATGGAGCAGGGACAGCGTCAGGAAAAATATTCTGGTTTATCTTGATTTTTCTTTTTCCCTTCACATAAAAAAAGTTCACTGAGCAGTTCTGCCTTTCAAACCACATCAAATGCATTTCTCAGCGTCCTCACCCCCTGCCCTTGGCTATCCTTGAGCAGAGTGAACCTGCTGCCAATCCCTTCAGCAAACTGGCCTTCAGATGGGGAAGAAGAAATGTTTTGGAAAGACCTGAGGTGGTGACAGCAGAGAACTGGGCTCAGAGGGACCATTCTGCTGAAAAATCACCCCAAAGCAGGGGATGAGTCCCCATCCCACCTGAGAAGGAGCTGGGTCCTGCTGCAGGGCTGAGTCCTCCATGGAGCAATCCCCCTGCTGAGCTCCAAATCCTGGATCCAGCCTGGGACTGATCCCAGATCACCCAGCTGAGGTTTATCCCATTCCCAGACTGTGTCCCAAGAGAATCCCTCTGCCAGACCCCAAATCCTAGATCCAGCCTGGGACTGGCACTCAGGATCACCCAGCTGAGGTTTAACCCATTCCAGGGCTGTGTCCCAGGAGCAATCCCTCTGCCAGGCTCTAAATCCTGGATCCAGTCTGGGACTGGCATTCAGGATCACCCAGCTGAGGTTTAACCTATTCCCAGCCTGCCACAGCTCCTGGTGCATTCCTGTGTGTGCAGGAAGGACAGATCCCTCAGCCCTCAATCCCAGGGGACATCACAGACAGGGGACAGGACACACAGACAAGGTGCCAGGCAGACAGCAAGCCCAGAGGGTGCATTTGTGGCCTAGGCTGGATTTTCCTCCTGTTTAAACACAAATTCTTCCTCCTCTCCTGCTCTGCCCAAGGCTGGGAATGCTGACTGAGGTCAAAGCAGGGATCTCTGTCAGCATTCCCACATTGCTCCCTCCTCTCCCTGGGGTGACCAGGCTGCTCCACAGGGTGACACAGAGTGCTGGGACACAGGGAAGCAGTGGAAGGGACACATGGAAGCAGAGGAAGCTGCCAGCTGCTGTCACCATGCAGATCCCACAGCTCCACGAGCACACACACACTGCTCACAGTCACAGCTCACATCTTTCTGAGTCTGCCACGGTTTTTTTATCAAATCCATCAGTCACCTAAATCACCCAGGAGGTTCAAACCCCTCCCAACTGAAACAGAAATACATCCCCTGAAATGGAAACAGCAATTTCCCCAAAGTGTAGCAGATATTTGGGTTCACCTTGTTAACAGCTCCAGTTTGGATGCCAAGCTGTCCTTGCAGGTAGAGCCAGACATTTTCAGGGAACCTTCTGGAAGCCCAGCACATGGCCAAATGTTTCACTTCTCAGCTGCTCTATTGACTTGATCCCCTTCCAGAAATCTGTCCTCCTCCCTGAGTGCTCTCCATGAAATGTTACAAGGCTCATCTGTGCAATGCCTGGGCTGAAATAGCTCCTTGGAGGTGGTGGATAAAGAGGGACAATGTCACAGTGTCCATCACTTTGACAGGGACTGGCTCTTTCTGTGTCTGAGCTGTGGAGTCACAGCCAGGCTTTAATAAGATTTATTTCCTAATCAGGAACTGAGCTGTGCCTCCATACCTGCACCCCTGTTCTCTCAAAGGATCCTTAAAATTGCTTTTCTTTAAAAATTTCATATAAACTTGGAGTTTATCTGAATGTCTTTTAGGTCAGCACATTGGGGCAGAACCTGCACAAGGAGGACCCCTGGGACCCTGAAACTGATTCTCCTCCCTGTGCTGGAAATGCTGCCTTCAGTATTTCCACCCTCACACTCCCAAAGCAAAATGGGAAAAAGGGAAGGAAATTGCATTTGAACTCTTGGAAATCTCTGGGGAGACTCAGTGTCTGAGCTGGATTTCATTTTGAGCCAGGCACTGAACTCACAACTGGCTAAAATCAAAAGGGCTTGGCCCTCCCTGTGGTGTCATTAAGGCCGTGTGGGGACAGCAGTGCCACCATTTAGTGCTGAAGTGTCCCCTGGCTCTACCAAGGAGCACCAGGGGAGCAGGAGAGGGGCTGTGAGGGACACAGCTCCTGCCCCAGGCCTGGAGGGAAGCAGGGAATGGGATGGGGCCCTGTCCTTGGAGCTGGGCTGCTTTTCCAGCTGGAAACGGATATCCATGGCTTGATGTGTGGGACACAAGCAATTTGTCACAATGTTTGGTCCTTCCAGGAGATGACATGGCCAGGCAGAGTCACAGCACTGCTGCAAGCAAGCAGGGCCAGAAAAGCTCAGCCTTACCTCTGACTAAGCTCAGCTTTGGTCTCAGTGGCCAAGCCAGGTTTGCTCACCCCTCAAAAATGCCTGGCAGGCTCTCCCTGCTCACCGAGACTTCTGGGAAAGCTGGGACTGCTTTCCTGGCAGGTTTCCTGGGAATACCCTCCCAGGTGCAGCGTGCCCAGGGGAGGTGGGAACGGGCAGGATTGGGGCAGGAAAGGAGCACAGGCTCGGGTGGTTTTGGGGTCTGATGGTCCCTATGAGATCCACTGAGGAGGAAATTTTGGCTAAAGGCCATTTTTGGCTAATGGCCCTGCCCCTGGCCAGTGTTCCAAGGACAAAACAAGCCTCAGGATTGAGTCCCAGCCTGGAATGGGACGAGCATCTCGTGTCGTGGCCATGCTCCCAAGAGGAATTCTCCCTGCAGCCCCACCCTGGGGCTCCCCTGCTGTCCCCTGGCTCTGTCCATGCCCCCATGCAGTGTCTGTGGCATGCGGGGCCATGCTCCAGGACTCCCAGACAGCATCAGCACTGCTTCAGCTGAGAAAAGAACCCCCAAATCAAAGCCCACCACCATCCTCAGATGCAGGCGGCGCGTTAAGGGAGCCTCAGAGTGGCCTCCAGGCACAGGGGGAGCAGGGAAACTGTTCCCCGCTGTGTCCCTTGGTGCTTGGGACAGCATGGCCTTGCAGAGAGGACTCTGCTGGAGGAGCCTTTTCCCCCCAGCCAGGTGAAAAGGTGACATTTCCCACCAGGACAATCCCAAGGTGTCACCAGCCCGAGCCTTAAGGCACCGCCAAAGAGGTAACGAAGAAACGCAAACCTCGTGAACCCCGACAACAACCACAACAACAACAAACAAAAAAACCACCAAAACCAAAAAGAAATCTTGCTTTGGGAGCAGGCAGGGCTCAGAAAGATTTTGGTTTGTAAGGCACTCTACCGACCAGACAGGTACATCTCCTTACTCCTGCGCTTTTTCTCCAGGCGCCGCAGCCGCTTCTCCTCCCGGCGCCGCGCCTCCTCCGCCTCCTGGTGCTGCCGGCACTTGTGGAAGTTCTCCACCACCACCCCCACGAACATGTTGAGCACGAAGAAGCTGACGATGAGCAGGAAGGAGATGAAGTAGAGCAGCATCCAAGGGTTGTGGTTCTGGATGGGCTGAGGGGAGGGAAAGACGAGGGAGAAGCGGCACAGAGCGGGTGGGTTGAGTCAGTTTTTTTTGGAGCAACAAGTTGTGTGT
Organism: Passer domesticus; assembly: GCF_036417665.1. Lineage (NCBI taxonomy): Eukaryota > Metazoa > Chordata > Aves > Passeriformes > Passeridae > Passer > Passer domesticus. The sequence goes on from NC_087488.1 coordinate 14,961,765, forward strand.
GGGGAGGAGGGGAGGACTGGGAGGAGGATTTTCCCCAAGTGTTTTCCTCTCATTCACCTTCTCACTGACTAAAATTTTGCTGTTTGGTGCAAAACCCACCCAAAACTGCCTTACAGGATTTGATTATTTTGGTATTTATTTCACACAGCTTCAGATAAGTCTCAGTGGATGAGCATCATCCCACCAGCAAGACTGTTTCAGCTAAAAATAGGCTCCAGATTTTTAATTTTTTCAGATGTGGGCTCCTGCTTAATGTTTCTCAGTTGTTACCAGATCTTCAGAAGTGGGGGAATTGAAGACCAAAGTGTTACTGTGGCTCTGGGTGGGTCCTACTCATGCGAGACTCAACTTCCCACGGAAAATGCCATGAAACTCACAAACTGAATGCCTTTTCCACAACATTCCTGGTGGTTTCCCATCCTCAAGCACCCTCATTCTAATTCATTCTACATCCTCTGATGTAGGACACGTCAGAGCTTGTCCTGCATGGGAAGCAGCCATGGAAAAGCAACTCCAAAAAATGGAAAACTGGCAGCTCAACGAGCAAAAGGAGCCTCAAGGAGGTTCTACAGCTCTGCTGCTTCCTGGGATTTCAAAAACCCTGGAGTGCCCAGGCCTGAGGCTGGAGAGAGGAGCACAGGTGGGTTCTGCAGGACAGGTACCTGTTGGTCAATGCCCACGGCATCCAGCCCGTCGTACATGATGTTCACCCAGCCGTCCTTGGAGGAGAGGACAAACAGGGACATCAGGGCCTGGAAAACGGACAGAAGGGTTGGTCTTGCCTTTCAGTCCCCAGAGAAGGAGCTGCCAACTCCTCCTGTGGCCTGGCCTGCCTTACAGCCATGTAAAGCACTTCGTTTTCTTCATTTGCAAACAGAACAGCAAGAAATCTTGAATAAGAGAATATAGCAGTGGCTTTAGGGCTACACTCCTAAACCCAAGGAATTGTACAACTGTGGCAAGAGATCAAGGGTTGATCTGATCCACTTTTACACATTTAGAGTAAAACAGAGATTTCCAGATAAAGCCATAGAATGACCAAGAATGGAAAAGGCCCCAGTGATCATCAAGTGAAAATATTAACCCACGATTGCAACATCAGTTTTGGAAACTTCCTATGATGGAGGCTCCACACCCTCCTGAAGCCACACATTGCAAGTGTCCACCCATGAAAAGCTGGCACAGAAACCCCTGCAGGGAGGACTTTACCTGCCCCAAGTTGTCAAAGTTGTACTTCCTCCGGACCCATTTGTAGTGAGCGTTGGTGCAGTCAGCCTTTGTGGTGATGTTTTTGACATCAGGGCCATCACAGTAGTAGAACTTGCCTTTAAAAAGCTGCATTTGAGAACACAAATTAAAAAAGAAAAAAGAACAAAAAATAAGCAGCTTTGAAAAGTCTGTGCTCTGATTTATCTTTATTCCTGCAGTAGAGCTCATCAGGGAGGTCTGTCTGTTCTCCTAATCCTGAGATCCTTGCTGGGAGCAGCTGCCAACCCCACCCTGGATCATTTCTCCTAAAGCCTAGCTCTTCTTCCCAAACTGAAATCTTCCTTTGGAGGCATTTCAGCTCATTATTTCCTCCTCACCCCAGCAGGTGAGAAGAGCAGCTTCTTTTGTGCAGCAGTCACTTACAGGGGAGGGAAATACTTTACCTGGACCCCTAAAATCCCAAAGATAATGAAGAAAGCACAGCAGATGAGAACGATATTCCCAATAGGCCTCAAGGAGGAGATCAAGGTTTCTACCACCAGCTTCAGACCTGGGGCTCTGCTGATGACTCTGGAAAAAAAAGACAACACAATGAAACTTTTTACTTTTATGCATGTCCTGTTATCACCCAGCTGCTTCTCCTCTGCCCAACCCTCCTCTACCTGCAGGCAGGGAGCTCTTCAGCCAACCAGAACATTCCCAATCCCATCAGATGGAATTCAAACAGTGACAGCTGGGCAGAGTGAGGAGGGGAGACTCCCTGGGGGCAGGATATCACACAGTTCCCACTGTGGGAGGTTTGTACCTCACTCCAGGAGCCTGATCCCTCCAAGGGCTCTGATCCCAGCACAGGGACACAGGCAGGACCCTCCTTCCCCTCCCAACATGTGAACACCTTCCCAGTGGGCCTGGAGAGCACATCTGCTGCTCCTCCTGCAGTAGTGGCCATGACAACTTTCCAAACAGAGTCATTCCAATTTGTTTCCTAATTAGTTCCTGAGCTGGCTCTTAGCTAACAGGAGCCTGCGATCAGCAGCTCCACGGCCAAAGGGTCAGTCCCGTTGGGAAGCAGATTCCTGCTGTGCTCTGAGGCAGCTTTGGGTGCTGGGAGGAGCAGGAGTGCTGCTTCCCTGGGGGAGAGGCTGGGGAATGCACTGCCCTGCCCTGGGCATGTGGCAGTGGAACCAGCCCAAGCCAAGCTTTCCCAGGAAGGGCCAGGTGGGAGTTTTGCCTGAAAAACATCAAAGTTGTTTTTAGGATGGGTTTGTAGGGGGTGAGTCCTTGCAGGGAGCTGCAGCTCACACGGATAGTGATGCCTTGTGCCTGCCAAGCCCAGAGAAAAGCGTTTTGTGCTGCAGCATTTCCACAGGGTCTTGTTTGAGAGAAATCATGTGGAGACTGAACTGCACCTCCAAAGTGTCAGGAATGGTCCCTGGAGCCATCCTGTGCTCAGTGAGGCCGTGGTGAGAGGTGATGAATTGCTTTCTATTCATAGGATCTGGCCTAGTTATTCCCAAAGACCATTTCCCTCTTTCCCCCTCCCCTCTCCTCATGGACTGCCCGTGCCCTGAATTCTGTTCCCACTTCTGTGGGTCACACATGGTGACTTGTCCAGGGTGTCCTGGGGAGCCAGCACTGCCAGGGGATCCTGGTGCCACCAGCAGAACAGCAAGGAGCCAGAAACACTGATTTCCTGGTCACTGAGGTGACACAGAGCACCAAGAACTGTTGTTCTGGTTGTCTAAAAGATTCTCTCTTCCTATCACTGTCACAGGCATGGCTTTGTCCCAGGAAGTTTCCAGGTTTTTGGAGGTGACTGTCTCATTCCCCTGAAATTTCAGTAAAAAAAGGCTCCTGTTTCTTGCCAAGCAGGATGAAACCCGAACAGGAGCTGATTCAAATCCCCCCCAGGAATTATCTCTCTTTATTGCATAATCATAACCAAAATCCAAATTATCTTTACTCCTGTTCTCAAACACTGGAAGCTCTGCCCTCCTGTGCCTGGCTGAGGGAGGAGCTGCTTTGCAGGGATGTCTGGCAGGGTCAGGAGAGCAGGGAAGGACGCTGATGCTGGAGCTTATCAAATCCTCAGAAGGATGTTGGAGCTTATCAAATCCTCATCAGCACCCGTTCAACTGCAAATCCCTCTTTGCTGGGGAATGCCTGTGAGGTTGTGCAGTGGAAGAAGGATTTGGGAAGGGCTGATAAAGCTGTAGTGTGGAGGAAGCTCTGACTGCCCTCACTCTGGATTCTGACAACACCTCTCACTCCAAACTCCAGCCTGAACTGGAGAAGATGGATCTGAACTCATTTCACTGTTTTCCAAACAGTTTCTCACCGAGTTTAGAGATCATCAAAGATGTTTTTACCCGTGTTGTCTTTCAGTTTTTCGTGTTATTAAGCAAGACCTTGTGCATTTCCCAAACTGATTTATCAGCCCATACCGGAGAGGTCTCAGGGTCCGCAGAAGCCTCAACACACGAAGGACTCCCAGGATTTTGGCTCCTCCTGCTGATGCCATGGACACAATGATGTCAATGATGGACACAAAGACCAGCACTCCATCCAGGACGTTCCAGCTGCTCTGCAGATATGTGTTCTCCCCAGAGAAAAAGCCAAGAGCTACCACCTGCAGCCAGGAGAAGGGAGACATTGAAATCTTCACCCTGGCATGGTCTGGTCCTTGCCAGAATTTGCTCTGGGCCATGGGATGAAGCTCTAATTACCTTAACCATCATTTCAGCCACGAAGATGGCAGTGAAGATGTAATTAGAGACACTTAGGAATATCCTCTCCTGGAAAACACAGAACAACAAAGAGACACGAGTTGGAAACCCAGCATTTATCTTGCAGGGTCTGGTCCTGAGGAGATGAAGATCTGGATGGGGGATGGAGGAAGGAAATGCCTCTCACCGTGCTCAGGGGGTCGATGTCTGGTCTCTCCAGGGCTATGGTGATGCAGTTGAGGAAGATGAAGACCAGCACCACGTGGTCAAACATTTTGTGGGCAATGACCTTCTGGCACATCACTCGGAACCTGGAGAAAGGTGGGAAAAACAGATCCTTCAGAAGTTTGGGTCAGGAATAGGCTCCTCCCCAAAGCCCTCCTGCTGATGTGCCACCAGCACCAGCCCAGGTGGTGAGGCAGCATCTCCACAGGCTTCGGCCATGATTATCATTAATTATTAATTATTAGTAATGCTGGCTAAACCACTGACAGCAACGGGGTGAACCACACAGCTCTGCCCACACCGAACTGAAAACTTCACCTCAAAATCAGGAGCTGGATTTCTAAAACTCTGAAGGATTTTTTCCAAGGAGAATCTGGCTAGGAAGGCAATATTCCATTACCTCAAACACCTGCTGGGCTGGAATTTCACTGGAATTTCTTACCTGTTCTGTGGGGAGAACACGTAGAGGGACCAGTTCTCGTGAGTCTTGCACCACTGGGGTTTGTAGGGCTCCAGGGCTTTGCGGATCCGGTAGCAATAACTCTGGATAAAAAAGAAGGAACACCTTTTCTTCCTCTTTTATTTTCCTGCCTCTTCAACTTTCACAGTGGTTTTGCGGAAGGAGGGGGCAGTAAATGGCTTTTTATTGTGTCTGTAGGCGGTCACAGCTTTTGGGACAGAGCTGTGGTGGCCATTATCACATTTGTCCAAGAAAATAAGGAGGAAAGGGGCGGAAAAAGGGAAGAGATGGACAGGATAAACCAAGACTTCTGAGGCAGTGTCATTTTGGAGATACAGAGTTGTGCCAAAACCAAAAAGGCCTCAAGCAACCAAAAAGTGAAGTGGAAAACATCTCTTTTTAGGCTTCCATGACACCAAACAGCTCCTGTGAGTAAAGCCATTCACCTGTTGTATCTGCAGCTCATTTTGGAGGGGGACAATCTCAATTGGCCCAAAAATGAGGCATTTTTTGAAAAAAAAGGAAGTTTTACCTCATGGGATTGTCACAGGCCTGTGGCATTTACATTCTCTGAAAAAATTCCTTCGCCCAGGATTTTTCTCCTGGGAAGCTGAGAAGCCTCAGAGAAAAAGAAAACAATTCTTATCTCATTTGCTTCTCCTGTGTTTTGCTCCTTTGGAATGTGGTTGGAGATTGTTTCATTGGATTCTGCTGTGAATTGTTTTGACGCATTGGCCAATGAGTGCCAAGCTGTGTCAGGACTCTGGAAAGAGTCAGGCGTTTCAATATTATCTTTTTAGCCTTCTGTAAGTATCCTTTCTGTATTCTTTAGTAAAGTATAGTATATATATAATATGGTATTATAAAGTAATAAATTAGCCTTCTGAGAACATGGAGTCAGATTCATCATTCCTTCCTTCACTGGGGCATTTCCCTGCAGACACAATACAGGTCTAAAAAGATCTCCTAAAAAAGGGATCTTCCAGGAAGTAAAGGCCCATCCCTCACCTCGGGATAACACATTTCCACCAGATTTCCACCCATCCTTTTAGGAACGGAAAACCCATGAGCAAATACAATCCAGGCCTGAAAATATCTCCCAAAAAAGGGATCTTCCAGGAAGTAAAGGCCCATCCCTCACCTCGGGATAACACATTTCCACCAGATTTCCACCCATCCTTTTAAGAATGGAAAACCCACGAGCAAATACAAAACAGGCCTAAAAAAGGGATCTTCCAGGAAGTAAAGGCCCATCCCTCAGCTCGGGATAACACATTTCCACCCATCCTTTTAGGAACGGAAAACCCACGAGCAAATACAATACAGGCCTAAAAAAGGGATCTTCCAATAAGTAAAGGCCCATCCCTCAGCTCGGGATGACACATTTCCACCAGATTTCCACCCATCCTTTTAGGAACAGAAACCCACGAGCCCCCAGCTGCCTCAGCACTCACATCCTCCGCGTCATCCTCGTAGTCCAGCGCGTCCTCCTTGTGCGCGTCCACCCTGAGGAAGAACTCGGCGGCGCCGTGGCCCATCTTGCCGTTGCAGCCGCGGAGCTCGGCGGGCAGCAGGGCGGCGGGGCCCAGGCCCAGCTGCCGCACCGAGGGCACCCGCAGCAGCTCGGGCAGCTCCTGGGAGCCGCGGCGATCCAGGGATTCCGCGCGGCGCGGCGGCGAGGGCCGGCTCGGCGTGCTGGACTTGGCGTCGTCCGAGTCGTCGTCCGTGCTGCCCTTGCCCTCTCCGGACAGCAGCGATTCCCGCTCTCCCGACTGGTTCTTCTTCTTGAGGCTGGGCGCCCGGCCCAGGCTGTTCCAGCTGGAGCGGCGGCTGCCCCACGTGCTGCTGGTGGCCCAGTTGGCGCAGGGGGAGCTGCGGAGGCTGGACTGGGAGAGAAGGGAGGTGTGGGAATCCATAAAATCAGAGGGTTTTGGGAAAGCTGCAAAAGGCAGGCCTCGGGGAGGGCACCATTTATTGCCAGGTTGGAGCTATGTACAGATCATGAACAGGATGTGCCTTGAGCTGTTTTATTTTCCAGCATCAGTCTCTTTACATGGTTATGACAACGGGAAGATGCCATCAGCTCACATCCCAGGCAGCAGACAAAGAACTTAATGTTACAAAACTTTTTTGACCAAGCACACCAAGCAAAAGCATATTGACAGTAGTTCCATCCAACCACTAGGAGCACACCAAAGGTTAAAAAAATACTTGCTTATTTCGAATGCAATACCTGCTTGTAAGCCTTAAAACACAATGCAGAGTTCCATTATTAAGCTTAGAACTTCCTAATACCTTGCTAGATATACTTTTCTGCAGCTTAGGGAGTTATTGTAGACAAGCATTAATACACAGACCATTGTTCTATTTGTCCTTACTTATCTACTCCTTACATAATTTTTCTGCTGACCTATCTCATGGCTACTGCTTAGCTCTAATCACAGTTCTGCTGTCTCTGAGGCCTGCCTTTTGCAGATTTCCCAAAACCCTCTGATTTTATGGATTCCCGCAGGGAGGGAGGGAGGGAGGGGTTGTTTGCCTCCAAAAGACTGGGGAGTTTTGCCCAGATTGGTGAAAGTCACAGCCTCCCCTTCCGGTGTAGTGGTTTAAGTTGTTAATTTATGGTTTCTTGGCTAATGCACTAGTTAATGTGGTGGGTTTACCTGCTTCCAAAGCAAAAGAAAAAGAGAGAAATTCCCACCATCGATATGTTTTTATATGTGTGTTCATAAAGGAGTGTCAGCTTTCTCAGTAGTTTAACAATTGTTAATTCTCAAAGCTAATTACTGATTGTTTTTTTGTCAAACATAAAAGAAAATGCTAGCAGCTTCTCTTAAAACATCACTGCCATGGTGCAAAACCAACACAGCACCACTCTGATTCCAGCCTTGAGATGGGAGCACCCGGCCAGGGCCACATTGAAGGTGGTCCTGGACCACACCTGGAGCACAGCCTCCAACTCTCTGTCCTGGTGACTCCCTGGCAACACCAACTTTCCATAAAAATGAACCCAAAGACATAAATAAGGGGCATTTTGCTGAACTTTGCTCATGTTCTGGTAGTTTCAGCTCACAACTTCCCTGCCTTCCAAAGGGAACCTGAGTCACCCAAGTGCCTGGTGGGAATTGTGCCCCTACTTCCATTACTTTCCTCCCATTTGCTGCGTGAGGAAGTGGAGTGAATGTTCCTCCTCCACAAATTTCAGTGTGTGTCTGCACACTTGGGCAGGTACCAGGCAATTCCCAGGATGAGAGAGCTTAAGGTCAGCACAGAAAACCCAGCAGGAAAACTCCTTTTCCCTCCACGGCTTCCTCCCAGCACAAACCAAGGCAAACTGCCTTCCTCCTCCTCCTCCTCCTCAGTGCAGCCCTGCCTGCTTCCTCTGCCTCTGGCTGGTGGCACTGCCAGGATGGGAAGGATGCACATCCCTGTCCAGCAGCTCGCACTGCCACGAAAGCCCAAGGCAAACAGCAGTCAGCTCTGTTTGCTTTTCAAAGGCATTAGGTTGACTAAGCAGCTTAGCAAGGGGGATGGTGGCTGAGCCTGGGCGTGAGGTGCCTTCACGCTCTGCTGCCTTGATTTGAACATGATCTCGCAGCTCTGGAGCAGAGGAGTGGGACGGATAAACAGCAGCAGAAATCCACTCTGCCTGATGCCTCTGTTCCCTCTGTGCCCAGAGCTGCAGGCAGAGCAGCAGCTCAGCCAGATCCCAGCATCGGGTAAAGGTCACAACCTCTTTGGGAACTCAGTGTCTTCCAAAGGGATCGTGGAATTATGGAATGGCTTGGCTTGGAAGGGACCTTGAAGATCATCTCATCACATCTCCTCATTCCAAACCGCCTCATCCCTTGTTCCCTCGATTTCCCCTCCAACAGGGCTGTGGGATTGTCACCAGAGATCAAGGGAAAATGCTTCATTCCCCTAGGAGTGTAAATTCAAGATACAGCCCCAAAACACCAGGGGGGCTGCAGGTCTCATCCTCACAGAACACCTGACAGCTTCTCCAAGACACCCCAAATGGCTGGTGTGGCTGGAAAAGATCCCTGCTCCTCCTCTGAGGGGTCGGGGGTAGCTGGACTCGTTCAGGTTATGGCTCTCCAGTGAGATGGTTTGGCAAGGGCTTCAGGGATCCTGGTGCTTTGTTGTTTTCCCTTTTCATGGACTCACTGTCCCTGGCTGTTCTGCTGTCACTGCCCCAGCACTGCACACCCCAGCTCTGATCTCCTGCCTTTCTACACATTTCCCACCTCCCTTTTCATTTTCCAGCAACGCCTGTCCCCAGTGTCCCACACGACCCTAAGCTGAGCTCAGCCGGTGCTGATACCACCAACCTTGTGGGACCAGCCCCTTTAAGTGCCATTCCCTCAATCCTTGTGGGTCCCTTCCACCCCAGAACATCCTGGAAACCAAGACCGCCACAGCGCTCCGTGTCACCTGCTGGCCACAAGAACCTACCAAGGACTTCTGGTCGTAGCCCGTGGGGTCCAGCGAGGCGTTGCTGCCTCTCCTCGAGTCCCCCAGGGCGTGCAGGGAGTCCAGGTGTGGGGAGCACTTCGGGGTGGGCATGGGGGTGGCCGCCGTGCGCATGATGATGGGCGGGGGCACGGCCCCCCTGCCCTCCAGGTGCCCGTTTGGGGTGACAGCCAGCGAGTACATCTTCATCTCTGCACGGAAGGGGACAGAGTGTCACCATCACCTTTTCTGAAAAATCCCTTTGCTCGGGGTTTCGCTCCTGGGGAGCTGAGAAGCCCCAGAGGAAAAGGAAAGCAATCATTGTCTGATTTGCTTCTCCTGTGTTTTGCTGCTTTGGAATGTGGTTGGAGATTGTTTACCCACAGGTGGTTGTTTCATGTGAATTGTTTTGATTTATTTGCCAATCAGGGTCAAGCTGTATCAGGGCTCTGGAAAGAGTCACGAGTTTTCATTATTATCTTTGTAACCTTCTGTAAGTATCCTTTCTGTATTCTTTAGTATAGTTTTGTATAGTATTCTTTAATATAATATAGTATCTTAAAATTATAAATTAGCCTTCTGAGAACATGCAGTCAGATTCATCATTCCTTCCTGCCACGGGGCACCCCGCAAATACAATAACAGAGGACACCACGTGAGGGGACACTGCTCCTGGGGACCTCCAGGAACTCTGCCAGGTGGAGCTGTGGGCAGTGAGATCTCCCCAAGGTGTTGAAAGGCATTGGGTGAATGCCACGACCTCTTCAGGGGCCTTTGGGAACTCAGTGTCCTCCAAAGGAATTGTGGAATTATGGAATGGCTTGGTTTGGAAGGGAGCTCTGCCTCAGCTTCCCCAAAAAATGGCTCTGCCCCTTCCTCAGCTGAATTCCATCTGCTCCCCACAACCAGCATCTCCCTGGCTGAAACAAATCCTGGTTTAGAAGCATTTGGAGGGATCCCTCACAGAGCCCAAGCAGGGAATCAAAGGAAGCAGAAATTGAAGAGGCTCCTGTTTGCCATCATTCACTGTTAAAATGTGTGATCCCTTTTTGTCACCCCTCTGGCTGCAAAGTGAAGGCTGTCACCTCCAATTCCATGTTTTTGGTACACCAGAGCAGTGTGGGCCTCCCCTCAAACCGACTGCCAGACCCTCCTGGAACACAAATGAGCAGCAACATTTTCCATCCATCAAACCTCACCCAAATGCATTTTGTGTGGGAAACCAAAAGGAACAGATGAGAACTTGATTGATTGGAAAAGCTGCCGAGAAGTGGGGTGAGAACATTGCTGTCAGCAAAGCACTCTGTGCTAATGGTGCAGGAGGAGGGAGGAGACATGGCTAAAAATTCTTGGGGAACGTTTAAATTAGAAAAACATCTGTCTAAAGGAAATATCGGTGCTCATTTAGCCTCCCCTACACTTTGCAGAGCTGCTCTGGTGACTCTGCAATCAGATTAATTGCTAAATTAACTGGATTCTTTCATGGTGGAAGCAGAGCTGTAGCTCCCAGATTCCCAGGAAAATGCAGACACAAAGCCCCACCTGTTGCTCTGAAGTCTTTCAGCTTCTCAAACTCGTCCTCGAAGTTGGCAGATGTCTTGTCCTCATCTGTGTCTGACCTGTTGGCATCTCCCTGCAGAGAGGAGGAGGGTAATTAACAGACCCAATTCATTAGGATTCCTCAGCACTTCTGCTCCCCGTGGGTGGCTTATGCCAAATTCCCTCTGAGACCACCCTGGGAATGGTCCCAGACAAGTCCCTCTCCCTTGTTTTCACTCATTTGGACAGAAATGACCATGCTGTGGTTGTCACTGTGTCCCTGCCTGCTCCAGGAACAGCAAATCCCAGAGGAAAACATCCCAGAGCAGGGATGGAATTGCAGGAATGACTGAAAAACCTGGCATGGTGTGGCTCCTTGTTTGCTCTCTCCGTGATCCCTGCTGAAAGCACTTAGGGTTTGATGTCAAAGGGTGTCAGAGCGTTTTAATTCCCTGTTTGACAGCACTTTCAAATTGACTTAGATCTGGAAAGCCTGATTTGCTTTCTGGGCTTGTTTTGGGAAATCTCTTGGCAACCTGAGGCAGAGGGAACGAGGCCAGTTTGCCTGGCAGCCCTGCAGCAGCTCAGGACAGGGAACAGCCACCCTCACCCTGCCTTTCCTCCTGGGAGCCCAGCTCACTTTCCCTTCTGGGCAGATCTGCTACCAGAAATGATCAGCCTGGGACAGAGGAGCCATCCTCAGGTTCTCCTTGCTCAGGGAGGGATTCCAGCAGAATGCCAGCAGGACTCTGGCTGGATTCCTCAGCACTGCAGAAATCTGTGCAAACTGACAGCAAAGGGCTGGATTAAGGAGCTGATCCCAGAGGAAGGAGCTCAGTTCCTTGCCTGGTGCCTGGACAAACCCCCACAGTTTCCAGAGGCACGGTGCTGAAGTGGCAATGAGGTTCACTTTGCTGTGATTTATTGCCAAGTGCTGCAGCCAGGATGAGTGAACGGCTCGAGCTCCCCGATTCATCTTTGTTTCACAGCAGAAACACCAGTGCAGAGTGGATGAAGGATCTGCACAATTTTGGAAGGTTTGCCTGCTCTCCCAGAGCAGCTCTGGGGGGGATTTCAAAATGACATGGGAACGGTGTAAACACAAATATGCAATTATGGCCCTGTTTGAAGTCTGGCTACTTGTACTAAACACAAATGTACTAAAAATGGGTTTGTGGCCATTTAAGTCTGTTCTCTTCTAGGAAAACTCCTGGCAAACTTGCTCCAGAGGCAGATCAGGAGCTGGGATCAGGCTGAGAGCGTGTGTTGTGCTTCACAGGACAATTTTTAGTGTCCTTGCTGAAACCCTGCTGATGGTTCTGCATTGAGAGCAGCTCTCAGCTGTCCCAGGAGTCCCTCTGCAGATAAATAAAAGGAACACCTGAGCAAATGGAGGAGAAATTCCCCTCAGACTCCTGTGATTGCTCAGAACAGCCCCTGTCAGAGGGCAAAGAGGTCAAAACAAGAATTCTGCCCCATTCCCAGCGTAGCAGCAGAGCCAGAGATGACAAAACCAAACCCAGCTCCACGAGAATTTGCCTTTGGTTTGCAACCACAGGAACCTGGTTTGGTGGAAGGTTCCCTGCCCATGGCAGGGGGTTGGAACCAGACCTTTAAAGTCCCTTCCAAGCCAAAGCATTCCAGGATTCCACAATTTCCCAGTGCAAGGCTTGAGAGGAGCCCTGGCAGCTGAGAAGGGTTTTGTGTAATGCTTCTCCCTGAGACAAGTGACAAGCCCACAGGCCTGATGTCAGGATTGATAATAAATGGGAGTGCAGAGCAAAATGTGCCCTGCAAATGCCATGCCTGTGGTTGCTGGCCCTTGGGGTGAATAATCCAGGCTGGGAAAAGCAGAGCTTGCACACATTTAAATCATGGTCTGTAACAGCTCTGAAAGGAGCCATTAGGGCTGAGCAGGGAAACCACAGCTTGTCTGGAGGAGCAATCAGGCACTCAGAGAGCTCTGGCTTCGCATCAGCACCAGGTTCAACCTCCCAGAGGGCAGGGGAGGAACGGGAGCTGCTCCCTGCAACGATCCCTGAGAGGAGAAAACTTCCTTCCACCTCAAAGCGTCGTCCTAAAGATCTGGGAATTCAATGTCAGGAAGCTGGGAACAGCTTTAGAGCAGCTGTGCTCCTGGCTTTAAATATTCCAGAAGGACAGAGCCCCGAGGAAAGGACAGGGCTCATCCTGCCTGGTCCTCAGGGCTGGAACTGGCTGGAACATGTGGAATCACAGGACAGAGCCATGGACAGCACCATGAGGGGAGAGTCCTGCCTAGAACCCTGAGCTCCCTTCAGGCCAAGGCAACCAGCCCTTGTCAAGGGAAGCCAGCTGATTTAATCTTTTTGGATTTTAGTAAAAAGTTTTGAATGTATTAAAAGCCTGAGTCCCACCACACAGAAACACAAACCATGGGGTATGTGGCAGATCTGGTGAGTAAAATTAATGCTAAATTATTTCTTCTAAACCACACAGCAGACTGTATAGGAGATCAGAGTCCTGGTCCCCCAATTCCCATTCCACATCCAGTGGGCTTTAACTGCAAAGATTGATCCAGAAGAGCTTCATATGCCCAGCCCAGCTCATCTGCACCCCTTAAATTTAGGGCTGTAAAGTTTGGTCCAGAAGAGCTTCACATGCCCACCACAGATCGTGTGCACCCCTTAAATTCAAATTTAGGGCTGCAAAGATTAGTTCAGAATACCTTTGCATGCCCAGCCCTGCTCATCTGCACCCCTTAAATTTAAATTTAGGGCTGTCAGTTTGATCCAGAAGAGCTTCAGGTGCCTAGCACAGCTCATCTGCACCCCTTAAATTCAAATTTAAATTTAGGGTTGCAAAGATTGATCCAGAAGAGCTTCAGGTGCCCAGCCCAGCTCATCTATACCCCTAAAATTTAAATTTAAATTTAGGGTTGCAAAGATTGATCCAGAAGAGCTTCAGGTGCCCAGCCCAGCTCATCTGCACCCCTTAAATTTAAATGTAGGGCTGCCTGCATGGGTAGATGTTTCCCTGATGGATCATCCCCACACGTGTGTGCCAGCTCTCTCCCCCTCCCTCAGCCTGGATGTCTCACCTCTGCCTGGAATCCTTCCACCAGGATGGCCACCAGCAGGTTGAAGAGCACGTAATTGCCAAAGGTCATCAGGGCCACGAAGTAGAGGGCGGCCCAGGAGGAGGTGGAGGCCATCCCGTTGTAGAGCACCACGTTCCAGTCCTCCTGCGTGAGGATCTGCAGGGAAAGGGCAGCCCTGAGCTCCTCCACTGCTCTGTGCACCCAAATCCTGCCATTTCCCCTCTCCTCCTGACCTTTCCACTGGCAGGTCTCACGAGATGAGGCAGCAGGAATTGCTTTTCTCAGCTCTTTGCATGCTGATTTCAGATCACGTTGTGGAAATTTGCCTTTGTTTAGATTTTTTTATTTCTGCTGGCCAAGCCTGCCCTCCCTGCAGGAAGGTCTGGCACTGCCCTGCCCAGAGAGGACACTTTAGATCCCAGATATCCCAAGGTGAAGGATGCACTGTCCTAACCCCATTATTTCCTGGAGGTGTTGCCTCCTTTGATAACCATCAGAAGATAACAGACCTGAGGCCTCAGATCTTGTCTCCTTTCAGGCTGCTCTTTAGAAGGCAGCTGGAGCTGAAGGAAAGGCTAAGGGACAGGATATTTAATGAGATAAATGACATTGGGTGGCTCCAGAACCTCAGGGAAGTTGTTTCCTTCAGGTAAAAACATTGGGCACAAAAAAAAAAATCCCCACCACTGCAAAGCTTTGCTCTGAGGGATCTTCCTCAGGGATTTTCACTCTCCAGCTTCAAAAATCCTGGAGCCTCAGAAAAATGGATGACAGGCTCGTGTTCCACATTAATTCTTGCAATGAAAACGGCCTCAAACCCCCTGAACCAAGGTGGCTTTGGGGACAGGAGTGCTGCACTGAGTCATGCTGCTCAATGACCTTCCTGGGACACAGGACTGAGCCTTTGTGCTCTGTGCCAGCTGCATTTCCCAAGGGACTGGGAGGAGAAATGCAGCAATCTGTGTGCTGGGAAGGGAAAAATGGGAAGCTCTGAGGCTGGGGCTGATTTGTCCTTGTTCCTTTGTGAGAATTTATATCCACAGGGAAGGCTCTAGCCTGGTTTCCACCTTGAGTGATGCTACTCTGCCTTTAGAAACTTCATTTACACTTGTTGCACTTAGATTCTAAAGCCTGAGCTTTGAAACATAAAAGTGTAATTTTTATATTTAAAATATCCTTGAAACAGCATTAACCATGATTCCTCTGTTGTGGAACCTGCCAGAAATTTCAGGCACAAACCAGGCTGCGGGGGAAACACAACTTTTTATATCAAGGTTTCCCCTGCACCTCCAGCTCTGATTTGGGAGGGGATTTATCACCCTCAGTTACACAGAATTGTTTGCAAAAGGCAGTGAAGGAGACAGAGATCTGCAGAGTAGGAGCAGGATGGGCAGCAAAAAGGAAAATAAGAGTGGTTGCCCTCCTTTTACTGACAAGAGATATGGACAGTGCTGGTTTGGAGTAGATTTCTTCTCCATCAGGGCTTTTAGACCCATCTCTGCCCTAATAACTCTTCACTCCAGATTTGACACCACCTGGAAGAGTTTTGTGGAATAAAAACTCCTCGTGTTCCCCCCTAAAACATCCCTGAGGACGCAGAGCTTACCTGGAACACGGTCACGATGGCCCAAAGTAAGGAATCAAAATTCTTCCTGTCTGGAACCGTGTCTCCCGTGTCGGTTTTCAGGCTGAACTTGCACCCAAAAAGATGCATGCCAAGGATGCTGGAGGGGGGAAAGAGGGAGATGGAGGAAACACCTGGGTGAAATGTGGCTGCAGGGGTTTTATGGATGCTTTTCCACTCCCAGTGGTTTTTTTTTGACCCCACAATTTGGTTCTCCTGCCTCACATTTCATTCCAGTTGTCTGCACTGAAGGAAAATCCAGGATCTCCTTTGTCTGGAAAAATTACAAACCACGTTGCCAGCTCCTAAGCAAAGGATTCTGAGGGGCATTAGAGGGTCAAACAGACAGAAATCTTGGAATCTGCACAACTTCCACCCCAAATCTAACACTGGTATGGTGCAGTCAGTGACAGGCACAGCTCAGGAGCCTCTGAGGGACAATTACTGACTGTTTGCATCCTTCATTTGCCTCTGGAATGATGGCATTCCATGAAAAACAGGCTGGAAAGGGGTAGATATCCCACTGTGAGCATTCCCCCTGATGCCTCAGGTTTAGGCTTTTATATTTTTCAGGTTCTGTGCTGCTCTAGTGTGCAGTTCTGAGCTTCATATTATGGGATGGTGAGCTCTCTTCACAGAGCAGGGAGACAAAACAATTCCTGCTCCAGCTGGGCACCAAGGACAAATGATCCAAACCTCAGCCCAAGAGCACAAACAACGTGGGCTGAAGAGAGAAAAACAAGAAGGATGGGACTTGATAACCTAAAGCTGTAATTGGACAATGAACTCCAATATGCAAATGGAGCAGAACTGATCACAATGAGAGACCCCGTGAGCGGTCGTGCGTTTTGTGACCATTTTGGTTCATCTTGGGTGCAGCCCTGGCCAGGCCCAAGGTGTATCCATTGAGGCCTTTTTATAAATCCCTAATTTATTCTTTAACTCTGTCCAGCCTCTGTTCTATGCTTTAATTCTTCTAGCCTCTGTTCTAGCCCAGCTTCCCAAGGCATCACCCCCACACTGGTGGCGTGTCCTCTCCTCACCCACCTGTCCCCGACGCGGAACAACACCTCGAGGAAGAGCTGCCAGCCCAAGAATTACCAAGAAATACCTGAAGATGAAGATGAAGAGCATGAGCAGCATGCAGAAGGTGGCCACGTTGTCCATGGTCTTCATGAGCACCACGAGCTGGCGGCGCAGGGCGGGCATGAAGCGCACCAGCTTCAGCACGCGGAGCAGCCGGAACGTCCTGAGCACGGACAGGCCCCCGTCCGACTGCCCAATGATCTCCCAGACACTGTGGGGACACGGGGACACTGCTAGCACCAGCAGTTCTGCTCCCTGGCAGCTGATCCCCCCAGGAATCTCCCTTTTTCCTGCTCCTGGAAGCGGCTTTGCTCCCCAGCGGTGCGGTCGCGCCTCTGGTGGCACAACTCATCTGCTTTACAGCTGATTTTGGGGTCAATTCCCCAAAATTTCTCCTAAATTCCCTTTTTTTCCTGAGGTTCTCCATGTCTGCACCACTACAATAATGTGGATCACAATTCTGTCCCAGGAATATCCATTTCTATGATAAAGGAATATCAGCACAGCCCTATTCATTAAAACAAAGCATTTTTCTTCCAGCATCTCTTAAGAGAATTAGGGAAACAAAAAACCACTTCAAGTCAGGAGGATCAATAGTTTTTATGCCTCTTGAGGTATTTATCTCCCTTCAGAACATCCAGGGGGATTTTTGGGGGGGGTTGGTTTGATCAGAATGATCTTTGTTCAGAACCTTGAACCTTGTCTGGATCAAAGGCCACTCTCCTGGTGTCTCTGTCTCCCTGGAATTCTTTGCCCCAAATTACTGATTGAGGGGTGATCAGAAAGGATCCCAGCACTGGGGTGTGGCTGGGACACCCCTGGGGAGCACAGCAGAGCAGGGCCCTCCCTTCCCCTCCTGCTTGCCCAGTTCCAGCCCAGCTGGGGTCAACTGGGAGAGGGAGGGCACTGCTGGGGTATGGACACTCCCAGTACCCCTTTCCCAGGACCAGCCACGCTGCACTTGAGTGGAAAATCCACCCCAGTGCCAGATGTGTGGCATAAATAGATTTTCCTCTCCATCTGCCAGGTCGATTTACTTTGGACAGCCCTCCTAAGGACAGGAGTCCAAAAGTCCAGCACAATTACAGCACATCCCAAGCCTGGATTAACACATGGCATCACACAATCACCAGGTTGGAAGAGACTTGGAAGATCATTGAGTCCAACCCATGCCCTAACACCTCTTCACCAACTAAACCATGGCACTGAGTGCCACATCCAATCCTTTTTTAAACACATTCAGGGATGGTGACTCCACCACTTCCCAGGCAGACCATTCCAATACTTTATAGCTCTTTCAGTAAAAAGCCTTTTCCTAACACCCAACCCGAATTTCCCTTGCCATCCCTGATCCCCACCCCACTCCCCAGCCCATCTGAACCCTCAGCAGAAGAGCCACGGTGGGGGAAGGACCTGATGACCACGATGATCCCGTCGAAGATGTTGTAGGGGTTCTTGATGTAGCCAAAGATCCCAAAGGCCAGGAGCTTCAGGAGCATCTCCAGGGCAAACATGCTGGTGAAGACGATGTTGCTGATCTCCAAGGCGTTGGTCAGCTCGTCTGGCTGCGGGCAGAAAAGCAACGTGGTCAGAGAAAATGGGAAAGGCTGGAATGTTCCGCCTGCTGGAAAGCCATGGAGGAAAAAAGAAATGTCTGAGGGAACAGCAGATAAACCTCCCGGAGTTCCCTGTGGGTTTTACTGGCATCACAGGATCCCAGCCCAGCTCTGCAGCAGCTGGAGAGCAACGGTGCCCAACCCAAAATAATTCCAGCTAAGCAAAGGAGAGGTTTGTTCACTGTTCCAAGATAGAATTATCCAGGCTGGAATCTGCCTGGATTCACATGGATCACGCTGCTTTTACTGCACTGACTCCAGCAGAACTTTGTGGATACTGCTGTATAGGAATATAGGGTATTCCTGTATGTGATATAGAAATATAGGATGTTCCTGTATGTGCTATAGGAATATAGGATATTCCTGTATGTGATATAGGAATACAGGATATTCCTGTATGTGATATAGGAATATAGGATATTCCTGTATGTGATATAGGAATACAGGATATTCCTGTATGTGATATAGGAATATAGGATATTCCTGTATGTAATATAGGAATACAGGATATTCCTGTATGTGATATAGGAATATAGGATATTCCTGTATGTGATATAGGAATATCACAGCACTATTCACTAAAACAAAGCATTTTTCTTCCAGACATCTCCAAAGAGCATTAGGAAAAAATAAAATACACTTAAAGTCAGTGGGATCAATAGTTTTATGTCTCTTGAGGTACTTATCTCCCTTTGGGAATTGCCCCCAAAAGCCCCAAATGGTGTTTCCTAAACCCAGCAGAATTTAAGTGCCAGCAGCTGAGTGCCAGGACTGCATTCAGGATCTCTGAGTGTCTCTGGGTGTACGAGATTTTAATGGAGCTGAAACCCAAGATTTTTCCATGCCCCTCTTCTGTCCCAGCACCACATTCCCTCGGGCTTCCAGACATTCCATTCCTTTCCTGGGGAGTGCAGCAAAGCCTGCCCAGCACCCAGGCTCCCAAAAAAAAAGGGAAAAGGTGGGATTGATCTGCTCCCTCCCTGGAGCTGCTCCTTCCAACAGCACCTGGCTCTGCAATGAGCATTTCTAGTTCCAGGCCTGCTCTTTTGTGAGACAAAATGAGCCTTTTTCATTTCCTTTTCCTCAGTGTAATAACATTGTCTGGGAAAAAGTGTGATTTTCATATCTGACTCATCTCCTGGACTGATAATAATTTCCTTTATTCCCCATCCCTCGTTAGGGGGGTAAAAATCGCCTGGTTTTGGGGGATGTTGTTGCACTACTTGAGGCTCTGTAACACATCCACACCCAGCAAATCCAACCCTTGGCAGTGGAAGGAGAGGGCGAAAGAGTTAAGAGGGATTTGGGAAGAGCCCACACATCCCCTCCAGCCCGTGGGCTGCTAATGAGCCATCATTCACTGCTAAATTACTCCCTGCAATCGTCTGTCTGCTGCTCAACCATTTATCCGGGGGAAGAGCACTCAGAGCTCCAGGTTCTAATCCATAAACTCGGATTGCCATGGGATACCGGGGAAGGACTGGGAAATTTGCAGTTCTTTCCCTGAGCAGCAGGGCCCCGTTCTCTCACATCAGGCAGAGCTCATCCATCCTATTCCTTTCCCTCACAACGCCAAAACTACCTGGTGTCATGGTTTGGAATTGAAAAATTAAATAGAAATTAAAAAAAATCTAAAATTAGTGAACCAAAATCACTACACAAAATTAGTATTTCCACCCAGTTCCATAAAATTAGTATTTCTACCACCACACCTGGGGAGAGGCAAAAAACCCCAAATCTCATCGAGGCTCAGGGCTGCTCTGGGATGGAATTTAACCAGCCCTCCACAGAGACTGATCCCAAAATAGCCCTGCAGGCTCCCAGGCTGTCCTGCTCCAAGCCACAGCGGGGACAGGACACGGTGCTGGCAGTGTCCCGAGCTCTTTGTCAGGACCTGGCACGTCCAGGGTCCCCCAGGCAGGGCTGGAGAGGGAATTCTTGACAAGGAGCAAAATAATTCATTAAGGTCTCGTGTCCCTGCAGGCACAGCTCCTGGAACAGGGTGTGGGTGGCAGGCTGAGGCTGGGAAATGAATGATAATTGTCAGCAAGGAATCACACAGAATCCCGGGAACAGGAATCACACAGAACCCCAGGATCACGGAGGTGGGAAAAGACCTCCAGGACCATCAGGCCTGATCCCCACCCTGTCCCCAGCCCAGAGCTCTGAGTGCCACCTCCAGGGATTCCTTGGACACCTCCAGGGATGGGCACTCCAAACCTCCCTGGGCAGTTCCAGTGCCTGACCAGCCTTTCCATGGAGAAATTCCTCCTGATGTCCAACCCGAGCCTCCCCTGGCACAGCTTGAGGCCATTTCCTCTCATCCTGTTGCTGATTATCTAGGAGAAGAAGCCACCACCATTCCTGACAGGAATCTGCAGCTTGTTGGGGTTGTTCTGTTTTCTCTGCTGTTCCCCAGCACTTTTTTTCCTGGGAAACATGAAAAAACCTGCCCACTGCTGTTCCCAGAACCTCGTCCTCTCCTACAGAGCAGCAGCCTCATGCACTGAAGGTAAACGTAGTGTGGAGTTCTCCAAATTCCCCTAAGAGTTACAATTTTATCACGACAATTTGGCTTCCTGGTGGTCACTTCAGAATCTCCAATCCTGGAATGATGTCGATGTAGAAACACAGAATCACCAAGGTTGGAAAATACCTCAAAGATCATCGAGTGCATCATGATAAGACAATCTCAGAGTCATCATCAAAAAAGTTAGTGTTGAGTCTGAAAAGCTGAACAACCTAAACACCATAAGGCAAATAAAAAGAATTTGTACATTGTTACTCTCTAAAATCCCAAATTTCTTTAGGCAAACCTAAGATTCTCCTGTGGAGCACTGAGCCAATCCTGAATTTATTTCCCAGTTTCCTTTGACAATTTGTGCCCTTTTTGCTTCGTCTCCAGCGCCGTGACTTTTCTTTCCTGTGGAAGTCTGGGAGAAAATCCGCAGTGATCTGTCAGGGAGGGGAGAGAAGCCACGAGGGACAGGGACAGGAGAGGACAGGGAGGTGGCCTGGAACGTCAGCAGCTGTGCCCAGGAGCTGATCCAGCAGATTGGAGCACGGCAGGACGCCTGGGAAAGGTTGACAGTCGGCTGACACTGCAAAATCTCACCTCAGGGATCTTCATTATCCTTTTGGGACGGTGTTTGGAGGCAGGCAGCACTAACGCGATGACAGGGCCAGCTGTGAGCAGGGATGTTGGAGCGGGATCCTGCCGGGACACCAGGCAGGACCCGCCGGGCACGGACAAGGACGGATGGCCCTGAACGGCGGCCAAGCTCTGCCGGGAGCTCGGGGATTGTTGGAGAGGATGCTGAGGAGCAGATGAGCCAAACATCCAAAGCTCCGAGCCTTCCAGTGTAATTATCTTCTCCTGACACCAACGGGAGCCGGGGAAACGGGGATATTTTTGTGCCTTCTGAAATGGTTTATTGCTCGCAGCGCAAATTTCCCGCTCGCTGACGAACAAAGATCCACGAGGAGGGTCAAGGAAGGGACACTCAAGATGGATTTGGCCATTCCCCTGCAGTCAGCCACTAGGAGCCACTGTTGATTTTGTCCGAATTAAAGCCAGTCCCAGAGCAGGAATTTTTCCAGGAGTCTTTTTCTGCGGGTGAAACAAATCGTTGATTTGCTGAAACCAAAGCTTTTCATGGCGAGGATTATTTTCGTCCAACTTTCTGGCTGGGAGAAAACGAAATTGCAACAACATTTTCAAATTGCTGCAATGGCTCGTTTTGACCTGCTCAGAGCTGGAAACTTCAGGCTTTTGGCTCAAGCGGTGGTTCTGTCATGAGATGCAGCTCGGACTGGGATGTGTGACAAAGCCTGGCAGCAAAATGAGGCACTTCCAGAAGAGTTGGTCTAAAGTGGAAGGTTTTTGCTTTTTGCCATTTTTTTTTTCCAAAGACTCAACAACTCTGGCAGGGAAAATACCTGCCCTCCATTGGGCTCCAAGCTGCACCAGGAAAAAATTCCTTTTCCAAACACAAAGAGGGTGAGCACAACTTCCCAGGAGCTTTGGGGATCTCCACATCTGCTGCTGCTGCAATTATTGACCTTGACATCAGTCCAGGAGTCCAGGGACAAAAGGTCACCACGTGGAATTGCAGGAGGTTCCAGAATGCTCAGGAATCCCCAGAATATGGGAGAAGATTGGCAATGCTGGCATGAGGATCCCCCAGGCTGGATGTGGAGGCTGGAATGGGAATGGCCGTGCTGGAAACTGTCACCAAAGACCAGCACAGAATGGTTTCACCCCAAGTCCCACTGGCAGATCCCAGAGAATGCTCAAAAAAATTCAGATTTGAGTCTATACTTTAGAATTTCAGATTTAAATCATCCTTGGGCCGCAGGATTAAATTTCCCACTGTTCAAGGGAAGGGCAGGAACTGTGTGGGATCAGTTTGGGAGATTTCAGCATCCTTGAGTTTAAATAAGAGCAAGCCCTGACTGCAGGCAAAACACATCCCCTCTCTGCCCATTTTCAAGGCCATATTTATGCTGCAAAATATTCCAGCGACTCCAAACTATGCTTTTATTAGGGACAAACCTCAAACAGTTCATTCCAAGTTCAGATAAACAGACCAAAAAAAAAAAATAAAAATCCTTTCCTAAATAGTTTAGGTCTGAAAACCTCGGAAGCTGAGAATCTGCCACTTGTGGTTTCAGCAAGGACCCCAGAGCCTTCCTGGAACCACGGAATCCAATAAAAGAGAAACCCATCACGGTCCAATTATCGATGGCTCCTCCAAGCAGACAATGAAGGGTGGAATTTGCAGCCTCACATTCTCTTTGTGCACCTGAATTCCTGCAGTTCTCCAAGGACTGGGATCTCTTTGTGCCTCTTTTTTCCTCTCGCCCACCTTCTCCCTCATCTCCTTTGATTGCTGCATCCACCAGCTGCTATTTTACATAATTTAGGCTCGGTCTCAGCAGGACAACTGAACACCTTTCTGCTCTGAAATAATCGCACCTGCATCCCTCACAGAGGAGAAAAGGGCTCTTCCACGCCACCTCCTCCCGCTGAATGAGCAGGGAAGTTTCCAGAGTTAAAAATGCTGTTTTCCTTCAGAAATCCCCCTCCAAAGCTGCTCAACTTTTCCTGAGCTGGGAGATCTGAGAGTGGCAGAGCCCCGAGGAGCAGTAAACAAACCCAGAACATTGAGTCTCATAAACATCCTTTGCACTTGGGTTGTTTTTGCTCTTAGTCCCGAGCCTAAAGCTGTCAATGGGACTTGCAGCACTTGTTTATGTTGGCTTTTCTGCTTTAGATGTTGCATTCAGCCCACAGAGGCTCTGACCAGGCACAATAATGATCTGTCAATCCCTGCCTGGCTCCGGGGCACTCCTGTTTCCTCCCCTCACCTCATTTTTGGGCAATTATAATTCTCCAATTACCAGGTTTTCCACTGCGACACAGTTCACCTGTCTGCAGCCCCATGTCACCGAATTAAAACCCACAGAGAATGCAGAGAGAGGAGAATTTAGAAAAGACCAGGGACACTTTATGGTCCATCCAGTCCCACCTAGGGGCACCTTCCACCAGCCCAGGGTGCTCCAAGCCCTGTCCAGCCTGGCCTGGGACAATTCCAGGGATCCACAGCTTTTCTGGGAATCTGTGCCAGGCTTCCCCACCCTCACAGGGAAAAATCTGAGCATTCCCAGGAGAAGAAAGAGGGGAGGAGGGATTTGTGAGATCCCCCAGTCTGCTGGGTTTTATTTCCAGCTGTGTCATTCCCCTGCCTCTGGAGCAGCCTGGGCAAAAAGCTCCTTTTCCAGGGGGTTTCGGGAGGCAGGGGAAGCAGAGCTGTCAGGGGATGTAAGTGACACCCCAGCGAAGATGAAGGCTCCGTTTTGACCTTTATTTTTCTCTCCTTCTTTGCTTGTCAAAGATCAAACTGAGCAATTCTGATATTTCTGAGGTAAGTAAACAAGCCAGCAAAGCAAACAAGCAGAACCCCCCGAGCAATTGCAGACCTGGCTGCTTCCTGCTCTGCTTTCCCTGCCTTTAAAAAATCAAACCCAAAAAAACCCCAGGAATAACACAAGTGGGCTTTTCAACTCCTGCATCTGAAAATATCTCCTGTGTAAACCATTTGGATGAAGTTTATTTACTACAAGATTGGACTCTTCATGTCTGAAAATCAACTTCAAACTGGTTTAGTCCATCTAGACCACAGGAATTGCCTTCCTTTATGTGATAAAACTTCCTAAAAAAAAAAAAAGGGTTTGGGTGGTGTTTTCCCAGGCTCATGAGCACAGTTCAAAGTTATTTCTGCTCTCTGGCCTTGGAAAGAGATCAGGGATTTGAACCAGGATATCCCAGCCCTGGAAACTGAGATATTTTGCTATTTTGGGGTGCCACTGCCCCAAATTTAACAGCCAGACACAACCACAACCTCTCAGAAGCACAAGTCCTACTCAAGAAGGGGTTCTCTGTTATTAAAGCCTCTCCTAAAAGTTGTGGCCTTAAGGAGTTTGTGCTTTTCACTGAAAAAAAAAAAAAGAAAAGTGTCACTGAGAGATTTCCAAATGGGCTCTGCTTCAAAGTGGGCTGGAAACAGGAGGGAAAAGAGATCTCCTCCTTGTGCCTGCTGATGGATGTTCCCTCTCTGGGTTTGGAATGAAAAATGGGGAATTTATTCCCTCAGTCACCTCCACTCTCAGGTTTTATGCCTCCCTCTAAATGGGATCCTTCATGTGGAGCGATAACAATTTAATTGAAGATAACTGATGGTAATTTTTCCTCCTTTCAATTGACCTGCTTGATCTCCTAATGCTCTGCAGAGTTCCTTTTAACTCCCTGCTCCATGGTTAATGATTCCATACCCAAATGCAAACCTCTGCTCCTTCCTGCAGCTGCCAAGGGGACACTGGGGGGTGGAGGAAGCACCAAAACCCAAACCCAGCGGAGTTCAGCTTCTCCTGCAGCGACCAGATTCCAAATTCAGGCACTCCACAAGACTTTTGTGCCAGTCCTTCAAGTTCAGGTTTGGATGTTGGGCAGGAATTGTTCCCTCTGGTTCCCAGAGAAGCTGTGGATCCCTGGGAGTGTCCAAGGCCAGGCTGGACAGGGCTTGGAGCACCCTGGGATGGTGGGAGGTGACCCTGGGAGTGGCACTGGATGAGCTTTAAGGTCCCCTCCAACCCACCCCATCCCAGGGCTCTCAGCCTCCAGGCTGGGAGTGTTTTCTCTCCAGAAGAATCCCTGGATGCCACAATTCCCTGTCCTGCAAGAAGAGCCACAGAGCAGAGTTTGTTCTCTGGGATAATCAACTTCCCTCAGAAGCTTCCCTGGCAGGAGCTCCCACGTGGCAGAACATATTTGCAGTATTACTTTCCCATTTCTCAGTTTCATTCAGCAAAATGCAATTTCATTTCCAGTGACATAAATGCCAAGCAGGATTAGATCAAGTGCTGCCTGCTCCAGCCTCTGGAGGACGGGACCAGGGCAATCTGAAATGTTATCAGCAGAACTGTTTGGGAAAGCAGGGCAATCAGCTGGGTTATATCTGGGTGCAGGATCACTTGGAGCGACAGATGGCTCAAAAATAAGCCTTAAAATGAGAAAAACTCACCCAAACCCTGTAAAACAATGCCCCAAAGCAGGCCAGCAGCGCTCAGGTTCAGTTATTAAATGAGAAGTCACAGCAGGAAGGAGCCAGCTCTCCAAACAAGCAGGGAATGGCTCCAGCAGAGCCCCAGGAGCAGCTGGGAGAACTGGGAAAAAGAGGGAAAATGGGAATGTGGCTGTGCTGGGTGCAGGGATCACCCTCAGGAGCATCCACCAGGAGACGGCCTCTTCCCAACCCCAGGACCTGTTACTGGAGCCTTTTCCCTGGAAATAGGAGCAGGTTTCTCTCTGCTGCCATCCCACCCTGCATGGCCTTGGCTCCTTTAAAAGCCTCTGGCCAAAATCCAGGGAATTCATCCAGCCTGAATCATTCCCATCCATATGCTGAGCAGCACCAGTGGATCTGCTGGCCAGGACAGCTCAGAGCAGGGCCTGGCCTGACTCTCATCCAAGAAATTTGGCTTCTCTCTCACCATAAAAAAATTACATTCACACAAGGAATTCTATCCACACGGCTCCTGCCCACTGCAAAGCTGTTCTTGACCACGCTCTGTGCTCAAGTCAATAATTAATGGCCCCAAAATCATCAGCACAATGCCTGAAATCAGCTTTGTTTGGCTGGTTAACCACAAAGAATTAATTTTTAAAATATAATGCAGCATTCCTACTGATTTATGGTCCTTTAAAAATACACATTAATAAGTATATATTTATATTTAGGCTGAAGATATCTCAAATCTCATTGATTTGAAAGAAGAACGAGGCTCTAGCTTTTCCTTTTAGGTGTGAACTGAGTCCTGGGATACGAAGAGCTGGAAAATTTAAGACTGGGATACACACAAAACCCATGGAGTATGGTACAGCCCCTTGCAGGCAAAAACGACCAACAGAGACCCTGCCTGAAGGAATCTGCACAAGAAATGAAGGCGAATTATGGATTTTTCTTGGGAAAATCCTCCAGCCACACTCCACAGCTGCCCAAGAGGATCCCAAGAGGATCAGAGGTGGCACCATGTGCACTGAAGGTGGCAGGACACGCACACAGGGACAGTAAAGAACCATTTCCCAACTCTTTGATGACACTTTAGCGACGATTCCATGATCTTTATCCAGCTCCTGGCTCTCTGAAACCCCGGGATCAAAGACCTTTGGGTTGTCATTAGCAGGCAAACCCAATAGAAGTTGTTTACTTCGGCCGAGTTAATGGCACTGGAAATATTTAATCAAAAAATGGACACACTCCCCCTATTACTGCCAAGATGATTCAGAAGGGGCCACTTAAATCTGGTTTGTCAAGCCATTACTCATCCCCTGCTAATAGAGCTTTATGGAGAGTCCCTTTGAAAAATGCACTTTGGTGATCCGCGGGCACCGGGAGATGAAACACATCAGGGGAGCACAGCAGGGGCTGTGCTGGGGAGGAAGGTGGGGATGTGTTTAGTCTGTGCTTGAAAAAAAACCTCGGCTTAGTCATCTGTGCGGCCCAGGAGAGGAGCTGGAGAGGCTGGAGGGGGAAATGAGTTCAAGGAGAGGGTAATTCTTGGAAAAAAAAACGGGAGCCAGCGGCTGGACCCGACCTCTGAGTGCCCAAGTGGGATGTGAAGAGATGGGAGAGGTTTTGAAAGGTTCAAGGGTCTTGGAATATAAGGAGGAGATGAAAATGTTGGAGAACAAGAGGAGAAAAGCTGGGGGTGTGTCGTGTTTGGGCACAGGGAGTTCTTGATGGGTTTCCCTTGGGGAAACTGAATCCCGGAATGGTTTGGGTTGAAGGGACCTTAAAGCTCATCCAGTGCCACCCCCTGCCATGGCAGGGACACCTTCCACTGTCCCAGGGTGGCCTTGGACACTTCCAGGGATCCACAGCTTCCCTGGGAATTCACACAGCTTCCCACCCTCACAGGGAGGAATTCCTTGATCCCAATATCCCATCTGTCCCTGCCCTGTGGTCAGTTTGAAGCCATTCCCCCTGTCCTGGCACTCCAGGCTCTTGTAAAAGATCTCTCTCCACCTTTCTTGCAGATTCCCTTCAGGCACTGAAAAGCCACAATTCACTGACCCCAAATCCTCTTCTCCAGGCTGAACAATCCCAATTCCAGCTAATCCCAATTAACCAGGGCTGTTCACCTTCTCAGTGCCAGGAAACCTCTGAGCACCTGACATGGCAACACTTGATCCTGCCTTAGAGCCTGGGGATGGACCAGCTGAGCTGAGCTCTATTTATTAGGATTTTTGTGACACTGGATCAAAAAGATCCCTTGGAATCCTAGGATCCTCTAGGGTGGGAAACTCACGTTTCCCACAGGCTGATGAAGCTCAAGGACATCCAGTGGGGACAGCACAGCTGGAGGCACCTCCAGCCCTTTTATCTCCCAACACTGGCCGGCCCCAGTTTTGATACAGCTTCCCAAGGAGATAAATGCTCGCAAATTGCTGAAGATCCCAAGGTTTAACAGCAGGGAAATGATCATCTGCAAGCCCACATCTGGAACCCAGGCAGCAGCTCCTCCCTGCTCAGATCAAACACAGCCAGGAGAACAAATCCAGGCGAAATCCACCCTTCCTCCCCTCCAGCAAACCCAAAACAACCCCAGCTCCCAAACAAACCCAAATCATCCTGAGCTCTTTTGTCTGGGAAAGCACAAGGCTGTGAGAGCCCAGGGTGCTGCAGCCCTCGGCCAAAGCAGGCAGATGGGAGCCTTGGAGCTCCGTGCTGTTCTTCCCAGTGAATTATTGATCCCTCCTTCCAGCCACCAGCACCAGACCAAAGCAGCAATTAAAGCCCATCCACCAGGATCAGAAAGGGAAAGCAAAAAGACAAAAAGGTACAAAAGCAGAGGCTGTGTCTGCCAGCAGCCTGCAGCACGTGCAGCTGGCACTGGGAAGGAGAGCTTCTCCAGAAGCTCCTGCTCCAGTTCAGCTCGGGAATTCTGGAATTATGGAATGCCCTGAGCTGGGAGGGACACGCAAGGATCAGAGCCCAGCTCCTGCCCCGCTCAGGCACTGCAAAAATCCCACCCTGTGCATCCCTGGGAGCGTCTGGGGCTGTGTTATTCCCTGGGGAGCTGTTCCAGACACCCTCCAGGGAAGAACTTTTCCCTAAAATCCAACCTAAACCTCCCCTGGCACAGCTCCAGCAGGGAGCAGAGCTCCCTGTGGCCCCCAGGAGAAGCTGCAGGCCACTTGTGCCTGAGGAATTTAAAAATAAACATTAAAAAATAACAACATAAAAATATAAAAGAAATATTAATAAAATAAGGATTAGAAAACAGCAATAAAAATAAAATCAAGAATAAAAAACCCCCAAAAAACAACAAGCACCGACATCCCTCCTGCTCCCTGAGGTGAGAGGAGCTTGTTCTGCTGAGGCAGGGAAGGACTCCAGAGGTCAGGGAGGAATTCCAAGGAAAAGGGAAGGACACCAGAGGTCAGGAAGGAATTCCAAGGACAGCAGAAGTCAGGGAAGAATTCCAAGGCAGGGAATGAATTCTAGAGGTCAGGGAGAAATTCCAAGGACAGGAGAGATCAGGAAGGAATTCCAAGGACTCCAGAGGTCAGGGAGGAATTTCAAGGCAGGGAAGGAATTCCAGAGGTCAGGGAGGAATTCCAAGGAAAAGGAAAGGACTCCAGAGGTCAGAAAGGAATTTCAAAGACAGCAGAGGTCAGGGAGGAATTTCAAGGCAGGGAAAGAATTCCAGAGGTCAGGGAGGAATTCCAAGGAAAAGGAAAGGACTCCAGAGGTCAGGAAGGAATCCCAAGGACTCCAGAGGTCAGGGAGGAATTCCAAGGCAGGGAAGGAATTCCAGAGGTCAGGGAGGAATTCCAAGGCAGAGCTGCCCTGCAGCACAGTGGGATCACCGGGACGCTGCACTGAGTGAAAGGCTGGAATTTCCAAGTGGGAGCAAAAAGCAGCAGGAGAGCCCAATGAGCCCTGCTCCTCATCACCTCTTTGTATCCCATAATTCTACCCAGGCCCAGGGTTTGCACCTGGCAGGAATTCTTCGTTTCAGAGTCTGGAGATGGCCCAGTGCTCCCACATTTTCACCTTCTTGACCAAAAAAAACCCTCAGTGAAATGGAATTCTACGAAACCACCGCCAATATTCACAGAAATCACTGTGCTGACTTTGCACCGTGCTTCTCTTGCCATATTTATTCCTAACTTTGGGAAAAGGACAAAAAGGTCTGGAAAACAGGACTTCAAACCGAGGAGGTGACTTTCCGTGGGATTTTTCTGATTCCTTTTGCAGGAATCATGCCTTACCCCCAAGCCTGCCCTGGATTTCAGTGTGGTTTTATTGTTATGGGAACGGAATGATACAGGAAAAAATAAAAAAATCAGTGGTTCTAATTTGATATAATGACATAAAATCATGGCTAAAATAATGAAATTCAGCTGGATTAGCCCTAATAACAGCAGCACTAATTAAAATTATTGCAGTTCACTATTACTGTGAGGGTGGTGAACACCTGAGGCTCTCCCCAGGCAGGAGTGGGTGAGTTTGGTTTTGGGGGTCATTAGTTCAGCCTGGGTGAGCCGGGCAAAGGGGGCCGTTAATGAACACTAATGACCCACCACTAATTACGGCAGCAATAACAACACCAGGCTCTGCCACTCCCAGCTGGGGAGGAGATGGCAGGCAGGGACAGCTGTGACAAACAAACAAAGCAGGATTTCAGCGGATTCCCCATCCCTGGCAGTGCCCAAGGCCGGGCTTGGAGCAGCCTGGGGCAGTGGCAGGTCCCTGCCCATGGAACAAAATCCCTTTCAAGGTCCCTTCAACCCAAACCGTTCTGGGATTATTTCTTTTGCTGCTTTCTCTCTTCCATGCCCCAATCAAGTTTTTTTCCCTGTTTTTCCCAGCCCTGCTTGGCTCTGAGTGGCAGAAGTGCAGCAGGAAGAGCCACGAGGAGCAGACACAGAACCAGAGCTGCCCCAAGCCCCTGCTCAGCCCAGACCCCACGGTGCTCCAGCGCCTGGATCCACCTCCTGCTCCCAGGAAAGAGCCAAACCCATCCAAATCCTCCGGGCAGGGATGGAACAGGCAACACCAGGTGGAATTGGAGAGTGGGAGGGAGAGAACTTAGACTGCAGCTCCTGCCTGGTGGCTTTCATGAACTCCTAAAGCTCCACCACCAACCCTGAGCAAACACCGAGCTCCCAAAAACCCCTGCCCCGATGGAAACCCTCCTCGTGGGCTCCCAAAGCAGGCAGACCATGCCGAAACCTGCCAGATTATTTTATTTGTGGCATCCACAGCGGATCTGGAGCCATTATTTGCTGCGAGCCAGGCTGGAGGAGGTGGCGAGAGTTTCCATGGCGATGAGCTGGCATCGCCTTGGTGACCACGGGCTGCTGGTGCTGCTGAAGCACCCTGACCTCTGCACAGCACGGAATTTCCTCCTTCCCTGCCTAATGGTGGCTTTTATTGGAGCTCAGCCCCAGCCAGGAGTTGCCTCGGGTGGTTGTGCAGAGCCAGGGAAGCATCCTGGGTTCGTGGCAGCCAACCCTGAGTTAACCTGTCCCTCAGCCAAGCCCAGCTCCAATCCCGGCTGCTCCTGAGCCTCAATCCACCAACTAGAAAATGAAACGGAGGAGACCCAGCACTTCATTAGCCCAGGCATCAAAAGCAAATTAATCTATCAGTGTTTAAAGCCTTTAAGAGAGGTCACGCTGAGAGACAGATGTGTTAACAAGGTGCAGGAGTGGCTGGCACATCAAAAAGCAGCTCTGCAGCTTCCTCCCAGGTGAGGAGCTCATCCAGATTTCTGTGGGAGAGTCAGAACTGAGTCTGCCTCCCTCCAAACCCTCTCCAGATAAAGTTTGTGTTAGCATCAAAGCCTCACCCTGAGCTCACACGGCAGGAAATTGTTGCATCTCTGCCTTTGAGAGCTCCCACTGCTTCCTCTCCCAGATTTTCTGGCTGGACTGACTCCTGCCCCAAACCTCCAGTTCCTTTTCAAATCCAAGCCCTGCACTCCACCACCCCAAAGTGGTTTCCATGGAGATGTTAAAAAAAACAAACCAAAGGCACTTTTGGGGTGCAGAACTGGGCAGGGCAGAAGTTTGGGAGAGCAGCAAAGGCTGGGAGAGAGGAGTGAGGAGGGAACTGGGGACCTGCTGCCCCTGAGCTGCAGGGGACAGGCTCCAGTTTGGCTCCCAAAAGAGAATTATGGGATGTCCTGGGTTGGAAAGGATCCACAGGGAGCATCCAGCCCTGCACAGACCCCACAACAACCCCACCCTGGTGTCCAAACCCTCCTGGAGCTCTGGCAGCCTCGGGGCTGTGCCCATTCCCTGGGGAGCCTGGGCAGTGCCCAAACACCCTCTGGAGTGAAGAACCTTTCCCTAAAATCCAACCTGACCCTCCCTGGCACAGCTCCAGCCGTTCCCTGGTCCCAGGAGCTGCAGATCCCCTGAGTTTCCCCTCAGCCTCCTCCTCTCCAGGCTGACAAAAGTCCCCAGACATGGCCAAAACTTCACATCCTGTTGACACAACTCCCTGGGGCCACACAGAGCCCAAAGCAGAGTGCAGTGACCCTAAAGACACACAGCCACATATTCTAACAAGTCCTTCTACTCCAAGCACACCATTCCCCAGTAGATTTGATACTTTCCAGGCCAAATTCCTCGTTTAAACAAAAGTCTGGAGCTATTTTGTCTCGTTTCAGCAAACCTCCCTTAAAATCACCCAGCCAGGACTTCACACTTCAGTGAGGAAGCACAAAGGGACAGTGCCAGCGTGGCAGGGGACACTGGGCAGCCTGGGGGACAGGCAGAGCATCCCTGCCTTCAGCCACAGGAATTGGGACATCTGGAGAACACAGCAGAAATGTTCTGGAGCATCCTGTGCCTCCTGGTGAGCGCTCACCCCTGGGATTTGAACATATGGCTGCAGCAAGCCTGCCCAGTGCCACTCGGGTTTTTTTAACCATCAAACCAGTCCCCCAGGCTCCCCAGCCTGCATTTCCCCTCCCAATCAAACAAGGGAAAAGAATTCAATTTGGGGTTTCGAGAGTTTCCAGCTAAGATATACAATTAGAAAAATATTCACTGCAGATGATGATAAATAACCCTGGGCTGGAGAACCTCAGAAAATATCTGTTCTTCAGGCGGGTGTGATGACACAAAGTCTTCTGCAGGGCTGTTTTACAAGCTTTCCCCTGAGCCCAAACTTGTTAACCTTCATTTTCCTGCCTGTTTGCAGAGGAGTGACAGCTGCAGCCATAAATCCAGCACTCAGGTTTCCTGTCAGAGTTAAAAAATCAAATATGGATGAAACCCTCTGCTGTTACACCCTGACGAGCAAGAAGGAGGGGAAGGAAAAAAAAAAAAAGGAGTGGGAGGAAATCCACAGCTTTAAAATAATTTCTGAAATGCAAAAGGACTCGTGCAAGTCGGGTGGGAAACATGCACTGCATGGTTTCCTTCCCTCATTACCTGTCTGGAGTCTGAGCCTGCCTGTCCATCACCCTCTCCAGGTACAACTCAGCCTCAGAACAGGGAAAAGCTGTTCTTGGGAAAGGAAGGAGCTGAGGAACACCCCCCAGCCATCAAACCCCCACCCCACTGCAGCCAGGGAGCGATCCCTGCTGCTCTGGGGTGTCTGCGTGTGCTGGGAGCCTGGCAGGGATGTGAATCCCACCATTCCAGCCTGGAAAGGGGGACACAGCCAGGGAGACGAGCAGAGAAACGGGAACAGCCTTTTGGGGATCTTTCAGAAGTGTTTTTGGGGGGTTCTGAGCTGTTCCCTGCATCACCTCTGCTTCCAGAGGCACAAGCTGGGATTTCTGGCCGTGCCCACTGTGGCACACACGGCACTGGGAGCTGGCAGCAGCACAGGCAGCACACCAGGAGCTCCTCCAGAGCCACCCGAGCTGCTGATCCGTGCTCCTGGCAGGGAGGGCTCTGCAGCACACACAGGTCACTGGGAGAAGATAATTGCCCAGCAACCCACGCTGTTCTCTGGCCCAAAATCATCTCCACAAACGACTTTCACCTTTTTGCCCTCCCAGCAGCAGTGACCGCGACAAACGATGCCCTCGGGGTGGATGTTTTGCCCCTGAAGCCTTCAGGAATGAAAGGAAAATGCTGATTCTCTCCCATATCCTGGTCTCTCCCCAGCGGTTTCATTTATTCCCGTTTATTGATTGGGTTGGAGGCTGCTCAGAGCTGGGAAATTCCTGCCTGATGTGCCTGGGGAACAGAGAGCCAGGGATTTGTGCCCCTGATCGCAGCTCTGCTCCAGGTGCAGTTCTGGGAGCTGCCAGCACCCCCTGGCCTCCCATCCCACCCCAGTCCAAAGGAAGGAACCAGTCCATGTATAGTCATGTCAGAGACAGGGAATTACAGGATCCATCTGTCTGCAGCAAAGCCAATTCCCTCTGGAGTATATAAAATTAACTCCTTTTTTTTTCCTTTTCTTTGGATGTTGTTTTCTCTGTTTTACTACAGCCACAACTCTTAGATTTGTCTGCGTGTGGGACAAGGAGAGGACAAGGACAGGGAGAGAGGAGATTTTAATCTGGGCAGGGATCAGGCAGGAGAGAAAACTCCTGGGAAAGTGGTCTCCTGGCCCATCCTCCCTGCTCTAAAAAAGCTTTGCCACTGATGCTCCGAGGGCTGTGCACTGTGTTTTTCCCAAATTGGGAGTCAGGCTGTCTTTAGGGCTGTAAACCAGACAGTGCAAACAAAAATAGAGCTGGAAAAAGAATGTGAGCAGGGATGCCAAACCTCCCTCATTTCCAAGAGTCTCGCTCCTCTCACATCAGCTTTCCACCCCACTCCTAAAAAAGCATCCCCATCCTGGAACACAAACCCCAGAAGGAGCTTGCAAGGTGACATTTTCATTCATAATTCTGGGAAATCTCCCTGTCCCTGGTTAAAAGCTGAGGAGAATCCATGGCTGGGTTGGCAGCAGTGGGGATGGAGCTGCTCAGGTGCCCAGGGGAAGGAGCTGCATTGCCACCCTGAGCATCTTTAATCCACACCTGGCTGCCCCTTCCATGCCTTCACAAGGTTTCTCTCGGTTTAATCTGCTTTACAGGTGCAAGGCTTTGTTCCCACTCCCAATTTTATCATTCCTTGCAATAATTCAAAGTCATCAAAATTAGAAAAGACTTCCAAGATCATTAACACACCACTAACCCACATCATGAAATGCCACAGCCACTGATTTTTCCAGCATTTTCAGGGATGGTGACCTCACCACTGCCCTGGGCAGCCCCTTCCAGTGTTTAACCATTCTTCCAATGAGGAAATATTTCCTAAAATGCCACCTGACACATCTGCCTGGCACAGAGCACTCTGCAATCCTGGTCTCAGGGAACAAAAAACCCCAGGAAACACGAGATGGATGCAGAAACATCCTCAGCTGGTGGCGTTCCAGCAGTTCCATCCCTCCTGTGTCAACCCAAACCCAACCCTGCCTCCCAAGGTGCCAAAGCTTTCCTGCCTCAGCCTTTCACAATCCCCTCTCTGCTCTCCCTGCTTTTTCTGGAGGTTCCTAGGAGGATGGGAGCTGCTGGAGGAACTGCCTGGGGCACTGTGACATCTCTGGGGTTCCTGACCACAGCTGGCACTGGGCAGACCCCAGAGACCCCAGAACTTGTCCTTTGTCACCAAGGGGCTGCCTGTGGAACACGGATCTGCTCCCCTGCTCGAAGCCACCCTCACCCTCCTCTCCCAAAGCCAGCCCCAGATGAAAAGCAGGGATGTGGCTGGCAGCAGAAGGCTCAGAGCCAACAAAAGCCCCTCTGAGGTGTGGAAGTCACTCCATGCCCACGTCCCCTGCACAAAGCAGGGATGTGGCTGGCAGCAGAAGGCTCAGAGCCAACAAAAACCCCTGTGAGGTGTGGAAGTCACTCCATGCCCACATCCCCTGCACAAAGCAGGGATGTGGCTGGCAGCAGAAGGCTCAGAGCCATGAAAAGCCACTCTGAGGTGTGGAAGTCACTCCATGCCCACGTCCCCTGCACAAAGCAGGGATGTGGCTGGCAGCAGAAGGCTCAGAGCCAACAAAAACCCCTGTGAGGTGTGGAAGTCACTCCATGCCCACATCCCCCTGCACAAAGCAGGGATGTGGCTGGCAGCAGAAGGCTCAAACCCAACAAAAGCCCCTCTGAGGTGTGGAAGTCACTCCATGCCCACATCCCCCTGCACAAAGCAGGGATGTGGCTGGCAGCAGAAGGCTCAGAGCCAACAAAAACCCCTGTGAGGTGTGGAAGTCACTCCATGCCCACATCCCCCTGCACAAAGCAGGGATGTGGCTGGCAGCAGAAGGCTCAGAGCCAACAAAAACCCCTGTGAGGTGTGGAAGTCACTCCATGCCCACATCCCCCTGCACAAAGCAGGGATGTGGCTGGCAGCAGAAGGCTCAGAGCCAACAAAAGCCCCTCTGAGGTGGGGAAGTCCCTCCATGCCCACGTCCCCTGCACAAAGCAGGGATGTGGCTGGCAGCAGAAGGCCCGGAGCCAACAAAAACCCCTGTGAGGTGGGGAAGTCCCTCCATGCCCGTGTCCCCTGCATGAAGCGGCCGCACGGTGCCAGCCCTGCCCGGCCTGGAGCACATCAGAGCCACTGTCCCAGCACCAGGGCTGGCTGGGATTTCCACACATTCCTGACGGAGTGCAGCTGCCAGGAGCACGCTGCTCTCCTTCTGGGGGCTGGATCCTGCTGGGTTTATTTTACCTGCCAGCTGAAACTCAAACATCCCCCGCCAGCCGCCGAACCCGGGCCACCCCAGGGTTGTGTGGGATCAGGGCACTGGGGATGGATCCAGATGGGAAAAAAAAAACACATCTGGGGGGTCCTGTGGGACTGAGCACAGCCCCAGTTTGCAGGCAGCAGGGAAAGCTGTCACTGTCACCTGCCTGTCACTGTCACCTTCTATCCCAGCCCCTCACCAGAGAGAAAAGCTGATGGCATAAGTGAGGGGAAGCAAGCACTGGGAAACGTGCCTGCAGTTCCACAGGGAATTTTGGGATGTTCCCATGGCTGATGAGCACATTCAGAGGAAGCAAAACCCTCTTTGTTCTGGCTGTGCCTGGGGTGAGTTATGACCTCAGCCCTGCCCTGCTGAGGTGCTGCTCCTGTCTGCTCCAAGGCCCAGGAAGGGAAGGATCTCTGGGATCTCTTTCCCTTATATAGTAAAAAAAAATATCCCAAGAGAAGGAAAACAGAGCAGGGGAGGAGCCCTTAAATTGGAGAAAAGGGGGAGAGAGGAGGCTCTGTGTGGAAGGCCGTGGTTTATCCATGACCAGGATCCAGCAGTGAGCCAGGATACCTGGATTTTCCCTGCCACCAATTCCTGCTACCCTGCCTCTGATCCCTGATTCCCTCTGGGGTGGGAATGACACTTTCCAGGTGGAAATCTCTGTGTGGGAGCTGCTGCTGGCTCTGATCAGGGGGGATCCCCAACCTGACAGCAAGAGGGCCTGGATGTGCAATAAAAACACCTTGGGGCACTAAAGGTGGAAAACATCCCTTTCTTCCCCAACTTCCCCAGGAAAAGCCCTTCCCTGAGGTGGAGATGGAATTCAGGTTGTGGAAAAAGCTGAATTTCCATCAGTGATGTGTTTTCCAGTGATCCAGCCAAGGCCTGGGGAGAGTTGTCCTCTCACTGCTGGGACCTTGAGAGGGAGCAGGGAAGGGAGAGCTCAGAATGCAGCTCAAACACAACCCAAAGCACTCCTGAGTCTCACACCCATCCTGCAACAGCCACAAACACACTGGGCTGGATTTTCACATCCCAGCCTGGGCTGGGGGAATCAGTTTTCCTCAAATCCTGCCAGTGTGTGAATCCTGAAAATTGGATCCTGCAAAAAATCTGGAAGAGAGAACAAGTTTTGCCAGCTGAAAGCGTGATCCTCGGCTCAGGGTAGTATTTTATTGACTCACAACTCAAAAGGAATTTCAGCAATTTGCTTCAAACACTGCTGAAAAATCCTGCTCTGCTTTCTGAGTAAGTGCTGAGCTTTCCATGCCAAACCAATTTTTCAAGCCAAAATTGACAAATGCTAAAACAGGACGTCACTGCTGAAGTGAGCGCTACCTTCAATCACACAGAATGACTTCTTACTCCAGAATAATAA
The DNA here is from genome assembly GCF_036417665.1 of Passer domesticus. Classification (NCBI taxonomy): domain Eukaryota; kingdom Metazoa; phylum Chordata; class Aves; order Passeriformes; family Passeridae; genus Passer; species Passer domesticus. Next base: position 14,999,449 of record NC_087488.1, read on the forward strand.
AATGTTCTACTCAAAACCAACACTCCTCTCACTCTGACAAGCCACGGACCACTGGGTGCACCTCAAGGTCAGCTCCTGCTCCAAAGGCAGCTGCTCCCAACGAAACATGCCATGGATGAGGGATCAGAAAAGCAATTAAAAGCTCTTTGAACAGCAATAGCTTGGAACAAATACTAATTTGTACTTCTCTGCTGAGGAGAGAATATAAAATAACGTTTCTAGTGCCATTTGATGTAAATGGAGCTTTTTATGTGGAATCATTACAAGTATCAACAGCTCCTTCAGTGAATTCTTCTGGGAAGCTGAGTGGGGGGCTCGTGGATCATTTCCCTCTGCAGGGATAACACCAGCACCTCTCCTGGGCAAATGAGGGGCTCTGTCCTTCTCCTGGATAATCACAGAGCTGGGAATCGAGGCGGGCTGAAGGAACAGCAATTATTTCCTCAGAGCACTCAGTGATGCTGACTCTGGGGCAAAAAGGAATCTGTTTTCCACTTGGAAACATCCTGGGATAGGATCCCTGTGCCAGGTGTCCCAGCCCAAAGGTGGTGCCTTTGGAGTGCCCTGCTCAGTGCTGCAGTGCCGTGGCACATTCTCAGATCCTCTGGAGAGCTGTCAGCTGCAATGAATGCAGAACAAAACTCATCCAATGTTCTGAAATGGCCTGGAAGATTAATGCAAGGATCGCCTCCCTCTTTGTACTTGGCTCTCCTCATCCGTGGGAGCGCTCCGTGCGCTGGGGATGGATGGATTAATAAATGAATGAATAAATAAAAAATAAATAAATAAACACAGCACAGGGAGGACTCCACAGCACACAATTAACCTCTGAAATCCAAGCTGTGCTGCTGGTAATGAACAGCACCCTGGAACCTCTGAGTTCCCAGCCGTGTCCCAGGTGGAGCTGGCTCTGAACCCTGCGGATGTCCCAGGCAGGACCTGACTGCTCCTAAGGCCTGGAATGCCAAGGAAACCCTTCCCATCAGCAGCTGCCCCCATCTCCTGCCACCAAGGGGCTGTGCTGCCCTGAGAACAGCTCTGCACAGCGGTTCTGGTGTCTCCTCACCTTCCCCAGGAGCTGTCACGGGACAGGATCCCCTGGAGGGTTTGGAACAACGGCTTGGAATGTGTCTTAGGAAGAGACTCTCACCCTGGGAGGGTGGGCAGGCCCTGGCACAGATTCCCAGAGAAGCTGTGGATGCCCTGGATCCCTGGCAGTGCCCAAGGCCAGGCTGGATGAGGTTTGGAGCACCATGGGATGGTGGAAGGTGTCCCTGTGGGGGGAACAAGATGATGATGTTCCAAGTCCCTTCCAGCCCAAACCATTCCATGGTTCCATGGCTCACCCAAGCTCTGGGCTCTAAAGGGGGTGGTGCCATTTAGCCAAGAGCAGCCAGGTGAGCAGACTGGTGGGAATTTCACATTCCCATAAAAACACAGACTGAAGCCCTGAGGGGCCTTGGGTGTGGCCAGGGCTCTCTTTGTCTGGAGGCAGCACAACCTCAGCTCCTCCGGGTCTCTGCTCCCTCTGACGGGGACAGGATCCAGGGAATGGGATGGAGCTGTCCCACAGGAGGGTCAGGTTGGATTTTAGGGAAAGGTTCTTCTCCAGAGGGTGCTGGCACTGCCCAGGCTCCCCAGGGAATGGGCACAGCCCTGAGGCTGCCAGAGCCCCAGGAGGGTTTGGACACCACTCCAGGGATGCCCAGGGTGGGGTTGTTGTGGGGTCTGTGGGTCCCTCCTAACCCAGGATGTTCTGTGATTCCAAAGACAAACACGTCCCAGGAGCCCGGTGGGTTTTGCCTCCAGCCTGGCACCTTCCAGCCACGATTCCCTCATCCAGCAGAGCTGGACAATGATGCTCCACTGCCTCAAGAGGGCTCCGTGAGACTTCTCTGCAGAGCTCTGCCGCGTCCCAGGATGAGAGGAGAACAGCAGGAGCAGCCAGCCCTGCTCCATCTCCCCTCAGCGCCCCTCACCTTTCCCACACACACACAGCATGAGGTTTGGCTCTGATCAGCTCCAATAAAAATCGATTTTCTGGGTGAATCTATCTGCAAAGCCACTGCGGACTACGGAGAAGTTGGGAAAAAAGAAAAAAAGCAAGAAGCCATGAATAAATTTCATAAAAGGGACTGGGCATTTCCCTATGGACACTGAGGTTTGGGATGGGCCTCCCCGGGGTTGCTGGTCTGGTTTGTTTGCAGCTTGATCCAACCAGACAACGACCTAAAAAAAGTGATGAAAGTCAAGAGCAGAGAAGCTGCTGAAGCTGTTTCACTCAGGATAAACGGTGGGAAGTGTTGGTGGGACAGGTTTCCTAGAGAAGCTGTGGATGTCCCATCCCCGAACATGTCCAAGGCCAAGTTGGATAAGGAACAACCTGGGACAGGGGAAGTTGTCCCTGCCCACAGCAAAGTGGATGAACTTTAAAATTCCAAACCATTCCAGGATTCTGTGGTTGTGTTTTGCAGGGATCCAGCAGAGCCTTTACATGCTGCCACCAGCAGAGCACAGGCTTCCCTGGATCCCCTAAAAAATGCTCTTGGAGAACATGGAACAGCTTGGTGAGAGCAAGGGAAATGGAGGAGAGCCACAGAGCAGCTCCTAAATCTTTTTAACTTGGGGAATGGCCTCTGGATTTGGCAGGATGGAGAAGACAACAATGGCAACACCCACACCTGGTTACAGCCTGGAGAGGCTCAGAACTTCCCACCTGGAATACTCTGGGAGGAGCTGCTGGGCAGCACCCAGCAAGCTGTGATCCCAGTGTTTTTCCTGTCAGGCCCATGACCCCAAAGGGAGAAATTCCCCCTCTCTCCACCCCAACCCAAACACAAGCTGTGGCCCTGGGACACTTTGCCCAGACACCTCCTCCTGCTCTCCACAGGAACCAGCCCCACCCCAGCCTTGCAGCCAATTCTCACACGAGGGGGGCTCCCAAATCCCCCCACTTTGCCCACAGAAGCCACAGATTTTTGTGCCAAAATCCAGAGCAGTTTCCTGTTGGATTTGGACAGTGCCTCAGCCCCTGGGACACCGCTGGGAGGAGAGGCCTGGGGTGAGGTGTCACCAAGTTGGGCTCCGACACTCCACGCCTCATTATCCCAGTGTCCCAGGCACGTGGGAGAACTTTTCCAGGTTTCACTTCCATTTTCCTCCCTTTTTATTGGCCATGCCTGTGAGCAGAGCTGGCAGGAATCTGCCACTCCGCAGCCAAAAACCTTCGGAATCTTTATTGCCATTGGCTTTGAGATGCCCTAAAGCCAAGCTTTTACAAGGTAAAATCCAATAAAAGCCAGCCAGCTACAGCTCTCCTTTGTTAGCAGCAAGGCTGTAATTATCCCAATTCGCTTTTATGGGACTGATTGGGGACACACTCCATGTGATCCTGGATTTTCTCCTGCTGCCTGCCTCAGGTTTTCCCCAAGCTCCCATCACGGCAAAATCCAAGGGCTGACAAAGCTGTATCCGCCTGACAAAAGAGTATCCATGCAGAAATGAGGGATGAATGGCCTATTCAGAAGGCACTGACAAGGTGTATTTCCCAATTTTAGAACTTCTTGTGGAACAACGAAGCAGGATTCAACAGGGAGCTGACAGGGACAGCTCAATCTCTGCTGGATTTGGACACTTTGCTGTAATTCTGATTTGTCATTGCACGGCTGAGGTTGTTTTATCTGAGTCCTGTTATTATTTTTTTTTTTTTAAAGAAAATAAGTCTTAGCCTAAAATAGGGGAGGTTAAAGCACAGGAGTGGAGAGAAAATGAAGCAGCAGCACTCCAGAGGGGTTTTGTCATGGTCCTGAGCAGTGCTTAATGCTGGGAAATGATGGAGAAGGAGCTGCAGAGCCTCTCTCTTGTCCTGCCTTTGGGTGGATTACGCTGCTCTGCCTTTCCTCCTCATTCCTGAACAGACAGACCATGGAAGAGAGGAGGAGCAGCTTTAAAAATAACCCTGACCTGGTCACGACCCTGCAGGGAAGGTTTTGGGGAAGCACTGGATGCCTTTGATCCCAGAAAAACAGACCTGGCCTCATTGGGATGCGTTTCCTGCACCTGACACAGAGGTGACACGAGAAATTCCTGAGCACGCCTCAACAAAACAGTGGAAAATCCCCAATTTTTCCCAGCAAGAGAAGCCCAGAAGAACAGAACTTTTCCAGGGTGATCAAGTGGAGATGCTCTCCTGTCTCAGCTCCCTCTCCCATGGCACAGCCCCATCAGTCCCAGGCTGTCCTCAGCTCCAGCTCTGCTTCCTGCCATCCCAACACTGGGAAGAACAGCACCATTCCTCTTCCCTCCCTCCAAACACTTCAGTAAAGTCCTACTCACACCCTGTGAGAGCAAATTAAAGGGTTTGGAGCCTTCAGGGACACTCTAATTTCTTTTTCTTTGTTGCTTTTTTCTTTGCCTAATAGTTTAAGTCTTACTTGAAAGCCCAGATCAAAGAAGAAATTTCTGCCTGGGTTATCTCCAGCACAACCACCAGACCAAAGGTATTTCCACATACTTATATGAATAATTCCCAGCCAACGAGCAGCCAGGCTCTGAGCAGACACATCCAACACACACATTTCACCTCTGCACACCCCAGCAGCACTTCCACGTGTCCCACACCCCAAAGGCTTCTCCTGCTCCTCACTGGGTCATCTTCAGCCTCATTTCCAACCACGGAAATCCTCATTCCTCCTGATACCACTTTAGAGCCACCCCTGCAGGAGCCCCCACACCCTGAGCAGCCCCTGAGGTCACTCACCTGCTCGTGGTACTCGATGCCCATGCTGAGGGTGTTGATGAGGATGGCGATCATGATCCCGCGGTTGAAGTACTTGCTGTCCACGATCCTCTTGAGTTTGGTGCCGAACGCCTTCCAGAGCTTCACCACCTTGTTCCTCTCCTTGGCCTTCTTCTTCTTCCTCCTCCTCCTGCCGCGCTGCTGCTGCAGCTGGTCCCGGTGGTCGCCGTGCCGCAGGTCCTGCGTGAACTCGTAGACGCCGTTGCTGTCGGAGTCGCCGTTGCTGTCGGAGTCGCTGAGGGCGAACTCGGGGTCGTCCAGGAGGCTGGCACAGAAGGGACAGTCCTGCAGCTCGCAGCTCAGCCCGGGGCCACCAGGGCTGGGCAGAGCCCCGGCTGCGCTCAGCCCCGACAGCCGGCTGGGCGTCCGGCGGAGACCTGCGGGGACAAGGGCACCGTGAGACACAGAGAGGCACTGAGAGACACCACTGAGAGCCACCAAGAGCCACCATGAGACACTGTGAGACACCAAGAGACACCACTGAGAGCCACCAAGAGCCACCATGAGACACAGAGAGACACCAAGAGACACCGAGACTGAGAGACACCACCGAGAGCCACCGAGAGCCACCAAGAGACACCACTGAGAGCCACCAAGAGCCACCATGAGACACTGTGAGACACAGAGAGACACCAAGAGACACTATGAGACACTGTGAGACACAGAGAGACACCAAGAGACACCACTGAGAGCCACCAAGAGCCACCATGAGACACTGTGAGACACAGAGAGACACCAAGAGACACCGAGAGCCACTGAGAGACACCATTGAGAGCCACCAAGAGACACCATGAGACACTGAGGGACACAGAGAGACACAGAGAGACACCAAGAGACACCGAGACTGAGAGACACCACTGAAAGCCACCAAGAGACACCATGAGATGCCGTGAGGCACCAAGAGGCACCAAGAGACGCCAAAAGCCGCCGTGCAGCAAGAGCCACCACTGAGAGCCACTATGAGACACCACTGAGAGCCACCATGCACCAAGAGCCACCACAAGACACTGCTGAGAGCCACCAGACACTGAGAGCCACCACTGAGAGCCACTGTAAGGCACCACTGGGAGCCACCAGACACTGAGAGCCACCAGGAGACAATGCTGAGAGCCACCATGCACCGAGAGCCACCATAAGACACTTCCAAATGCCACTAGGCACCGAGAGTCATCATGGGCCACCAAGAGCCACCATGCACCAGGAGTTATTGAGAGACACCACCAAGAGCCACCATGCACTGAGAGACACCGTGTGCTGTGAGCCACTGAGTGCCACCACTGAGAGTCACCACCACGAGACACCACAGAGAGCCACCATGGGCCAGGAGCCACTGAGAGCCACCACTGAGAGTCACCACCATGAGCCACCAGATACCATAAGCCACTGCAAGACACAACTCAAAGCCACCGTGGGCAACCAAGAGCCACCAAGAGCCACCGTGTGTCAGCAGACATTGTGCACCAAAAGCCACCATGCACCAAGAGCCCCCGAGAGCCACTACACACTGGGAGCCTCTGTGAGCCACCACGTGTCAATGTGAGGTCATTTCCCTTGTCCTGCTGTTCCCTGGGAGCAGAGCCCGACCCCCCTGGCTGTCCCCTCCTCTCAGGGAGTTGTGCAGAGCCAGAAGGTCCCCCCAAGCCTCCTTTTCTCCAGGCTGAGCCCCCACAGTTGCTCCTCACAGGAATTATTCTCCAGACCCTAAAAAAGCCTTCCATCCATCTATCCTCCCAAGAAGCTCTGGAGGTTGTCCCATTTTCCCCTCTCAGTCCCCTTTCCCACCCTCTACCCCCTCCACGGGCTCTCCATGGAGTGTGGCCCTCGTTTTGTGTCCTGGGCTGAGGGAACAGTGACGGTCCCATCCCTCCCTTCCCATTATTCCTGATTTTCCCTGAGCAGCTCCATCATTAACGCTCTCTGAGCGCTATCAGCCTGTTCCACCCAATTTAGCCACCGCTGCCATTTAGTTCCTAATGAGGAGGGAGAGGGAGAAGGGACCAAAGGTGGCTGCTGGGATCACAGCCCGGAGAGTCACCGAGTCCCCTCAGTCTCCTTCAGCCTTTAATAAAGCTCAGGTGGATTCGCTGCCTGAGGCACAGGGCTGAGCGTTCAGGGGGATTTAAAATCAAACACATGTTTTGTGGTGTGAGGAGAAATGCTGCTTGTCCTGGAGCCAGGGAATGGAAGGACAGGGACAAGAGTAACCGGGATGATTTGGGTGGAACTGCACCCAGATTTTATTTCCTCATATTTAGGAATCCAGTCCTTAAGTTTCCTCATATTTCGGAACCTTATTCTCAGTCTCCTTATATTTTTAGCAACCAGATATTAATGGCATGAGCACAGGATCCTGCCCACAGAATTCCGTTTAAGCATCAATTCCTTGAGATTCAGGGACGCAAGGCAAAGGAACAATTTTCTCCTCTCACAGAACCATGGAAATGACCTCTAAGCTCATTAAACCCTATCCATAAGTGCCAAATCCACGTGGTCCCTGTCTGGAGGTGGGATGGCGACCACTTGGATCAGTTTTGGGGAGCCCAGGCTAAAATCAGTGGCTGCTCCTGGCTCTGAGCCCTGGAGCTTGGAGCTCACCCAGCAGGAATGCTGATTCCAGCCCCGGCTCCAAACCAAGCCAACGCATCCCTTCGCTGGAAAACCGGGATGTGACAAGAGTCAAAACACATTTTCCTTGCCTGAATGTCACGTGGGCATCAGTGGCCTTCAGAAGGGCCTTGGAGGACAGGCCTGGCTCCTGGGCTTTGCGTCACAGCCACCCCAGGATGGGGAATGTTTTACCCCTTGCACGGTGCTCCTGCTCAGGACTGAGCCAGGGGGGGAAGGCTCAACCCAGCCCCGGGAGCAGCACAGGGAGGGGGTTTGCCAGATGGCTTTTAATGCTATCAAAGTGTTAAAAATGATATGAAAAGCCCTGGCGCCGCAGATGTCTTCAAAATACCAGAGTCTCCTTGGCTGCCTGCTAAAATAACCTCCAGCATTGCAGGGCACGGGAACACGGGGAACAGGCTGTACTCGGAGCTCTTCAAATCCACAACAAAAGAGGCAGGAGAATGCTCTCTCCCACCACTGCATCCTTCCCAGCAGACACCAACCTGGCCTCCAGCTGGGGCTGGGAGAGCCCGGGCTCTTACTGCTCCTTAAAGCTCTCGATTAGCACTTCTGTGCTCTCCCTGCACACGTCTTGCACTGAACACGCTCTGCTGGTTGGCTTGGGAGAGGAGAGAGAGAACTGAAGGCTCTTTGTTCCCCCAAAAAGGCTGAGGGAGGGTTGGGAGAGCTTGGGATTCTTGCTCACGGCTCCTTTGCTGAGTTTTAGAGATGGAGAAATGGGAATTGGGGGCTGTGCCTGGCAGAGCTCCACCCTGGCGCTTAAAGATCATCCCAAAGCCTGGGAGTCACATCCAGCACCCCTGGAAGTCACATCCATCACTGCTGGTGCAGAGCTGACCCTGACTCAGCCCTGCAGGAGAGGCTGGGTGGGAAGAAGGGCCTGGAAGGAGGCAGATCCTCTTTCCAGGGGAGAGCTGGGCACTCAGGGTCTCCAGGTCTGCCCCGAATCCCTCCCCAGCCCATTTCCCTCAGGGGATGGATGAACAACCTCTCCCCACCTTCCCAGCTGTGAGCACACTTCTGGAAGAGACAAAACAATTCCAGGAGATTTGTTTAAAGCATTTTGGCATCCTCTGGGCTGAAATCCCTCTGCAGAAAGAGGACACTGTAATTGCATTATTAATGACAACTCAATCTAATCCCAGCTTTCAAAGAACCACCCCAGGCTGCGGGAAAATCTCCTCAATCACTGAGTTGGCTCAGGGATGTCACAATTGGGACTGAGATTTGGGCCTTTCTTCTCCTAAAAAGGACCCCAGCAGCAAGCAGGAGGATCCAAACTCCAACTCCAACAGCTCTCCTGCTCCTTTCTTTCCCAGTTCCAGCCTTCTGCAGAGCCTGGGTTGTTATCTCAAGGTAAAAACGCATTCTCCTAAAAACCTTCATTAATTGGCAGAGCTAAGGATGAAGCAGTGATTTATAAAAAGTCCTTGCTGAACAACAGAACTGTTGGCAGTAACCTTGCCCCCCGTGCCAAGCTCCCGAGCGTTCGGAAGCGTCTGCCCGAGGCAGTTTCTATAAACAATCCACTTTTACCCTTTTGTGTGGTCCTTAAAAACAACAAAATTAACAAAGGCAAGCCTCCCGAACTCTCTGTCAAGCAAGCTTTCCTGTGACCCCCCCAAGCCAGGCTTGGTATTTTTTTCAGCACATCCATCACCAGGGTAAATATTTGTGTCCACGCAGACGCAAATAAACAGTTTTGGAAAACACAGGCATTGAAAAAACCAAATGACGAGTTTGGCTTAAAGAGATTAAAAAATAGAAGCTGGATCTTTGTGACTTTTCACTGTTGGAGGGCTTAAAGAGTATTTTGCAGCTTTTAGCTCCAGCCACGAGGACTGGAAAAACATTTTATGAAATAGAAATCCAAGTGTTGCGTGTAATCACTGCTCCAGTGGGTGATTTATATGTGAGGAGAGATAAAACCTCCCTGGCTGTGCTGGGGTGGCTGCATCTGTGCAGAGAGGATGGGACAGAGGCACTGAGCAGTTCCCCAAAATGCTCCCCAGACTGAACAGAGCCCCAGATGTGCAGGAAAAGTCACTTCCACATTTCTTCTGCACACAGGGAAAGCCTGAGATGTGCAGCTCTGCTCCTGTCCTGCCCTCCACACGTCCTCTGAGCACTGAAACTGCTGCTCCTCCTTGCCAAAAAGACATTCAGAGGCTGCAGGGCCCAGCAGAGCAGAACTGCAAGTGTCTGGTTCCAGTTCTTTTGGTGCCTGCCTGTTTTAAACATCTCAGTTTGCTTTATCTTATGTTTCTCCTGCAGATTCCACCTGCTCATCCTCTTCAAGGCACCATCTCCCAGCCCCGGGGGGTTCTCTGCTGGAGCTCCAGCACCCACTGGAGGGGCAATCCCAGGGTTTGGGTTTGGGTGGGAACAGTGGGAGCACCTCCAGGATACCGCAAAGCACGCGAGAGCTCAAACCCTGATTTTGTAACCACAGCAAAGAGGCCTCCAGCAGCAGCCTGGACCATCCATGACGGTAAATCCAAGGATTTTATCCCAGCACACTCCCAACCATCCCAACCCTCAGCGCCGCACAGCGCTGCCATCAAAACCTCAACTCTCGAGCCATTTGCCCTTCTCCCAAAAATACCCCAGCTCGGTTGCCCTTACCGTGCTCTCCCACCAGCTGCTGCAGCTTCCCGTAGGAATCCAGGCCCAAACTGCCCGGGCTGTTCCCCACGGCCGCCGGAGAGCTCCCATTCTTCTTCCCTTTGGGCAGGGCCGCCGAGCCGCCCTTGCCGCCGGGGGAGGGCAGGATGGTGGGGTAGTTCATGCTGCCGTGGCCGCCCAGCCCGGCCAGCTTGCTGCCCACGGGGCTGCCGGTGGCCCTGCAGCCGCCGGGAGGGCCCTCCACGTGGCAGTCGGCGTGGTAGATGCTGTGCACGGCGGGGCCCGGCGGCCGGGGCGAGGCGGGCGGGGGCAGCATCAGCTGCCGGCCCGGCTTCATCACCTGCAGCTCCAGCTCGCAGATCTCGGGGTTGGCGCGAGGCCCCCGCGGGCTCCCGTTGCTGATGTGGTAGTGGTGGTGGTGGTGGTGGTGGTGGTGGTGGATCAGGTGGTGGATGGAGGTGATCCTCCTCCTGCTCCGCTGGCTCTGCCCGCCGCCGCTGCTGCTGTTGGGGTTGACTTTTTTCCGGCGTTTGCTCTGCCAGTTGTTGTAGAGGCGGATGGTCCTTCTCTTCACCTTCCTGAAGATGTGGCAGATGTACTTGAGCAGCTCCTCGTAGCAGCTGCCCGGCTCCGAGAAGCTGGCGATGGTGCTGTCGTTGGACAGGTAGCGCGCCCGCTGCTCCTGCATCAGCTGGTTCTCCCGCTGCTTGGTCTCCGAAAATTGGGTGGCGATCACCACCAGGCACAGGTTGATCATGAAGAAGGAGCCAACCTGGGGGGAGGACAGGGGAAGGAGTCAGCAGGAGCCAGGGAAGCTCCTCGCCGCCGCACGCGGCTCTCGGCAATCCTGGGATTTCCAAACGTGCCAAATCCCAGGGCTGCTCGCCAAATGTGCTGTCAACGTGTGCCTGAGCTGCTGAATCTGCTCTGAAGCACGATCAATTAATTTAGAACAGCCTTCTCCACTCTCCTCTCCTCCAACAGTGACATTTGCTAACACAGGTGCAGGAAACACACACAGCACAACGTTGCTTTGGACATTCACAGAATGACAGGACGAGCCAGCCTGGAAAAGACCTTTGGGATCATCGAGTCCAGCCTACGACCCAACACCTCCTCATCAACCAAACCATGGCCCTGAGTGCCACATTTTCCCCTCCTGGTCTTGTTAAACCCATCCAGGGATGGTGATTCCATCCCCTCCTTGGGCAGACCATTCCAGTGCCCAATCACTCTTTCAGTAAAGAACTTTTTCGTGAAATTCAGCCAACATGCAGGGAAAGATGTTTTCAACTCCAATTTGTGCTGATTTGAAACATTCTCTTTTCTTTGTCAATCATTTCACACCCCAAAAGAGTGTGAAATCATTTTAGGGTACAGTCATGGCCCATGGATCTGTGACCTCCTGTGGCTCCCTGACACAGAAAAGCATCTCCAGGACACCCAGTGCTCCTGAGGGGCTGATTCAGTCTCTGATGTGCTCTTGGGTGACACCAAGCTCTCAAAATCAAGTCCCAAGGACAAGAATGTGATGTGACCTAAAGCTGCATCCTCCCCTCAGCTCTGGAGCCCACAGTGTGATTTTCCTAAATCAGCCAGAGGGAAATGTCCAATGTTCCCAGCAGGGAACTGGTGCCCTGAGGGGTGAAAAGGGAGTGACCTCAGGGCAGGGCCAGCCCTGGGCTGGTGGATTGAACCTGGAGCTGCCTGGTGGATGCTAGGGAAGCTGTGTGGAGATGGTTTGTGGTGCTGCTCAGGTGTAATATCAGCCTGCATGCTGCCAGAGAAGCAGCAGAGGTGCCTTTCCCAGCCCCAGGTGACTGGGGCAGGAGTCACCCTCTGGCTTTTCCACATGGATCCACTTGGAGAGTGGAGCATGAATCTCTGCTGATTGCTCCAGCTCAGGAGTCCCTGACTGCTCCAGGGCACTCTCACCTGCTCTGATCCAGGTTTTCCCACTGCTGCTGGGAACTGGCTGGACTTCCCAAGGCCTCCAAACCCACCCTGACCAGGACAGGGTTACCTGGAAGGGCTGGCCAGTCACAAAATCACTTTTAAACACCTCCATCCCATGTCCTGCCTGAAATCTTCGTGGTACCTTCCCCTCCTGCCTTAAATATTTCAATTTTCCACTTCCTGGAGGAGGTTGTGCCCTTTGGAAAACCAGAACCTTGTGGAGATGGATTGGCAGCTTCTGGAGACAACCCCCAGCACCTCCAGTGGGTGATATTTTGTTTTTAGGAATGTGAGAACTCAGAGAGGTCCTCATAGCACTGCTGCTATGAGAATTATTACTGTTTAAAGGGTTCCAGGAGAAATTTTAAAAAAGTTTGAGGGCTCTCCAAAGAAATGAGGCTCCCTCTGGCCCATTGAGGAGGTTAAAGGAGGAAAAACCTGGATTTTTTGCCACAGACACATCCAGGTGACAAGACCAAGAGTGGGAGGGCAAGCCCTGAATCCTGAATCCTGCCTGGTCCTTCCCTGTGGAAAAAAAAAAAACAGGGAACAACTTCACCCCCCAAGGACAAGGAATAGGAGAATCTGCCAAGTCATACTTACTATGATAAGCAATATAAAATATATAAAATTGTAAAAAGAGTGTGCATCCATCACGTAATACATGATGTCCACCCATCCTTCCAGGGTTATCACCTGCAGGGAGACAGAGAAGAAGAGTGTGAGGACATAAGTCACCCCCAAAAGCTGCTAAATATCAATTTTCCCATAGTGCCAGGTACCCATCCCTCCACAGAAACCCTTGGGATCCATCCCAAGCTTGTTTAAGAGAGAAGGAATGTGGCCAAGGACTGGCCTGAGGTTCCTACAGGAATCTGGAACAATTAAAACCATGAAACAGTGACATAAACACCTGAAACACTGGTTCTGAGGGAAAGAAATTCCAAGGAGGGATTAAAATCCCAAAAAACTCCCTCCTTTCCCTGCAGAGATTTGGAGTTTTACCTCAAGCTGCTGGTTTTGTAATGTAACCCAAAAAAATCCCACATTTTTAACTTCACTTTGTTTCTGCAAACCCAATTTCCTCGTTGATTCCTCCTGGCTCAGCATTCCAACTGCACCACCACTATCATAGTGGGAGAGCATCTGAATGGAAGAGAGGCTTTAATTAAATGTAGACTTGATTTAAGGCTCGTTTTCTCAGCCTTCCTTCCACTAAAAAAAGCAGCTGAGGGTTTAATTAACACCACCCAGGCTGTGTGCAGAGCAAAGCGAGCTCTGCCACGTAATTTACACTTTTTATTTAGATAAAATACCCCAAACTTCCAGTGCTGGCTTGCTACTAGAGCTGAAATTCCGTGCTGGGATTGCAATTTCCATCAGAATCCGAGCTCCTGTCTGAACCCACTCCCAGTGACATCCCCCACTCGTCACCCCACGTGAGCCTGGGGGGTCTTGGGAAACTCCACAATTCCAGTGGCATCATCCCTGATTTAAACCACGTTTGCAGGGAGAGAATTGCTGTGGGAAGACAATGCTCAGCCCTCGAGGGTGCAGGGGATTTTCTGCCTGGTGTGCCCCAAAAGCTGATCCATAAACCCTGAAGCAGTGAATAAAAACCTTGCAGGGAAGTCAGGCAGGAATCCATGAATTCCCTGGGTTTTTTCACTCGAGGAACAGAAGGAAACTCCTGGATAAGGATCTTCAGGACACGACCACACATTCACACAACCATCAGAACCCACAGAGCAGCTGCTGCCTCTTTGGGATTTCTCACCCTCAATTCAAAATGCTGATGTTTTCCCAGCAATTTTCCGACCTTATTCCCATGTGGAAGCTCGTGGAGGCTCACCCCCACCGAGCGAGGAGGGAGCACAGCTAAAACCAACCAAATTCATCTGTCATGGAGGGGATAATTTGTGAAATTTGTCCCTGCAGCTGTTTCCTGTGTCAGGGCTGTTAAAGGCTGGCGGGGATCAGGTCTGACACCTTGGCTGCTTCTACAAACCTCTGCTGCTGCTCCTCACATCCCTCAGCTGCTCTTCCACATCCCAACCTCGCTGGTCAGCCAGCACTCAGCAGAGCTTTGCTTCCCAGAATTCCAGAATTCCAGAGTGCTTCAGCTTGGAAAGGACCTCAGAGCCCCTCCATCCCACCCCTGCCATGGCAGGGACACCTCCCACTGTGCCAGGCTGCTCCAAACCCCATCCAGCCTGGCCTGGGGCACTGCCAGGGCTGGAGCAGCCACAGCTGCTCTGGGAACTTCATCCCAGCCTCACAAGGAAGGATTTCTCCCCAAAATCCCATCTAACTCTGCCCTCTGCCAGCTTAAAACCACTGCCCCTTGTCCTGCCATAAAGAGCTTTATCAAAACCCCAGAGGATTCTTTACCCATCATTAACCCCAGGGATCAATCCAAGGCAGGTTTTTATCCCTGTTATTCCCACGGGGTGGGAAGGGGTTAAGCTGCCTGGGTGTTCATCCGTGAGGAACAGCACAGCAATCAAAGCCCTCCTGCCCTTTCCTGCCTCTCCCTGAGCACATTTACAGAGAACAAAGTCCTTTTGGGGCAGGTCCCTTGTCTGGGAGGGCTCTGTGCACTGCTGAGCCTCCCACAGCTGTTGTAGGGTCACGGGAGAACAGAGGGATCCCGTCAGGAGGTGACATCAAATCTCTGCCCCTTACCCAGGAATTGTTCCCTTTGTGCTGCCCAGGTTCCCTCCCTCCCTTCCCTGTGGATGCACAGAAAATTCTCCAGCCATTCCCACCGAGGGATGAAAAACCAAGCCAGGGACCCCAAAAATATGAGATGCACCTCTACACTGGGTTTGGATTTAGCTGGAAATCCTCAAATCCAATGGATTACACCAATTAAACACAAAGAAAAAAAAAAAAAAAGGAGTCACCTGAGGGCTTCTGAGCCAGCACTGAGGGCCCACCAAGCCTTGGAGGGATATTTTTGTTGCATGAGAGGCAGCATTTCCCACAAGAATCAATCAACAGCCCCTGTTCCTCCTCTGGAGGGTGAAAATGCTCACCAGCTCTCTGAATATTCCAGGTGTAATTAGAATTTGTGTTATTTACTGCTCGCTTGTCAAGCAGGGGGGTGCAGGAGGGACAAAGAGACCTCTGGGGCTTGTGCTGGTGTTTGACACCTTGGGGGATTCATCCCTGGGCTGCCAGGATCCAGGAGCAGCAGCCCTCCTGGAAAAGAGGAGGCTCCCAGACATCCAGCAGGAGTTTTTAATCCCAAAGCTCTGGGGAAACGCAGGACAACACGTGCACAGCCACCTGCAAGGGCCGGGCTCCTTCCAGCCTCACTCCTGCTGGATTTCAAGGACTTCCCGAGGTCACTTTTCCCTGATCCAAGGAGAAATGCACATCCCCAGCAAGGCCCTGGTGGAAATGGGAACCAGAGCACCAGGACCTGCCAACAGCTGCTCTACAAACCCCCAGCTAAAGCCTTTAACTGGTTCTGGAAGCCAAACTGGGGCACCTGCACAAGGATTGCTGCTTTGATCCCACCCGTGTCTCCTCAGAGCAGCTGAGCTCCCATCCCTGGAGGTGTTCCAGGCCAGCCTGGGGGGTGGAAGGTGTCCCTGTCCAAACTGGAGGGGCTTTTCTCCCAGCCCAAAGCCCTGTGGGATTCCATGGACCCAGAGGGAGAACCAGCAGCTCTCCCTGTGCCCCCAGGAGCTCGGGGATGTTTTTTCAGCACTGCTTTGCTTATTCCACTGAGCAGAAAGGACTTTCTCCCCTCTTCACCCCCACTCTGATTAATCCAACTTAACTGCCCTTCCAAGCCTTCCAGGGATGTCTCCCAAATCCCTGGAGCACCTTCCTGGAGCTTCCCAATCTGGGCAATCCCTCCTCAGTAATTAAAGCTGCTCCAGCCCTGCTTGTTCACACGGGGCCCCATTACAGAGCCTCTCCAAAGGCTCCAGTTCAAAGGCTCCCACCAACACAACCCACAATTATTTACCAGCCAGATAAGAGGGTGAGAACTCGCTCCTAATTCTGCTCTGATGGGAAAGATGTGCCAGGCACAGGAAAATCAGCAGCTGCAGGGCCGGAGCTGGGAGATTCAATTAAGATGATTGGCAGGGCGTGCTGGAGGTGCTGCTCCTGCTCCTCACCTGGGGCACAGGAGGTACCTGGGAAAGATTTCTGCCTTGCCAGGAGAACAGGGCTGTCCTCTCACCCCACTCAGCTCCTGGGTGATGCTCAGGTCCTTCCCTGCTCCTCCAGTTCTTTACCCATTCCCCAGGGCTGGGATAAATCATTTCTCTCACATTAACAGCAGTCAATCTCTTAGTTTTGTCCAATTCTCTCTTCCCTCACTGCAAGAATTTAACAGAAAACTCCCTCAGGGGAACACACAGACAGATTTTGATTCCACTGATGCTTGGCTTGAACACTCCCCGAGCAGCTGACTCACAGGAGCAGGATGAGCGTGGACAAAACCCAATCAGATTTAATTTTTTTAGGTCTTTGCTGATTCTGATCCCCCTGCTCTGCTCATGCCACAGTAATTTCATCAGCTGTAATAAAGATGCTCGTCTGATTTATAGGAGAGTAATTGGGGACAGAATCAGATCTTCTAGGCAAGCTAATCAGAGTCAATCTAAAACTCCAGAGTGAAAATCACGAGGGAAATGGAGATTAAAGATGCTGGCAATTAACTCAGACCTCCTCAGTGCTCCCAGGGAGGCAGCAGGTTTACACTGCTTTTTCTGGGGTCACTTCAGAGCTTGCACAGAACGATTTCTTTTATTGTGTCGAGAAGTTTTCATCATAAACCCTCTTTCCTTTGAGCTCTGCCAAAATCTTTGCAAGTTCTTGGCCGCAGCCGACTCAAGAGCGGGACATTTTTTTTTTTTTTGCTCCAGTGTCAGATAACAAAGAGCAAAAAGAATCATCCAGGGGAGAAAAAAACCTCGTTCAAACTCCAACTTGCATTAGTCAAGGGCTGAATTCCTGGCTGCTGGAGAGCACCAAGGGCTGGTGCCAGAGCTGCAGCTCCAAAGCCACCTCCAGGTGCCACGGATCAGTCGAGGGAAGGTTGGAAAATCGCCGCGTGGAGCGAGCCTGGGAAGATCAGAACCCAGTGAGAGCACACAAAACCCCAGCCTGGAGCTGTCTCATGGCAAGGTTTCCCTGCTCTGATTACTTGAACAAACTTCATTTGGAGTGACAGCCTCCCTGAGCAAGCACCCGAAATCAGCATCTCTCCCTTATTAAAATCCTGATAAAATACAGCTCTGGCAACCAGAAATTCCTTCTGATTCCAGGACTGCTGGCTGAGCTCAGTGCCTGGCTGAGGCAGGAGAAGCTCTGGAAACCCAGAGAAACCCACATTTGAAGACTTCATCTTGACTGACATCTCTAATTTGCACTCAGCAGCTTTTTCTTTGGCCTAAATTGAGTCCTTTGGGGGAAAAAAAATGGGAATTATCTGCATCCAAATCAATTATCCTGAACTCAACAGCAACTCTGAGGATGGCTGTGAGCGTTCGGGGTCATTTACTTTTTATGTCCTCATTCCCCTGGCCCCGCTGCTAGGCTTTTTGATATTTTATTTTCATCAAACTTATCAAGATGGGATCCAGTGCTATAAATTGTGAGAGTTATTAATTACCCTGATGGCTTCAGGAAGTTTTATAAGGCCTTTAGCTTCCATTTCTGAAAGCCTCTTATCTGAATTCCACCCTCTTGGGCAACATGGATTTGGCTCCCAAGCACTGCCCAGTGAACATTCCAGGGAATATTCCACAGGCAGAGCGAATTTGGCAGATAATCAAATCCCTATTTTTGAAGCCAACGTCACCATTTTAATTATTTCCTCCCGAAACATCTCGTTAAGGAACCTCTGTGGCCAGAAAAACAGGTTTATTATATTGGGTAACATCCTTTGAACAGATGCTTTTCCTTTCACTTCGAGGCCTTGTCATTTCTTTATAAATCGAGCCTTGCAAAGCAGGAATCTGCTCTGAAAAGTGGCCCTAAATGATGGGAAAAAAGGAAATTGTGCTTCTTTCCCTGTCTTGGGCTCCTGACCTGTCAAATCTGTTCCCATAAACGCAATGCCTGGGCAGTGCTGGCAGCTCTTGGTGGATTTGGAGAAGCAAAGTGGGAACTGAAGTGTGGGGTGAAGTCAGACACGTCACTGATGCTGTTGTTGTCACCCCAAACCTCATGGAATGGTAGCTCTGGGATCAGAACCAGCCCAAATCCCAGTCTGGCTCCAAAGGGAAGGTGAATTGTTGCTGTTTCCCACTAAATAATGCAAGGCCCTCATCCCACAGCAAAACCCTCCCTGATTTCTCTCAGTGCTGCTCCAACAAACCCCAGCCCGGCCCATATTCCCGAGCTGGGTGTGCTGGGATGATGATCCCGTGTCCCATGGATTGTGTGAAGGATCCTTGGCAAAGGGAGGGGTTTGACTGTTCTCCTGCAGCCTGTGAGCCCCACAAATCCCAGATTCCTGGCAGAGCCCAG
Source organism: Passer domesticus (assembly GCF_036417665.1). Taxonomy (NCBI): domain Eukaryota; kingdom Metazoa; phylum Chordata; class Aves; order Passeriformes; family Passeridae; genus Passer; species Passer domesticus. The sequence goes on from NC_087488.1 coordinate 15,017,957, forward strand.
CTGGGGGAGGAAGGGAAGCAGAGGCAGGATGAGATCTTTGCTTCCAGCTGAGGGGATGGGATTTCACAACCAATTCCAAAGCCTATCTGGGAGGATCAGAGTGCCCAGGCTGGGAAATCAGGGTGAGCTGCACCTTTGGCTCAGGGGAAAGATCACACAGCAGATTTGGGGCAACCAAAGCAAAGTGAGGTTTCTCTGTGAGAATTACAGAGTTTTGGAATATCCTGAGCTGGAGGGAGCTGAGTTCAACCCTGACACTCCCACAACCCCACCCTGGGCATCCCTGGAGTGGTGTCCAAACCCCCCTGGAGCTCTGGCAGCCTCGGGGCCGTGCCCATTCCCTGGGGAGCTGTTCCAGTGCCCAAACACCCTCTGAGGGAAGAACCCTTCCCTAAAATCCAACCCAAATCTCCCTGCCACAGCTGCAGCCATTCCCTGGATCAGTTGTTGATGTTCCTCACAACCAGCAGCTTTTTGTTCTCCTGACTGGACCCCAGCTCAGGCCAGGGCCTGCTGCAGGACCCCTCTTCCTACTCCAAACACAGGAACCCATGATTGAGGTTGGATGAAACTCTCCCATAACTCCAGAGGTTTGGAAGTCCACACTTCCTCTACAGGAGGTTTTAATTCCATCCAGCACCCCCACAGGTTATGGGACCACTCCTGGCATCAGGGTGGCCTCTCTGCCCTGTCCTACACGACACAACTCCTCCCAACCTTCAAAACAAAGATTTTCCAAAGGCAACAAATCCCTCTTGGAAGCACGCTCCAAGCTGCTTGAAAAGGGCTGGATATTTTTAGCTGGGGTATTCAGCCTGAGAGCTCTTCAAATGCAGCAAGTGCTGTTTATTTGGCTGACCAAATTAAAAAAAGCAACAGCAACAGAGCTCAAACCCCGTCATTTCCAGGGAAATATTTTCGGTGATCCAAAACAGATTCGAGTTGAGTGACAAAGCATCATCTCCAAGCAGTGGGAATGAAAAGCTCCAAACTCTTTTCTTGCCAAATTCAGCACAGAGAAGCGTTGCTGACACACTCTCCAATTTAAAGGCTGAGCCATTGGAGGAAAAAAATTCCTTTTGGTCCCGAATCCCAAATTTCTCTGCTCAACAAACACTGAAAACACGAGCACCCAGTGTGACAGCTCCTGAAAACACAGCCCCAAAATGACTTTGGGCACAGCTGGAAACCTCAGACCTTTTCCTTCCATTCCAACTTTTTGGTTCTTTCCCAAAACCTGCAGGACCCCTGGGAGTGGGGGAGCAGAGCAAGGCATTAACAGCACCTTTGGACAGTGCTGAGGCCAGTGGGAAAACCATTCCTCTTGGATCTGCCTGGGCTTTTTCCTTCAACTTTTGCCAGAAGCATCACCCCTGGAGTAAAGTGTGAGTAGAGGCCTTGCTTTGCTACAAATCCTATGTGAAATCGTCCACTCAAAGTTTCTCTGCTTTGCAAAGCAGCTGAAATATTTCTTCTTGCCAAACTTTCAGCTTCCCAATCCCTTTTTATTTTATCAGGATTTCTGCACTCAGGCCTGGCCACCCCGAGGCTGCAGGTCAGGGAGGTGGGAAGGTTTTGGTTGCTCCACTGGGACTGTCGGTAATTCCAATTAAATTGGACTTTGTTGAGGTGGGTAATTCATCATCTGCCGTGTGACAACAATACCTGTAATTACCGCTCGGATTGTTGGGGCTGGAATTCATGTGCAATAAAGGGATCTTCATATCATGCCAAACCTCACAGTTAATTTAGGTTCCATCTCCTTTCATTTAGTCTGTAATAAGCTAATTAGTTCACCTAATTTGCCACAGAACGTGCCTTTGTAACAAATACAGACACGAATTAGCCTCTTGCACAACAAATGAGGGGAGGCAAAACATGAATCACTTTCAGGATTACATAAGGAATTATCATCCTTTACAGCACTCAGGGATGCAGCCACTCCCTTGATTATTTTTAATTTTTTTTATTTGTACCAGGTTCTCCTGTTTCTGACTCCTCCTCCGAAGGTGGACAACACATTTCCCTGTTTTCCTGCTGTCACCTGTCCTGGATCTGGGAAGTTCAGGGTCACTCCCACTGAAAGAAATGTCTTTTAAAATCTCAGTTCTGGCAGCTGGAGTCCTTGGGACAGCGTTTGCTGGAGTTCTGGAGTGGAAATCTTGAGAATTTTCTGAAAACTCTGCTTTTTTTTTTGGTTTATTCATGTTCTGAATGGTATCAAACTGCCCTTGGAAACTCCTGGGCTCTTCCTGCACTTGGAAAGTTCCTCTTGGATCTCCTCTCATTTCACCCCCCTCCCTTCTGACAGCTCCTAAGCCACACCAGATCAAGGAATCCTGGAATGGGTGGGGTTGGAAGGGACCCTAAAGCCCCTGCAGTCCCAGTCCTGCTGTGGGCAGGGACAGCTCCCACCATCCCAGCCTGGCCTTGGACACTCCCAGGGATGAGACCTGGGCCTCCCATTCCTTCCCACGATCCCATCCATCCCTGCCCTTGCCAGTGGGAAGCTGCTCCTGGCATTCCAGACCCTTTCCAAGAGCTTCTCCCCCCATTTCTGTCAACCCCAGGACCCCTCTTTTCCAGGCTGGACAACCCAAGATTCCCAGCTCCTTTGGGATAAACCCTGAGGGATCTCTGTCCAGCAGCCACCTGAGCTTGCCACGATTCCCACTGGAGATCTGGCAGCCCTCAGGGCTCCCTCCCCATCAGAATCCTGCACAGTGCCACGGGTTGGGTTCATTGTCCTGCAGAACAATGGCTCGGCACAGCGGCCCTGCCTCACCCCAGTAACTCCACACCGATCCCCAGAGTTCCTAAATCCATCAGCTGGACTTTCTGCACGACTTCCTCGGAGCCCTCACCCCACTGCTGACCAGCTCCAGCTATTAACTGTGCTATCCAGCACCATTCCATGGATTTATGTGCTGAACGTTCCCTGCTTCCAGCAATTGTTTGGATTTAGCACCTCACCTCCCGCACTGCTGATTTCCCACTTCCAGGTTGAGCCAGCACCTTGCTGCCTCTTTACCTGGAAGTAAATCATTCCCAGCTCCTAAAAATGAGCCCTGACTTCCAACAGGAATAAACACATGAGGAGAGTTTTTGGCTGGAAATCCTCTGGAGCCTTTGGATGGCCTGAGCAGCACTAAAATGAATCACTGACCTCCTGGCAGCTGCCAGAACCATCTGAGGACACGAGGTCCCACTTTGCCAGACATTGTGCTGCCCAAAGGAACCAGCTGAAACCTCTCCTGGGGCTGGGGGTCCTTCCTGAAATTGAACTGAGCCTTTTAAGGATGAGGAAATCAAATGGAATGAAGATTTGCAGCCTGGAAAACGGCTTGGGAAGGGAGAAAAGAGCAGGACCCCTCTGGAGAAGCTGCTGCTCCTCCTCAGTGTCCTTTTCCTGAGAAAAGGAACCAGGTGGGATCTCCTGGAACATCCCTCAGATCCACCAAAGAGCAGGAAAAGGAGAATTCCCTCTTCCCTTTACCCAGCACTCACTAGCAGCCAGCAGCTCCTCTGTTCCTCGCTAATTCCAAAGCATTTTCCCAATGGGAAAATTGGGATTCAGATCCCAGTGGGGTCTGCCTGAACCCCTCTGGATTTGGTTCTGAGCCTCTGGCACCAGCACTGTGAGCCAAGGGCAGCTCCTGAGGAGCAGGGGAGGTGCTCAGAGCAAACATTCCCCACTTTCCAGCCCCAGGTGAAAGCTGGAAGTTATGAACTTCATGGATAACATGGAACTGGGAGGAAATCCATAAATGAAACACAGAGCCCTGGATGAGTAATTACTCCTCATTAACGAAGCTAAAAGGAGAATTGTGCTCTAGGAACAGATGTCACCTCCACTTCAGGGGGACTGAATCAACCAGGGCACCCAGCCAGAGCCAAAGAAATGCTGGAACACCAGGAAGTGCCCATTAAAAATGGGAAAGAACACAGAGATCTTCCAGCTGGGGCAGCCCTGGGAAACCACAGCCTCTGGACATGAAAATCCGTGGAAAATCCTTCCCTTATGAAGAGTTTTATCACCTGTAAAATCTCCCCCAGTCTGAGTGAGAAACACTTTGGTCTTTTCTGAAGTGCCTCAAAAGAGACTGAAATTCCCTGGGGGCAGAATTTCCTCTCAGGAATTTTGGCCAGAACCCCCTTCCAGCATTCCATGCTCACCAGGCTCACTCTGTGATTTAAAACCAAGACTAAGCCATGCCAGCTTCCTTCATTTTAGCATGAAATTAAATCTTGCTCAGAAACGTCAAGAGCACTTTCAGTTTCCTGATGCTTCAACAATGGAGACCCTGCTCCCAAAAATCCCTGGGATTTATCTGATCTGCAGAGGTGGAACTTGCCATGAGTTTTTCTGCCTCCAGAAGTTCTTTTCCTTCCTTTCAAATTATTTCAAAATAAAAGTTTCTTCTCTCCAAATGCTCTCTTGCACCATTTATTGCCTGATTCATTAATTCATTCATTCCCCGTTTCTTTATTTGCAGTTTCACTCAGGGCTGAGCAAATTCCTTCCAACTTTGCTGCATTCACCAAAACCTTCCCGAGAGCAAAAAATGACAAACCCGAAACCGGGAAAAACCAGAAAAAACAGATAAAAAACCAAAATAAAACCAAAAACCCCAACAAAACCAGGGGAAAATGCTATTTTTGGGAGAATCCTACCTGAAAAATAGCAATCCAGGCATATCCAATATTATCAAAATTGATGGCCCCGTTGTGGGGGTTGACGTCCCCGGCCATGCAGATGTTGTAGTACTGGTTCCAGTTGATGCAGGAGTTCCTGCTGGGCTCGGGGCTGGCCAGGCTGGGGCTGTAGGACTCCATGCTCAGGGTGCACTCCACCTTGGACTCCTTCCTGCTGGGGATGTTGGAGCACCTCTGCATGCCGTTCTCCCGGTGCGAGGAGCAGATGAAGGGGTTCTCCTCCGCCTCGTCCGGCCGGTAGTAGGGGTGGAGGAAGGTCAGGTTGTATGTCCTGCAGGAGGGGGAGAAAAGGAAAAGGATGAGGGGGAAAAAAATGGTTCATCCCTGATTTTAGCAGCAGGAAAGGTGCTGGTGGCTGTCCCTTCGTCCTGCAGAAATTCCCTGTCAAAATTGCAGTCCCTAAAGTTAAATCCATTTATACAGCCTGGAATGCCCTGCTGATCTCCCAGTAAAGACCAGTCTGAGTTTCCCCATCAAACAAAGGAGGGAAAAGCATGAAATGAAAGGGGATGGAGAGAAAATCCCAGCAGATCAGGTTCTTCCCCAAAATCCAGGGAGCTTTTGGGCTCTCTGGAAGGATTTGAAGATGACTCTTCATCCCAATAAATGCGTCCCTCAGGATGTCTCTGATGAGGGGCTGAGCTCCCACAAAGAGAGACCCAGCCAGAGGCCATCTCCCACTCCCTCTGTACCTCTACAAAAAAAAAAAAAGAAGAGCCAAAATTAATGGGAAAACCACGTGCTTGCTGCATTTCTGATGGAACTGGCTTGGATAGAGCCGATGGCTGTGTCCCAGCCTGGAGAAGGAAACGCTGGAATTGCAGCAGGGCAGGAGCTGCTTTTCCCTGAGCTGTGTCCCAGATCTGGCACTTTCTGGGCCCTGTGCTGTGTTGGTGAGAGCCTGCAGCACTCGGGGCTGCAGCTGAGGAGCTGCATTGCTCCAGAGCCAACTTTATCCAGTGTTTTCCCAGCTCCAGGGATCTCACTGCTGAGATTAGTGAGAGGCAGCACACACGTTATAAAAGATGTGGGCAGAAGATAACCAGGTAATTCTTGCAGCCAGGACAGCTCTATTTTTATCTCTCTCTGAAATGTCCCTATCTGGTGAAGAGATTTGGCTTTAACAAGTGTTATTCCAGACAATTGCTTGGAATTGCTCCCCAAAACCCTGGAGCCAAGCAGGAATTGCTCTGCGGCTGCACTTTAAGGAGAGAACAATTGCTGCAGGGCAGAGCTGAAGGAAATCAGCCCTCAGCCACTTCCCTGGGGAATTTGGTTCTGTTCCATGATCCAATTACCTGAGGTGGGTGTGGAGGATTCAGCAGCTTCAGGAATGGGAGAGGGAAGAGGAGCAGGTCCTGGGATTTGGGATTCCTTTGTGTTCAGCAGCTCCTCCTTGCACACCCCACAGCTCCAGACTAAACTGTGACATCACCTGCGCTGCTTCTGGGCTTTGGATCCAACAGAAACCTGGAAGATGTTTTTCCTCCCCAAGCCTTTCCCTTGCCCTCCCACCAGCTGCTTCCCTGGGAGGAAATTTCCATATGAAACAGGCTGGAGAACGGGCCAGGAGCTGCAGAGCAGCGTTTGGGAGAACATCAGACACCACCCAGCAGTGCCACACACAGGGAGGATTAAACAGAAGATTAAAACACACCGAGACGCAGGAAAACTTGGGAAGAGCTGGAGAATTCAGGGAAATAAGCAAGGAACAGAGAGGAGACACCTGAGAAGTGATTTCAGCTCCCCAAACTGCAGGATCAGTCCCCATGCCACTGGAATGAGGCACCCACAGTTCAGGGGCTCTGTGCATCCCAGGAGTCTCCATCAGGGAAATTTTGGGATGAAGAATGGCTCCCTGAGGACACAGAGCCCCAGGCTGGAGCTGCACAGAGAAGATCTGGAGCAGTTTGGTGCCTGGGGGAGGAAAATCTGAGCAGGAGAACAAAGCCCAGTGGGTGAAGCCTGGCTCGGTTCTGCTGCTGCCTGAAGGATTTTATCCTCCCCTTCCTCTGCTCTCCTCACTTTTGCAGCTGTCCCCAAAATAATTTCTGAATTCAAAGTTGTCCCTATGACAAAATCAGTCACCTGGGGGGCACTTTGTGCCCAGCCTTCCCCTGTTCCCTGTCCTTCCCACAGTGTGGGAAGCTCCAGCACCACCCAGTGAGGGGGGAAGGGACCCAGACTGGCAGCAAACTGCAAATTTCAGACTTTTTCTTAAAATCTTTTCCCCATTTTTTACCCAGGCAAAACCAAAAAGGGGATAGAAGGAAGGAGAACAAGAATGAGAAACAAAAGTGCAGCAGAATGAGGGAATCCCCAATATCCCCCAAATAAATGGATGAGTTCTGCCAGGACCTTCCACTTCTTCCTGATTTCCCTGTTCCTTGCCAACAGGTAGAGACAAATCACTCATTAATGCTAATGAACCCACTAATCAGGAGAGCTCTGGGGGAAAGACAGGAGAAGGCAAGCCCCAGGATGGATCTGTTATCCCATCACAGAGGATTTCCCAGCTTTTCCCAGCCCTGCACATCTGGATTTCCCTTTCTCTATCCCTCGGCACCTCCATGTGCAGGAAGAACAGAGGGGCAGGAAAATCCATTTTCCTCCCACTCCTACTGGATCATCCTCTGCTCCAGCCTCCCCAGGGGAAGTTTTCCCAGCCCATGCACACATCCCAACCCTGAGCACAAGCTGGGGGAGCAGAGGAGGACAGGGAGGAGGTGGCAGCAGCCCAGAACTCAGGATGAATTCCCTGCTCTCCCTGCTGAGCAATTCAACACCTTGCAGACAAATTCCTGAGCCTGCTCCCAGGAGCTGAAGGCAGAACAACACCGAGTTAATCGAGACTGAAAACTCACACCACAAGTGTCCCGAGGCAGCAGAGAAACACAAAACCCTGCACAGCTCCCTCCCCTCTGCTGCTTCCGAGCCACTGAGTTCCTTGAAAGGCTCCCAGCCTGGAAAATGCTGCTCTGCATCCCAGCCCACAGGAGCAGCCCCAGGAGAAGAGCCCAGACGGGCAGGGCCTGACCCAGTTCCTTTATTTCCACCGGGAGCAGCTCAGGAGGGTGGGAAGGAGCCCGAGGGGGAGAAAACCATCCTGGAGATGTCACCCAGGAGCTGCTGGCTCTGCTTGTCCTTCCTTCCCCGGCACACCAAACCTTCCTCCTGCCCACCAAAGGATCCTTGGGGAATTCCTCCTGTATCTCCCAGTGCCAGGATCTCCTGGCATGGCTCACAGCCCCTCCTGGAGCTCCTGTTCCAAGCAATCCCAGCTTTTGTAGGATCACTTTGGGCGAGGAGGGAAAGATTCTCCCCATGTCCCAACCAGCAGAGACCCAGTTCCAACCCACCCGTGCAACAACCCAGCAATTCCTTCAGAATCCCCACTGAAAATCCTGAAATAACCTCATTCCAGCCCTGTAACAGCATGGCTCTGAAAGACAGAGAGAGAAAAGCAGAAATTCCCAATGCACCTCCAGAAAGTCCCCAAATTTCTCTCACAATGCGCTCGACATAAAAATAGTTGCTTTACTCTGTGCTGCCAACTTTCAAGGGGGATTGAAAAGAAAAGGTTTCCATGGGGAAAGAAGAATGATGGCAAAAATCAAAGTCAGTGCTTCCATCTGATGCCTCTGGAAGAGCTGAAGGCGCAGGAAGCTGCAGGGCAGAGCACAGCAGGGCAAAGCTGGATTTGAAGCAGCTGTTTGGGAGCTCACTTACACCTCCTTTCATCCAGAAAATTTGGGGTTAGGACCCTGCCTTGCCGGCCCCTGGATTTTGTCTCTGTTTAAAGCAGTTTTGGTTTCAGCTGGGAGGGTTTGGCAGCAGCACCAAGGGGAGACCCTCCAATAATTCAGGTTTTCCCTGTCTCCAGGGCTGTAGAGGAAATCAGAGGCAGAATCTCAGCCCCAGCCCCCTGAAGGGCTGGGAAACCTCTGTGCCCTGAGGAATTGTGGATTTCCCAACCCTGGATGTGTTTGAGGCTGGGCTGGAGCAGGGAGGGTGTCCCTGCCCATGGTAGGGGGTGGAATGAGAATCTTTGAGGTCCTTCCCAAGCCAGCCCATTCCAGGGCTCCATGATCTGTCCAACAGCAGGGAGATGGAGCCCTGAAGTGTTTTCCAGGTCATTCCATTCCCTTTTTTCCTTTACAATTTGCTGCTGGTGTGTTAACAGCCACTGCAGGGGGGAACCATGCCCTGACGTCTGGGTTGAGAGAATGAGTCAGAAATGACTTAAAAAAATGGGAATAGTTCCATCTGGATTCCCTAAAACTTCCCCACCGAGCTCCAAGAAATAGGGATAGCTGGAAATGCAGGGACTGGAACATTGCTGGATTTCTCTAAGTCTAAAATTAATGCAAAAAGCTGGACCCAGCAGCAGCACTCGGGGTGAAGGCACCAGAAAACCCCACATTTCTCCTGCTGACACTGAGCTGGGAGCTGGGATTTTCCTGCCCCATGGGCACCCCCATTTCCCCAAATTCCTTTGGAATGCAACACCTTCCAACACAATAAACCACAGGAGTTGGGCAGAGCCTCCTAAATTCACCTCTCCCAGCAGCTGGGGGGTGGCAGAACCCATCCCAGAGGGAAGGAGGCGATCCCAGACAAACCCCTTCGAACACAGCTCATCCCAAAACCTTCCCTGACAAGGAGCAAACCCTGATGAGAAAATCCTGCGACCCTAAAACTTCCACACTGAGCTCTAAGAAATAGGGATAGCTGGAAATGCAGGGACTGGAACATTGCTGGATTTCTCTACATTTAAAATGAATGCAAAAAGCCCAACCCAGCAGCAGCACTTGGGGTGAAGGCACCAGAAAACCCCACATTTCTCCTGCTGACACTGAGCTGGGATTTTCCTGCCCCATGGGCACCCCCATTTCCCCAAATTCCTTTGGATGCAGCTCCTTCCATCACCATAAACCAGAGCCCAGCAGCTGGGGGGTGGCAGAACCCATCCCAGAGGGATGGAGGCGATCCCAGACAAACCCCTTCGAGCACAGCTCATCCCAAAACCTTCCCTGACAAGGAACAAGCCCTGATAAGAAAATCCTGCGAGGCCTTTGATGCTGCTAATGGCCATTACATAACTGCTGCTTAATGTCTGTGCTTAGGAACGCTTCCCCTGTGGTTCATCTTGAAAGCTCCACTTCGCAGAAAATCACCGAGCGTTTAAAAACCTGCCTCGAAGAGAGCGAGGGGGGCTCGCTGCAGTTAATTACAGCAACGGGGCCACCCAAGCAGGGCTGCAACTGCACAATTTGGGCTTGGGAATGGCAGCTCCGGGCTCCAGCTGAGCCTGGAGGGGTTTGGTGAGCCCAGATTGATGCTGGGGGTGCAGGAGAGGGTTTGGGGCGTCGGGAGTGGGATGGCACCCATGGCAGGCTCATGGATTTTCCACTCTGCTGGGGGGAATTAATGCCACCAGAGCTGGTCCAGAGGACAAGGAGAGGCTGAGGGAGCCCTGGAGTGAGCAGTGAGAGGCAGGAGCAGGACCTGAGGGATGATCCCTGCCTGTCTTGCAGACAATCCGAGCGCAGGCAGCAGATGATTACCCAGGGATGTAATTACAGGCTCCATCTCCTCTCGCAGAGTTTGAGCTGCCCTAAGAGCTGGGCTGGGGCATTTCCTCACCTCTGAGCTGCTGACGTCTCTGACAGGAGCCTTTGGAAGGATTTTTTTTTCTAGGAAAATCCCCCTTTTCTGTGCTGGCTGTGCTTGGTTTTCATGCAGGTGTGTCCTCACCCCGGGAAGGGGCAGGGGCACAACAGCCCCGGCTCAGGGATGAGCCAGGAACCATCCCAGCCCCAGCAGCACCTCCTCAATCCCACTCTGAACCCAGCAGGAGGAGCCCAGGGCTGGCAGCAGGGACCAAAGGATGACCCAGAGCCAGGATTTATCCAGAGAGCTCAGGAGCCAAAAGCTCCAGGAGCAGACAAACACCAGCAGCACAGCCCAAACCAGGACTAAGAGCCTGAGCTGGGCTTAAATTGATCAGCTGAGCCTTGGGCAGGGCTGGGGGGGTCCCAGGTGAGGCTCAGCAGGACAATGAAGGTTTATTATCAAAAGGGCTGCTCCACACAACTGTCCAGCCTGGAAAAATGAAAATTTGCCTTTTTCAAGTTGGGCTTGATGGTCCTGGAGGTGTTTTCCAGCCTTAATGATTCAGGTCCTGCCCATCCTGATGCCTGCCCCACACTCAGAGCTGTGTCCAAATGGTTTTAATGCTTCTCACACCCAGTTTGTTATCTCAAATCCCTGACAAGGATTTATCTCTGGGTTTCAGCTGCATCTCCAAATCACCAGCCCCTGCCAGGGGTTGGGGTGTGCTCGGTGACCTGAACTGTTTGGAGAGCTGGGAATTTGTTCTAAATCCTCCAGCTCCCAGAGTCAGGGATCTCAGGCAGAGCTAATCCAGCCCACTCCCATCCTCGTCCTTCAGGTGCAGCAGGAATTCACAAAACCCTCAGGAAACTGCTGACAAATGGGATTTTTTCCCAGACAAAAAGGACCCTGCTGAGCGCTGGGATTTTTCCAGCAGGGGACAGAAAAATCCCCTGTTGGAAAAGGAAGGGAAAGGGAGAGAAACGGGGAGAAAAAACGGAAGAAAAAGGTGGAGAATTTTTCCTTTTGCTGTACTTACATGGCAAAATTCCTGTCTAGGAAGCACCTGTTCCTCAGCAGCCCTGCCCAGAGCTGGACCCCGACGATCCCAAAGATGAAGAAGACGAAGAAGCAGAGGAGGAGGACGTTGCCTAACATAGGCAGAGTGTCCAGCAGCAGCGTGACCAGGATCCTCATACCTGGGGAGAGGGGAAAACCACGTCAGGATGGGGAGAAACCACCATTCCCACCTTGGATGTGCAGCCAGGGCAGAAAAATCAGGATTTGGTGTTTTCCCCAAAATGCTGAGGCTGAAAAGGGAGGTGAAAGTGCCAAAGGCTTGGCAGGAAATGGGAATAACAGCAATCTCCAGAGCCTGGATCCAAGGATGGGATTTCCAGGTGTTCTCATTCAAGGACACACAACCTGCAAGACAATTTTTCCTGGAGAAACACTCCCAGGAATCGTCAGCCTCTGGAGGAATTGTTAAAATATGGATTTGTAAACATTGCAAACTCCCCTGATGGATCACAGAAACTGTTCCCCTAAAAACCACGGAGCCTGGGTGGGGTGGGAGCTGGGCCTGCACCACAGACAGTTCCTTTTCCATGGAGAACTCCTTGCTGGAAAGGAGGGGAAAACTTGATTTTTTTTTTTTTTCTGAGGATGGAAAGCAGGATGCTTTTCCTCCAAGGATGTTGTTACTCCCTCCAAGGAAAGCTCTGCTCCCTCTCCCTCCCCGTGCAGAGGCTGTGGGACGTTCCCACCAATCCCACTCCTCTGCACAAGGATCTCCATGAACCCCGAGTTCCTGCAGCCTCGGGTGCCAGGGAAATGCTGATCTCCATGCCAGACATTCCACCTGGAATTTTCAGACAATGGGGTTGGAATTCCTGGTGGTTATTCCCAAAGAGGGGTTGGAATTCCTGGTGGTTATTCCCAAAGAGGGGTTGGAATTCCTGGTGGTTATTCCCAAATGGAGTTGGAATTCCTGGTGGTTATTCCCAAAGAGGGGGAGGTTGGAATTCCTGGTGGTTATTCCCAAATGGAGATGGAATTCCTGGGGGTTATTCCCAATGTGTCCTGTCACAAAATCATGGAATACCTGAGTGGGAAGGGATCCCCAAATCCAGCTCCTGGCCCTGCCCAGCGCTGTCACCCCTCGGGAGCAATCCCACATTTTCCTGGCAAATCCATCTTAGGAAAAGCAAGGACACACTCAATCCCCACTGGAAATTTTCTGGGATTTTCTCCCATTTTCTCCCATTTTCCCCCCCTCTCTCACTAATATCCTCCCTCTTTTATTCCAAAAATGGGTAAAATTTCTCTCCCTGTGCCAGACAATTTTTTTCTGCTCAGCTCCTTTTGGTATTTGGGGTTTTTTAGTGGCATCATCCCAGAGATTGAATCCAGCTGTTCTCCAGGCTCTCCTTGGAATGTCGAGTGTGCCATGGGAAAAGAGCATCACCGAGGCTGAAACAAGGAGCAGGATTTTAATTCCCATTCCATGGGGTGCCTGGTTTAAATTCCCCAGCAAAAAAAAAAAAAAAAAAATTTTAAAAATCCACAAAAATAGAATTAAAAATAAAAAAATCCAAATATATTTAAAAAATATAAAAATAAATATAGAAATTAATATAAAATAAATATAAAATAAATATAGAAATGAATATAAAAATAAATATAGAAATAAAGCAGTGAAATGGATTTGAAAAAAACCAACCCAATGACCACTGCTGAAAAAAAATCCCTGACTCCAGCCCCTGCCAAGTGAATAAATTGCAGGAATGCCATTTTTCCAGTGGTTTGGAAGGAATAATTTCTAATAGAAATGATGTTTTTATTGGCCAGGGTTCTTCTTTCTTTTCTTAACAAACTGCATCGAGCTAAAAGAATCTCGTGGGTGAATTTATTGTGCCTGGAAGCCACGAGCTGATGGTGCTGGCTGGATCCCAGGGAAGAGCCCAGGATTCCCAGGATAAATCTCCAGGCTGGTTCTCCCTGCTTCCCTGCATTTAGCTCCAGGTTCATCTCTTCTGATCCAGCTGTAAATTGTATCTGGATTTTTAAATGGGATTTTTAAATCCCATTCCCAAGTCCCAGAGCTGGGAATGGCATGGATGATATGCTGGGATGGGCTGGAATTCCAAGGAAATCCCTTGGCTGAGCTGTGCCATCACCACGGATGAAAATGTAACCACAAAAATCCACCAAAATTCAGGGATTTTCCCATCCCTTCTCCACAGATTCTGGAATATTTTGGTCTGAAACAGAAAAATTCCCAATGTTCTGAGTGGGTGGGGTTGGACAAGGGGAGGCTGGATGAGCTGCCCTCCAGGAATGGGAATATTTCTGGGAATAATTTCTAGGAATTCCAGGTCCCCTTTGGTGGTGCCAGCCCAGCCCAGCTGCTCCTTGGGCACCTCCACTCCAAACACGGATTGAACCCCCTGGAATTCATCCCACAGAATATTAATAAAAATTGGGATATTTTCCATCACCTGCCTGTTGGAAAAATATGGAAATCCCATGGGAAGTGCAGTAAAAAAACCTTGGAGGGCTCGTTTTGTGTCAGGGCAAGGGAGACAAACACACGTTGGACTCAGAGCAAAATTCCACCAAAAGCTGGAGTTGTTTGGATCCCTGGAGCTCCTAAATCCTTCAGTTCCCTGCTGCTGCCCTCAGCCCAGCTGGATCCCAGCTTGAGATTCCCAGTGTTCCATGGGAAGAGTGAAGGGTTTTGTGGATTTGAAGGAGTTCAGAGGGATCCTGATCCTCGTCCCAGACTGGAGCTCTGAGCCCAGCCCGTGGTCCCTCTGCTTCATCCCCAGAACCCCAAATCCCAGAGGGAAACTTCCCTGGAACCCAAATCCTGGAGGGAAACTTCCCTGGAACCCAAATCCCAGAGGGAAACTTCTCTGGAACCCAAATCCCAGAGGGAAACTTCCCTGGCACCCCAAATCCCAGAGGGAAACTTCCCTGGAACCCAAATCCTGGAGGGAAATTTCCCTGGCACCCAAATCCCAGAGGGAAAGTTGGTGTTGTGCTTTCCAAAACCCTGGCAACAAAACCTCGTTAGGAAAACAAAGCTCCAAAGGGTTCCAGGCCCCTTTTGGCCTCTCCTTTTTGTGTCCCTGTTTTTGACAGAGGACCTCACTGTGCGATTCACTGCTTTTGTTCCTTGTTTTCCAGAAAAAAACCCTGTGGAATTGGGAGTTCTGAGAGAAAGTTCCAAGGCTCCTGGGTGTAAACATCCATCTGTTCCCTCACATTTTCCTCGGAATCAAACCCCTTTTGGGGGAGGTTGTTTGGCTGTCCTTGGATGTGCTGAATCCAAGCAGGATTTGGGGCTGGCTCGCTCCAACAAAACAGGAAATATCCTTTTTTTTTTTGCTTTTTAATTTATTTTTTTTGCCAGGATCCCTGTGATTTCCATACAATGCTGCTGCATTTTGATTGAGGTGGATTTGGATTGGAAAAGGATGGAATTGCTATGGAATGAGCACCTTGCAAAGGCCAGCTCAGCAGCTGGCTGATTCCAGCAGGGAATTATTCCAGCGTGGTGGCTCGGATTTAAAATTGGATTTAGAAGCCAAGCAGCTGAAGCCACTTGAAAATGGATTTAGGAGCCACTTGAACTTCCTGTCGAGGATGATCCCAATTTTGTTTCACATGGAGCAAACCCTCCCTGGGGTTTTAGCAGCAAGGGAAGCTCCTGAGCTGCTAATCCCGAACATAAAGTCCTGGAAAGATCTTAAATCACTGAGGAGGGAAAACGAACCCAGCAGGGCAAGAAGATCCCTCTTGGAAATGACCTTTTCCCTTCCTTTGTTTACTTGACACCACCAGAGAGTTGTTTTCCCTAGAAAAGTCACAAAAACCTTGGAAAACATCTCTGAGGGTCAGTCCCTGCTCCCTTGCCCTTTGCTGACACCAATTATGATAATGACGATCTCTAACTCACCATTAATAATGAAATTTATTCATTTCCTCTCATTAGCTGCACAAAGCAGACACCCAGGTGTGCATGGGGGAGTTTCCCAGTTTTCCTGGACTGAGCTCAGGAATCCAGGTGTGTGGGGGGGTTATTCCCAAAGTTTTCCAGTTTTCCCAGGCTGAGCTCAGAAATTGAGGTGGGGTGGGTTTATTCCCATGGTTTTCCAGTTTTCCCAGGCTGAGTTTAGAAATCCATATGTAGGAAGGGCTATTCCCAATGTTTTCCCAGGCTGAGCTCAGAAATCGAGATGGGGTGGATTTATTCCCAAGGTTTTCCAGTTTTCCCAGGCTGAGCTCAGGAATCCAGGTGTGTGGGGAGGGTTATTCCCAAAATTTTCCAGTTTCCCAAGCTGAGCTCAGAAATCGAGATGGGGTGGGTTTATTCTCATGGTTTTCCAGTTTTCCCAGACTGAGCTAAGAAATCGAGATGGGATGGGTTTATTCCCAAAATTTCCCAGTTTTCCCAGGCTGAGCTCAGAAATCGAGATGGGGTGGGTTTATTCTCATGGTTTTCCAGTTTTCCCAGACTGAGCTAAGAAATCCAGGTGTGAGGAGGGGTTATTCCTATGGTTTTCCAGTTTTCCCAGGCTGAGCTCAGGAATACAGGTGTGTGTGGGGAGGGTTATTCCCAAAATTTTCCAGTTTTCCCAGGCTGAGCTCAGAAATCGAGATGGGGTGGGTTTATTCCCACGGTTCTCCAGTTTTCCCAGGCCGAGCTCAGCAATCCCGGTGTGCGTGGTGGGGTTATTCCCGTGGCTCCAGCTCCCCGGGGCTGTGCCCGGGCTGGTGTCACTTACTTGGGACCCTGTTGGTGGCCGTGCCCGGGCTGGTGTCACTTACTTGGGACCCTGTTGATGGCCCGCAGCGGCCGCAGGACGCGCACAGTGCGGATGGCGGAGAGGCTGACGTTGTGGCCATCCAGGGAATATTCCATCATCCTGCGGGGAAAACAGCAAAGCACTCAGGAGGGCGTGCTGAGGATTGGGCTCGGGGAAGGCTTCGCTGCCTGCAAGCCCAGGGGTGCTCGGTTGTAATCCCGTGGATGAAATTCCGCGTGCCTGGAGGGGTCCAGGCCAGGCTGGATGGGGTTTGGAGCAGTCTGGGATGGAGCAGGGAATTATCCCTGGGGTTGGATGGGATGAGCTTTAAGGTCCCTTCCAGCCTTTACTGCCAGCATAGAGAACGTTTTGGAAAGCAGGATTTTCCTTCCAGGATGTGAAGAGACCTCCAAGGAAGCTGGAGAGGGAAACTCCAGCAGGGATTGTGGGGATGGGGCAAGGGGGAACGGGTTCACACTGAAAGGGGGAAATTTAGGTTGGATATTGGGAAGGAATTCCTGCCTGTGAGGGTGGGGAGGGCCAGGCACAGATTCCCAGGGAAGCTGTGGCTGCCCCTGGATCCCTGGCAGTGTCCAAGGCCAGGTTGGATGGGGCTTGGAGCACCCTGGGACAGTGGGAGGTGTCCCCGCCCTTTAAGGTCCCTTCCAACACAACCCATTCCATGATTCCCTGACTCTCCAGCACAAGGAGCTGCTCCCCAGCTTTTCCCTCCTCCTGTGACAAACCTGAATACCCAAACCAACAAAAAATGCACAAATCACTTGTTTTCCATCTGACTATTAAGGACAAAGAACATTTTCTCCTTGATTCTTCTTCCCTACTCCCCCTAAACATTTTGGATGGATTGGCACTCAGTGGGTGACTCCCTGCACAGGAAAATGGGAGGCACAAGGCTTTGGGATGTCTTGTGCCATCAACAACTTCCAAACCTTCAGCTGCCAGCCCCAGAACTTATCCTGGGAACCTGCAAGGCCTCCAGGGACTGGATGGACCAAGAGTGGGGTCCTGTTATCAGATTCCACCTGTAAACCCTGAATCCCTTGGAAATGCCCCACAGAATTCCACTGGAGCTGGGAATTTTGGATGGATTGGCACTTGCTGGGTGATTCCCTACCCTGAAAAACAAGAGGCACGAGACTTTGGGATCAACAGCTCCAAACCTTCAGCTGTCAAACCCAAATCCTATCCTGGGAGCCTGGAATGTCTCCAGGGACTGGAAGCACCAGGAACCTCTGGATTTCAGCTCTGCTGAGCACCATCCCTGCTGCTGGGCTGCAGACGGAGAGCCCGCCAGTTCCACCGGGCTTGAAATGTTCCAGGGAACATTTCTGGGGCGAGGAAAACATGAAAGGACTCTGGGAGCTGGAAGGAACTTCAGACACCACCCGTGCTGGAGGCGGGAGCTGTGTTTATTTTGAAGTTCCCCTGCTCCCTTTGGAGCTGCTGCTGAGGAAAACCAGCTCCTCTGAGGAGGCAGAACGGGGCAAACAAAGCTCTGCTGATCACTTGTTCCCTTCTTATCACAAAAAAAAACTTGGAATAACTTCAGCACATCCACGCCTTTGCTGGAGAAAGCAGCTTTGTTATTCCAGTGGTGAGTTCCCTGCTAAAAGCAGCTCCAGTTTTAGGAGCACACGCTGGATTGAAGGGTGGTGGTGGTGAGAGGTGGATCCCAGCCCTCAGCACAGCCTCTCCTCCCCCAGGGACACTCCCAGCTCCAGCCTCTCCTTGGAGAGATGGGAAATCATATCCCAGGTATGGCTCAAATCCACAAAACCATCTGGAGATGGTCCAGGATCGGCCAGGGAAGGTGGGAAATCATATCCCAGGTACGGCTCAAATCCACAAAACCATCTGGGGATGGTCCAGGATCAGCCAGGGAAGGTGGGAAATCACATCCCAGGTATGGCTCACATCTGGAGATGGTCCAGGATCATCCAGGGAAGGTGGGAAATCATATCCCAGGTACGGCTCAAATCCACAAAACCATCTGGAGATGGTCTGGGATCAGCCAGGGAAGGTGGGAAATCATATCCCAGGTACAGCTCAAATCCACAAAACCATCTGGGGATGGTCTGGGATCAGCCAGGGAAGGTGGGAAATCACATCCCAGGTCTGGCTCACATCTGGGATCAGCCAGGAAAGGGGTTTTTCTTCCTCTCATCTCCAGCCTGAGTAGTGCCACACCTCCAGCGGGGTCTCCTGCTGTTTTCATCCTCCCCAAACATATTCCAGCCATGGAAGGTGGGGAAAAACCTTGGAAAACTCCCAAATGGCCTCACCAGCCACTTTCCCCCTCATTCCAACAGCAAAATTCCCAGTGCCAAAGCTGCCCCTGAGGAGGAGCAGAGGGCTCAGCCCTTCTGCCTCCATGGGGAGCCTGACCCTGGGTTTGGGGAGCTCTGAGGAGCTGGGGATTTTCTGCTCATCCCAAATCCAACACGGAAAAACACCCTCAGCTCCTTGATCAGAATCCTGATCCCGAGTTTTCCCTGCTCTTCCCCTGCCACTCCTCCCTTAAACACTGCAGCAGCTTTATAGGAAAACATAATTAAGGTAAAAATAATTAATAATTAGGGGGTTTTTTTTGCTGTCCCTGGTGTTCCTCCTCCAACTGCACCCGAGTTCCGAGGAAGCTCCGCTCAGGAGAGCTCATGTTTTATTCAGGGCACTAAACCCATTCCTAATTGTATTCCAGACAAATAACACGGAGCACAACAAAACCCCATTAGTGCAGGGAAGATGGCACAGCACTAATGGAAAGGGAAAAACGCCCCAACATATTCCAAGGATGTTTTAATTAACCCCGGGCTGGTCATTAGAAACGCAGGAATTCTGAAGTCAGGCAGTAATTAAAGCTTTCCATCCCTTCCCAGGATGTACCAGGCAGGTAGGAGAGCCTGGGCTTTCCAAAGCTGTTTATTTACTTGGGAAAAAAAAAAAAAGTTTGAGCTTTGCCAAGCTTTTACTCCGCTCAGTTATTCCCTGTGGGGGTGAGGGAAGTGGTGTCAAAAGCAGGAGGATGATCCTTGGAGCTGTTTATTAACACATCCTGCACAAACCAGCAGCTGGGGGAGATGGGATGAAGCTGTAAAGCAAGAGGAGTTTGGAATTGGGGTGCACTCCCAGCCAGCTTTTCCCACTGAGGTTTCAACCTTCCTGAAGGGGTTTTTGGGCTGAGTTCTCCTTGTGTGCCCATCCCTGCCTCACTCTGCTGCTGGCATGGGGCAGGAGTGGGGCTGAGCTGATTTTTTTTTTGGAGAAAACAGCCCTGGGACACTCTGGATCAGCTCAGGATGTGTTAGGATTAAAGGATTGCTCCAAACCCCCACAGCTCTGCCTGATATTCACAACCCACCCCCACACCAGCGTGGTTTTGGGGTGAGGATTAAAAAAATTAAAAAATCAGATTTGGGAGATTCTGCCTCCCAAGGCATTGCGAGAAGCAGCCAGGACAAGGCACGGATTTGGTCCCTGGGATTTTCCTGCCCTCAGGGTGGAGGATGAGGAGGCTGCTGACCCTGCCATGACGATGAAGAAGTCCAGGCGGTTCCAGGTGTCCCCAAGGTAACACTTCTGCCCAAAGATGCCCAGGGCCACCATCTTGATGACCATTTCCACGGCAAAGAAGGCGAAAATGAAGTCATCAAACGCCTGGGGAGCAGGAAAAGAGGATTCCAGTCAGTCCTGAGTGCTCCCAGCACGGGACATTCCATGTTCCCGTCACCAAAGTGCCGCCTCCCAGCTCCAAAGTCAAACCTGCAGGGTGCTGGCAGCCCCTGGCACAGCCCCTGGCTCATTCCAGGGCTTGGGAAGTGCCCCCAGCTTTTGTTCATCTCCTGATTAGATATGAGGGTGTCACAGGGCTGGAGCCCCTCTGGAGCCATGCTGGGAGAGCTGGGAATGTTCACCTGGAAAAGGCTCCAGGGAAACCTCAGAGCCTAAAGGGGCTCCAGGAGAGCTGGAGAGGGACTTGTCTTAATTAATCAACTTTCCCTTAATAAACTACACAGAAATTTTGCTCCATAATTTCAGTTCATTTAATTACTGACATCCAAACTCCTCCATAATGAAGTTCAGGCTTTCCCACCTCACGTTCCGGGCTCCAATCCCTCCTGCAGGGTGAGACAGGGGAGGGATAATGGGGATTTTCCAGCCCTTTCCTGCCTAAAACCTGTCAGGAAATTTCCAGGGCCAGGTTGGACGGGGCTTGGAGCAATCTGGGATAGGGAAGGCGTGGGTAGGGATGGAGCTGGATGAGCTTTGAGGTCCTTTCCAACCAGTTTGGGATTCTGTGGAGGATCCCAGTGGCCTTCCTGTTTGGCTGGGACACTCCAAGGGATGTGGGATCCAGAGGAGCTGAGCAGGTCGGTGATTTGGGGTTGGGAATGAGGGAAGTCGTTCCCAGCCTGAGGAATGTGCAGGGAGCCAAGGAGCTGCCCACACAGCAGATGCCCTGGGATGTGCTTCCAAAGCTGCTCCAGCGGGCAGATGGCAGCGAGGGGACACCAGGAGGGACAAGGGGACAGCCCTGATGTCCCCTGAGCTTGGGGCTGGGGGCTCTGGATGGGAGAAAGTTCCCAAGTGGCTTCTCCTGGCTGAGGAGAGCAGGGATGGGCTCATCCCGCGCTGTTTCCTCATGGAGAAGGGAATGGAGTGGCAAAGGCAGCCCTGGTGCCACGTGGCACAGAGCAATCCCAGCAGGAGCTGCCTGGGATGGAGCCAGCAGAGGGAGGGAGATTCCCCCCATGGAATCCTGGAATGGTTTGGGTTGGAAAGGACCTTAAAGCTCATCCAGTGCCACCCTGCCATGGGGACACCTTCCATGGACACCTGCCCTGTCCAGCCTGGCCTGGGACACTTCCAGGGATGGCAGTCCATGAGTTTTGTGGTGTCCAAGGAATCCAGTGGGATCTGCCTTCCCACTCTGAGCCCTTGTTCAGGATGGAGAGAAAGGATCTGGGACAGATCCAGATCAGCCTTTAGGCCCACCCCAAGCAGGTCCCACACAGGCCAGGCTTTGTGGAAAACCCATCCTCGTGGGAAAGCTCTTCCAGGGGAGAAGGAACACGATGGGGCTCCCACCTCCCAGAGCAGCCTCCCACAAATCCCAGGGATCCGGGGCCGCGGGGTGCTCACCTCCAGGATGGTGCAGCGCTCCGACTGGCACTCCACGTCCTCGCAGGGCTGGAACATGCCCAGGGTGACGCAGTTGAGCAGGATCACCAGCATGCTCACGTGCTCGAACCAGGTGGCACCGGGTTAAGGACAGCACAGCCTCGGGAGGGGACACCTCCAAACCCTGCTCCCACCCAAACCCTGCTCCCGTCCAAACCCTGCTCCCACCCAAACCCTGCTCCCACCCAAACCCTGCTCCCGGGCTGCTCCTGGCCCCAAATCCCCCCACAGCCAGAGAGCAACCCAAGGGCACCACCAGAACAGTGCCCAGTTCCGTGCGCCAACCCTGCTGTCCTTGATTCCCTCTGGAGTTGTGGGAAGGAGGTTCTCCCATTCCAACCCCATTCCCACATCTCCAGGAGGGACAGATTCCACTCTGTGATCCACATCCTGACGGGAATGAGGTTCTCCCATTCCCTCTGAGATGGGAATGAGGCTCCCATTCCCACATCTCAAGCAATGACAGATTCCACTCTGAGATCCACATCCTGATGGGAATGAGGTTCTTCCATTCCAACCCCAATCCCACATCTCCAGAAGGGACAGATTCCACTCTGAGATGGGAATTATGTGTTCTCATTCCAATCCTATTCCCACATCTCAAGGAATGACAGATTCCACCCTGAGATCCACATCCTGATGGGAATGAGGTTCTGAAAGATTCCAGTCTGAGACCCACACCTTGATGGGAATTATGTTCTCCCATTCCAACCCCATTCCCACATCTCTAGAAGGCACGGATTCCACTCTGACATCCACATCCTGATGGGAACGAGGTCTTCTCATTCCAACCCCATTCCCACATCTCAAGGAATGACAGATTCTACTCTGGGATCCACATTCTAAAGGGAATGAGGTTCTCATTCCAACTCCATTCCCAAAACTCAAGGGACGACAGATTCCACTCTGAGATCCACATCTTGATGGGAATTATGTTCTCCCATTCCAACCCCATTCCCAAATCTCCAGGAGGGACAGATTCCACCCTGAGATCCATATCCTGATGGGAATGAGGTTCTTCCATTCCAACTCCATTCACAAAACTCAAGGGATGACAGATTCCACTCTCAGA
The DNA here is from genome assembly GCF_036417665.1 of Passer domesticus. NCBI lineage: Eukaryota > Metazoa > Chordata > Aves > Passeriformes > Passeridae > Passer > Passer domesticus. The sequence goes on from NC_087488.1 coordinate 15,040,373, forward strand.
TCCACATCCTGATGGGAATGAGGTTCTGGAAGATTCCACTCCGAGACCCACATCTTGATGGGAATTGTGTTCTCCCATTCCAACCCCATTCCCAAATCCCATTCCCAACCCCATTCCACCCTGAGATCCGTATCCTGATGGGAATGAGGTTCTGAAAGATTCCACCCTGAGACCCACATCCAGATGGGAATGAGGTTCTCCCATTCCAACCCCACTCCCACCTCTCAAGGAAGGACAAATTTCACATCCCGAGGGACAGGGACAAAACAGAGCCACGCTGGCAGGGCCAAGGTGGGGAATGTTGGGGTTCAGGATCCAGAGGGCATGAAAAGGAAGGAAAGGGCTCCCAGCTGGATGTCTCCAGTCTCCAAAATCCCCTCACATTCCTTACAGGATCCGCCGGTGCTCAATTAACCGATAATTAATTGGTCTAAGTAGGAAGTGGTGATTTGCATCAGCGCAAAATAGGCCCAAAGTTGCTGTTTGCTGCTGGCAGGACAATTAAAAATCCCACAAAAAGATGGAATAATTCCACAAATTAAGCAGGAACGAGAGAACTGTTTCTAGGGAAAATAATTGGAAACATCTGGATGTGAATAAACCTTTGTGCTTCCAAACCCTCACCTGGGGGAGGCAGAGAGAGGCACAGACATTGGATTATTTCAGATAACAGCAATTCCTGGATAAAAAACCTTCCATGTTTGTTCCTTAGGAATTTTTTATCAGGGATTTTATCTGTTCAGGATAAAATTTATTGCAGCAGATCACAGCTTCAGTCTCAAACTGGTTTTGCACATTCTTATTTATCCAGATTAAAAAAAAGGCAAAAATCAGTGGGGTTAAATCTTGCAGCTCCCTAAAACCTCATCCCAAAAACCCAGTTCTTATTTTAGAGGGGCTTTAATTGGAAAATTAATTTAATTTTTAAAATTATTTAATTAAATAAAATTTAATTCAGAGCTGGGAACACATCAGAGCTGGGAACCAACAGGGCAGGCTTGGAAACCCACATGTCCAAAATGGAAATAAATGTAGGAAACCGGAGAAATAAATGAAATAAAATCCCAGTCACCCTGGCAATAAAGCAGGAGAAGCTCCTGATGGGATTTTTCCATCGCTGAAATTCCAATGTTGCTTTAATTTCTCCCTCCCTTCCATGATTTCTTCCTGATTTTTCCCATCTTTAGGAGCTGTTTGGATCCTTTTCCCTGACTGGAAGCCCAGGGATAATCCACAGAGCCAGCCCCCAAATCCTGCCCAAAGCCCCAGATCCCATTCCCAATATTCCATGGAGTGCTGGGATCCATGTGAAATCCCCTATAAGCAGTGCCCTGTGCCTGCAGTTGCATAAATTTCCTTTATTATATTTGCAGATTTTTTCCCCCCCTTTAAAGTCCCAAAAATCAGAGCCTGTGGATTTGGAGCTGTTCAAAGGCTCTGTGGAGCTCCCTGGACCTTTGATCAGGTGCTCTGCTCATCCCATCCCCAAAAAATCCCTTTTTTCCGTCTCCTAACTGATCTAAAAGTGCTTTTTATGGCTAAATAATCACCAGCAGGAGAAGAATGGTCCCTGGAGCTGAAACCAGGTCCTTAATTCCTTAAATGCAGGCAGGGCCACTGCTGTCCCCATCCCTGAGACCCCAAAGCTGGAATTTGGGGGGATTCAGGATGGCAGAGGAGATGTTTGGGTTTTCCAAGAGAAAAAGGAAGGCTCTGCCAGAGCTTTGTGCTCATGGATGTTTGGGGGAGAAAGGAAAAGGGGAAAAAAGAGGGGGAGGGAAAAAAGGGGGAAAAAAGAGTTTTGCTTGGGATGAAGAATGGGAAAGGGGAGGGAAGTTCCTGCTGAGGATTCCCAGGGATGTTCCCATCCTCCCTCAGCCTCTCCAGCCCAAATTCCTCTCCTGCCCCTCTGGGTCATTTCCCATGGGATTAGTGCCAGGAAAATCCCTCAGTGGAGAGCGGGATTACCCCGAGCTCTGCCCTGATGGGGCAGAGCTCCCTCCCGGCAGAGATTGAAGGGAATTTCCATTCACTGCCCCTTCCTTACCCCTGGAGCCCCAAAAACTGGGATTGAACCCCTGATCTCCTGCTTTTCCAGAGCCTCCCAAAGCATCCAGGCTCCAGCATGGAGATGTCCCAAAAAATCCCCTGGGATGGGGAGGGGGGTGATGCTGCTTGGCAGGGTGGGATTAGGGATCACATTCCCAGCGTCCTGCATAGCCCGGAGCAGCTTGGAACATCCATCAGGAATGAAAAATCCAATTCTGATAGGAGGGGAAAACCCGCAAAGGAGGGAAAAAAAAAAGTGAGGAAAAGGTGAAAAAAAGTCCTGGAGCAGCACAAAGAGCAAGGACTGGAGAGGGAATTCCCACAGAACGTCCCTGGGGATGTTCCCGGAGCGCTTTTCCAGCAGGGGAGTCAGGGAAGGTGAGGGATGGCACAGATTCCTCGGGATCCTCCCGGCAAATCCCCTAAAAGCGGGATCTCGGCAGTTGCCATGGCAACGGCGGCTCGGGAAGGGCGGGCGAATTCCCAAATCCTGGGGAAGGGAAAGAGCCAAAGGGGATCCGCGCTGGGGGCAGAGGAGCCCAAAGGGATTGCTCGATATTTCTTCCTCTGGCAGAAATTCCAGGGAAAAAACATCTCAGAACACCTGGGCCACGCTCGAATTCCCAGATTTCAAATTCCCAGATTTCAAATTCCCAGACTGATTCCTTTGGGAAAGGGCTCCCGGTTTCTTTGAGGGATCCACAGCAGCTCTTAGACTGAAATTTAGTCCCGAGTTTAAAAGCGGCACCACAAAACCCAGGCTCTGCCCCCAAATGTTGGCTCCATTCCTGGCACTCCCAGGGAATCTCTCCTGATGCTCCCTGCCAGTTTCATGTGGGATTTATGGAATTTATTTTCCCATATTATTATTATTTTTAAGCCACTCAGTGGATTTTAAGTCGCTGTTTTCCACTGCCAAATCCACGGGGATTTGGCAGCCTCCTGGTTATGATGGATCTCCACCATCCCTCTCCCAAATCCTACAAATATTCCTGCAATAAACACAGAAAAAAAAAAAATCTGGGATGGCATCACCACTGTGACAAATCCACGGCTTCATCCCATGCTTGGAATGAAGGACACAATTCCCAAATTCCCAGGTGCTCCAGAGGGAGCAGCTCCATTTAAAAATTCCCAATCCCAATCCTTATTCCATGTGGGAGAGAGGCTGGACCACAGGCCTGACACCCAGGAACTGAACAGAAGCAAGATCATGGCACTGTTTTCCCATAATCTTATTATTTTTAAGCCACTCAGGGGATTTTGGAGACTTAACCCATGATTTTAACCCCTGGGATTTGGCGGATCCTGGTTATTATGGATCTGTCCCGAGGCTGAGGAAAATCCCAAAGCCCTAAATCCCAGTTTGGTTCCAAGAAAAACCAAATGTTTACGGGAGGAGCCGCCAAGGGAAGTTTCAGTTTGGGTGGTTTGGGATGTGAGTAATGCACGGAATACAAACACAAGTCCTGGGAATTCCAGAGCGTTCCAGGGATGTCCTGCTCCTCAGAGCAGCGGGATTGGGTGGGAAATGTGGGAAGGGGAAAGGGAAAAGAGGTAAAAAAGGAGGCAGAAAAGGGGCAGAAAATAAAATTTATAATGAATTATAAATTATAAAAAAATATATATTATTATATGAAATAAATTATAAATTTATTATTATTTATAATAATAAATTATTATACTTTATTATAAATTATAATATTTTATGGTTATAATTTATTGTAAATTATAATTATTTTGTCTAAATAAATTATTTTAAATTTATAATATTTATAAAATAAAATAGAACAAAATCAAAGAAAAATAAACCAAAAATAATATAAAAGCCATAATAATAGATAACAGTAATATAGAATAATTACATGCTAATAAAATAGCAGTGCAGATAATGATTATAGTGATGATGATGGCAATTAATAATTATAATAATAATGATGATAATGATAATGATCACGTTAATAATGGCAAAGCAAATGGATGAACAAAGACAGGGATGATCCAGAGGAGGAGCCAGGGAACACCGGGAGCAACGAGCAGGAGTGAGCAGGGCAGAACAAACCTGGGAGAAGCACCCGGGGCAGGAGGGGCCGGGGCAGGAGCTCATCCTGACCTGCAGCCGGGCTCAGCAGCCGGGCTCAGCCTCCCCTCCTTCCTCAGCCGGGCTCTGCTGTCCCCAAGTTGCCACCCTGCTGTCCCCAAGCACAGCCTGGTCCCCACACTGCCACCCTGCTGTCCCCAGCAACCCGAGCTGGGCTGGCCCTGGGAATGAGTGTGGCTAAAAGAGGTGACAAGGGGCAAAAAAATGGGACAATAATAATGCCAGTCGTTCAAGAAAATGGGGTTTTGGAGGCAGGGTCAGCACACAGCAGAGCCAAATGTCACCTGGTGCCAAAATTGTCACCCCGCTGTCCCCAGGGTCAGCACACAGCAGAGCCAAATGTCACCTGGTGCCAAAATTGTCACCCTGCTGTCCCCAGGGTCAGCACACAGCAGAGCCAAATGTCACCTGGTGCCAAAACTGCTGAGGACAGCCCGAGCTGGGGATGAGACGTCCCTGGGAATGATGTGGCTGGAAAAGGTGACAAGGAGCACGACAAGGGACAATAATAATGCCAATCTTTCCAGGAATTGGGATTTTGGTCAGCAAAGCCACGCTCCCCCCAGGCAGGACGTGTGGAATTCCCAGGAAATGTTCATCAAAGCCACCCCAGGGCTGCTCCCGGGGTTTGTTTGGAGCACAAATTCATTCCTGCTCAGCCCCGAGCTCTGGCAGCTCCTGCATTTGATCCCGTGCCCCTCGAGCTGAGCTGTCACTGCCTGGGTGACATTTGGTGGCTCTGGGGGTCACCGGTGGCCTTGGCAGTGCTGGCTTGATTCCATCTCAGAGAGCTTTTCCTGAATGATTCTGGGATTCTCCCTTGGCCTTTGCTTTTACTTTTAACCTGGGCACGAACCCAACCTGAGCAGCTCCTGCTTGATGTTTTCCCTCTGCTCCCAGGGATTTTTTCCATGTGCTCCCAGGGATTTTTCCCCCTCTGCTCCCCAGGGACTTTTCCCCTGTTCCCAGCAATTTTTCCCCTCTGTTCCAGGGATTTTCCCCCTCTGCTCCCAGGGATTTTTTCCATGTGCTCCCAGGGATTTTTTCCCTCTGCTCCCCAGGGATTTTTTCCCTCTGCTCCCCAGGGATTTTTTCCCTCTGCTCCCCAGGGATATTTCCCCTCTGTTCCCAGCAATTTTTTCCCCTCTGTTCCAGGGATTTTCCCCCTCTGCTCCCCAGGGATTTTTCCCATGTGCTCCCAGGGATTTTCCCCCTCTGCTCCCCAGGGAATGTCCAGGGCACAGCTCCCAGTGCCCCCCCATCACCCCAGGGCCAGCTCCTGGCCCACACACCCCCAGGGACAGATGGATTTACCCCGTGCCATTCCCAATGATCCTTCCTGAGATCACCCAGCAGAGAAAAGCTTTTACATCTGTAACTCAGGAGAAGGCCAAGCAGGCACTGCCTGGCCCCAAATTTCGGGCAGGGGCAGCGGCAGGGGGGAGCTGGCAGCATTCCCAGATGTTGTGCAGCCCCACGTTCCTGCTGCTCAACATCTGCTCCAGCCACGTGCTGGGCTGCAGGAGACAAATCCCTCCCGAAGCCGGATCCAGACAGGGAATGCCCTTTTCACCCCGGGAACGGCGCTCCCAGCTCCCAGGGCTGGTGCAGGACCAGCTCCAGGCCCTGTCCTGCTCCGGGAGTTCTTTTCCCAGCTTTTCCCTGGCTCTGGGTGTGCAGAGCTCACTGGAGTTTTTCCAGCCACAGCTCCCGAGCTGGGCTGGGCTTGAGAGGGAGTGTGGCTAAAAGAGGTGACAGGGACAAAAGAAAAGGGGATTTTGGGGTTTTCCAGCTTTCTGTTCCCTTCCTGAGCATCCTGAGCACCCACAGGACACATCTGGGTCTTGGGGTGTCTGTACAGGGCCTGGAGTTGAATCCTGGGGATACCTTCCAGCCCAGGAGATTGCAAGATTCTGATTTTTAGGAAATTTTCCATCCATAACACTCCTGAGATCCTACAACCATGGAATCCCTCATGATCTGCCCCCTCCATGGAGGCAGAAGGAGGATCTAGGATTTTTTTTTCCTTTTGATTTTAATTCAGCTGGGAAAATTCCAGCGCCATTCCCAAAGAACCAGAATCCTGGGATGGATTTGCACGAGCAGCAGCATCCATCCCTGCCAGGCTACACCTGTCCCATCCTGCAATCCCATGGACTGACCTCTCCGTTCAAAGACAGCATCTCTGGGAGACCAAAGAGGATTTAGGCTCGATTTATTTTTTTTCCTGACTGCAATAGTGACAAAAAGAGGGAAAACCAAACTGAAATCCCCAATCAAACCCGCCACGCTCCACTTGGGATCCCTGGCACATTCTCCTGAGGAACAAAGGCAATTATTTCTTCAGGATAATTGAAGCAGCTTTGATTCCAGGGGCAGTTTGGGCTGACATTTAAACGAGCTCAGAGTTAAGCCAAGCTTCATTCTCAGCTGGGATTTTTGACTTGGTAATGCAGGAATTGCCCAAATTCCCATTAGCTCAGCAAGGACCTCAAGGATGGGGTGACCTGGGATTGGGCAGGGGATGGAGAGGTCCCTGTGCCACATTTTGGGGACAGAGGTGACACCTGGGATCATCCCAGTGCAGCACTTTGGGGTTTTCACCCTCCCCAAACCCTTTAGGCTGAATATCCCCTGATAAATCCAGGTGGGATGGAAATCTCATTTTTTCCATCCCGTTTTCCAATCCTGGGTTAGCTGGTGAATGGAAAGAACTGGACACATCCCACTGGAGCTCCAAGGAATCCCAGAGATCCTGAACCCAAATCCTCAGCCCCAAAAGGGACCAGAACCTGCAGCACTGGGCATGGGGTGCCCCCAGTGTGGGGTCCCACAAATCTTCCACCAGCACGTCACTGAGAAAAGGAATTTCTAAGGAGCTGCTGGAGCTGAACCTCCTGGAATTCCTGCCTGGGGGGTTGTTCCTGGTCACAAAAAACCCACCTCTGTCCCTGCTGGAGGTTTGGATTCCTGGATAAATATTTCCCAGGGATTCCCAGGTTCTCCCTCCTTTTCCCAGGCTGAATTTGGGATGGGTGAATCCGCCCAGGAGCTGTGACACATCCCTGAGCTGCAGCAGCACAATCCCAACATAAACACATTCCCACACATCCCAGAGATGTTGTTTCTATCCTGGGGATTCCCAGGCTGCTGTGGGATCCCAGACAGGCTCCTGATTTTTAATTCTCTGTGTGAGTAATGCCTTTCCCCGCTCCTCACCCCAAACGCTCTTTCATCCTCTCCCTGTGCTTCTCCTCCCTCTGGATTTATTCCCTTTCATCCCAGCTCTGCCAGGATGACAAACACGGCCCCAAATGCCAGAGGAAATGAGGCACAGGCAGATGCAGCAGGGATATCTGAGATAACAACAGATCCCACATCCAATCTACCCCAAAACCAGGGAATTGGTCCTGAGTCTCCTCCCAGGAGCTGCTCCACAGGGAGTGGTTGCAGGAATTTGGGGAGAAATCCACAGTGGCAGCTGTGAATCCCTGGGTTCCCTGCTGGAGCTGAATCCGTGGCAGGTTCCAAGTGGATGAAGGATGAATTAATTTGGGGAAAATGAGGATTTGGGATGGTTTCATCCCAAAGCTCTGGAGGTTACAGGATATGGGACATCCAACCAGGATCCTCCAGTCCGGCCGTGCATGGATCACACCTGCTGGATTTAACTCCTGGGTTTAATCTGTCACCAGGACAAATCCAGGGACTCCCCATCCCTCTGCTCCACAGCCTGGAAATGCTCCACCAGCAGCACCGTGGCTCCCTGGATATCCCCAAATCCCACAGAGAACACCCCCTTCAGTGCCTCTGGCAGCCTCCTCCTGCAGAGCCCCCCTGGAATTCTCTCCCACCCAGCCAGAGATTGGAATCCCACCCCCAAATGGATCAGGGTGTCAAAGTGGGAAGAATCCCTGGAAGTGACTTTTGCAGCCATCTCTGACCAGGAGCTGTCCTGGGTGGCCCCACCAGGAAAAGCTCCCACCAGCCTCAGTTTCTCCCTTTGCTCTCTTCCTTCAGCCTCCAATGGGATCATCCCCAAAAATAAATCCAAAAAACCATCTCAGGGTGCAGCTGGCAGAAAGGAAGGAGCCCTGGCCATCCCTTTGGAGGTGAGGGAAAGGAGCCAGCAGATTTCCAGGCCACACGAGGTTCAGGCTGTGGAGTTTCTAACCCAAAATTCCAGGTTTGCAGCTGGAGAACAGCTCCAGGAAAAGCCAGCTGGAAAAGAGGGATGCACATCCCACTGAGGGCCTGATCCAGGTGGATCTGAGCAGGACAGAACCTCATCCTGAGGGGGGAAACTGGGATAAAAATGCTGCTGGAGATGGGATTTCCTTCATCAATTCCCAGATATCTGTGCCCATCAGGCGCTGTCACACAAAAGAGTTCAGTCACTCCACAAATCACCCAAAAAAGCTCCTTTTGCCCATCTAAAATCCATCATCCCAGCAGCTCCTCCCCAGTAACACCAGCAAGGCCCAGTGGCCGCTCCCTGAGCCATTCCCATGGATTGAATTCCAACATAATACCCCATGTTCCAGCCATTAATAAATCCAGGGAATACCTCATCCCGTTTCCCTGGGTGGGATTTGTGGGATTCCCCCCAAAAAAAGCCCCAAAATTCATGGGATTCCCCCCAAAAAGCCTCATGGGATTCCCCCCAAAGAGCCCCAAAATTCGTGGGATTCCCCCCAAAAAGCCTGGAATGGCTCCGAGCTCGATTCCAGCCCTAATTCCAAGGGAAGGTCTCACAGAGCTCAGCTCCAAGAGGTTTTGTAAACAAAGCCACCAAACAAAAGACTCCCAAAGCTCGGCATTAATGGAAAAGTTATTGGGCTGCTTTTTTTCCCTCTTTTCTTTTCACACAGCAATAAAAGAAATCTCCTGAAAAAAGCTCCCCCTGCAGCGTTTGCAACCCAAACAAGGAGGCTGTGGTGCCACACGAGGAGTGGGAGCTGCAAAGAGGTGACAAAATCCCTTTTTCCCACCCTTTTCCCAAGCTCTCCCACCTCAGGTCCCTCAGAATCACCAGGATTTCCCTGCAGGACCCTCCCAGGTGCTGCCACAAACAGCACAGGGGGAGCAGAGTAAAGAATTGTGGGGTTGGATGCAGGAGGAATTTGGGAGTAGCTTCTCCCTCCTCCTGCTAATTAAGGCCCTGCCATTAATTAAGGCCCTGTTCGTTAGCAGGGGGCTCAGGGAGCTGCAGCTGGCACAGGGGGGCAGTGCCAGGGCTGGGGGTGTTTCCTTAGGGAGGGGTCACTGCAGGCTTGGTGTCTGAAATCGGGAAAAAACCCCCAAAACATCATTTATAAAATTAATAAAATTAAAAGTTATAAAATTCCAGGGATGTTTGCCCCAGACAGCAACAGGTCCCAGCCAGGCCTGAATGAGCCAGGCTTTAAACTGGGATGGAAATCCTTGGATTTGTCCCATCTTCCCACGTGCCTGCATCCTGAGGGTGCTGCAGGGAGCAGGTTTTTGCTCTGAGCACTGATGGATTTTTTAATGTTGAGCTGCAGCCCTGAGTGATGGCATTCAGGGTTTAGTCCTGGCTCAAGCACACGTGTAAATCCAACCAGAGCTGGCCCAAATCCAGCAGAGCACTTAAACCAACGTTTTCCTGTGGATTTCACCCAGGTTTAGTGCAGGCAGGGCTGGAAATGGAAGGTGAGGATGAAGCAGGAGGGGAATTCCCAGGAAGCAAAGAAGGACAGGAGTTGGTGGCCCAGCAAAGGTGAACCTGAATTTCTCAATTTCTGCCAGGGCACTGTTCGTGATCTCCATTTCCTCCTTCCAAAGGGGGGTGATTTCCAAGAGGGAATCACTCCAAGCTGTCAGCTGGAACTGGGGAATTCAGAGTGCAGGAAGAACAACCCAAATCAGGGTTTTTTGCCCTCTCAGTAACAGAGCAAAGCTAAAACAAGGCTGGGAATCAAAGCTGAAGGAATCCCAGGACTCCCAGAGCTCCAGGCTGAGCACAGCCAGCCAACAAACACGAGCTCCAATCAGCAATTCCCACCTCAGGCTGAGCTTTCTGGAGCTGTCTGTGCCAAACTCCTTTTCTCAGATATAAATCCCAACATAAGTCAGGTATAAATTCATTTCCAAGCACAGCCAGGCTGGGAGAAATCCGAAGAGGCACCGGGAAGGAGCCGCCAGGGCAATCCTTGGAAAGGCTTTGTGCTGCTCCTCGGGGAGAACACGTCTCATGGATTTAATTCCAGCATAATACCCCACGTTCCAGCCATTAATAAATCCAGGGAATTCCTCATCCTGGGTTAATTCTGGGAGGTTTGAGCTGCAGGGATCCAGGGTTTGGAGCCCGTGGCAGAGACTGCGCCTGAATTTCCTCATGGGAATTCCCACCCGAGCTCCAGCCCCCAGTGCTGTGTCTGAGCTGCCCCAGGAGCTTTTCCCAGCCTGGATTCTCCCAAAATCGAGGCCACTTGGAAGTGCAGACCCTGGCACACTTCAGGTTCTTTGGAACCTTTCCGTGTGTGGCTCCTCTGGGATTTTCTCATCCAACCTGGATAACTCTGGTCCTGCTGAACACCCTGCAGGCCTGGGGGCCCCCAAGCTCATTTAGCAGCGTTAATTGCAGCCCTAATGAACACAGATCCTGCCCTCACCAGGGTTTGGAGGTGATGGCTGTCCCTACAGACTCGGGGTTGGATATTCCAGACTGGCTCTGGACCCAGGAGAAGTCTCTGGGGATGGAACAGGACCATCCCTGTGTCTCCCACAGCTCCAAGGCATCCAACACCAAATCCAAGGAGATTCCCGTGTCCTTATCCATGCCCTGAACGAGGTGGGAACAGCCACAGGTTCCTCCTCTCCTGGCTGGAACAGCAGGATCTGACTTTTCCATGTTTCCCATTGCAAATTCCAGTTTGGAGAGCAGGACCTGCCCATCTCGAGGGGTTCAGTCCCCAGTTTGGTTGTGTCCAGCTCAGAGAATGCCGGGATGGGCTGGGTTGGAAAAGCTCCTCCAGTGCCACCCCCTGCCATGGGTAGGGACAGCTTCCACCATTCCCAGGTTTCTCCAAGCCCATCCAGGCCTTGGATTGATCTGCCCAGTCCTCCTCCAGCTTCCTACCACACCCACGGGATCCACAGACCCACTTCCCACCGTGAATCCAGCAGAAAATTCCCAGGCCTGAAGCAAAACCCAAACCCTACAATAACAGCATCACCACCAGGAAAACCAGAATTCTTCCCAAAAAATTCCTCAGATCCAGCTGCAAGCAGCAGAAACCCCTCAGCACTTCATTGGAATTTGCCACTGCTTTTTCCAGCCATGAGTTAGATCCCAAAATCCCTTTTTTCCACCCAGGATGTTGCAGTAGCTGTAACACCAAGCTTGGCATGTCTGAATCCCTCAATCCCTGCCATGACCTGATGCTTCCCAGCTGGAACTTTCCGGATTCTCCCTCTCTGATTGTGCCAAACAACTTCCCCAGCGAGGAAAATATTTTGCTGTCTTCAGACTGAGTAAAAATAACCCTCAATTCCCTTCTCAATTAGGTGAGGGCTGGAATGGGCAGTTAATTGGGCCTTCCTTGCCTCAGATGATCTCTGGGATGAAGCTCAGTCCCACAGAAGCACTGGGAAGCACAGCCAGGATGGGATAATGGGGCAGCTCATCCTGGGGGGGCTTTCCCCCATCACAAGGAAGGGGAAAAGGGATTTGGGGGAAAAATGGGAAAGCAAAAGGTGGGAAATGCTGGAAGTTCATTGGGTGCTCCAGCTCTAAAGCACGTGGAGGAATAGACAAAATTGGAAGGAAAAAAAATGGAAAGAGAAACATTTTTGGGGGGGTTGCACAGGAAAGGGAAGAGGGATTTGGGGGGAAAATTGGGAAGGGAAATGGTGGCAAAGGCTGGAAATTCCTTGCAGGCTCCAGCTCTAAGACATGTGGAGGAATAGATCGAATTTGAAGGGGAAAAAAAAAGTAAGAACGAAACATTTCCAGGGGGGCTGCACAGAGAAAGGAAAAAGGGATTTTGGGGGGGAAAACAGGAAAAGAAAAGGTGGCAAAGGCTGGAATTTCATTGGATGCTCCAGCTCTAAAGCACGTGGAGGAATAATTAACTTGGAAGGGAAAAAACAAAAGCCCAGGAAGAAAAAACCATTTCCTCGCGGATTAGAACCCGTTAATCGCCACGGAGCTAAATTTGGGAATTAGCCTTTTGTTTCCCAAGAAACCCTCGGAAAATATTGACAGGGCCAGTCTCCAGTGCAGTCACTCGGTGTCCCCTGGGTGGCCTGGTGCCAGCTCGGGAGGTGCCACCCACGCTGCCTCGGGGCACCCGCCAGGCCTGGCTCTCCCTTCCCTGCCTGTCAGCTCCTCTTTTCCCTCCAGCTGATGAATAATGGGAATAAAAACCGGGCAAAAAAAGCAGCGTGACAGTCAATTAGTGCCCGTGATGAGCCACCCTGAGCAGCTCCCGCTCCCGTTAAACAAACCCGCGGTGGGAGCAGGGAAACAAAGGAGCTGCTGATTTATCTCCCGGTTCTCCGAGGGAATCGCGGCTTCTGGAATGTCCGCGAGTCCTGCTGGGTCTGCAGGGAAGCCTGGGTTATGGAATGTGAGCGGGGATCCTCTGGATGGAGGGGTTGGGTGGTGGCGGTTGCACCTCTGGCGGAACCTTCCTGTCATTCTCGGCCTTTGCTTCTCTTTCCTTTATTTCACAGCGGCTTCACTTCGTTTTGTAATTCTTCCAGTCCTTTGTAGTTTTTGGTTTAGAGCCTTTGAATGACCCGAGGGCCACCCAAAAGGGCAGGAAATGGGACAACACCTCGGGATGAACCCAAAACGAGGATTTTTGGCAAAGCAGCGCTTGGGCCTGGTGGTTGGGGATTGCTGGAATGGGATTTTATGGGATATTGGGATAAATTTGGCTGGAGGAGCTGTGGCTGCTCCATGCCTGGAATGTCCAAGGCCAGGTTGGAGCAGCCTGGGACAGTGGGAGGTGTCCCTGCCCTGGCAGGGGTGGCACTGAATGATTTTTAAGGTCCCTCCCAACCCAAACCATTCCGGGGTTCTCTGAAGGCCTCAAAATCCCCTGATAATAAATCAGCCAAAAGCCCAAACTCCAAACCCCTCCCTGCACTGGATTTTTGGGATTTCTCTAATCCCAAAAATCATTACTCAAGTGGGAATTCCTGCTTCCCTGTTTCCAGCCCCTCTCCTGGATGGATGAAGGAGCCAAATGTTCCCCTTTGGGGTTTTCCACCCTGGCAGATCCCACCCTGCTGAGTGAGAGCATCAGCACAGCAACAACATTCCCAAATTCCTGAGGCATCAGAGAGCTGGGAAGGGATTCCTGGGAATGCTGAGAGGAGCATCCCTCTCCTCCCCAGCAATCCCAGGGGGCAGAGCTGCCTCCAAATCCCCGTTATCCCTCCAAATCTCCATTATCCCGTGCAAATTCCTGTTCCAGCTCCATCAAAGCACCAGGACAGGAAGGAAATGAGGATTTGATGGAATTGTGTTTGCAGCAGAGCAGGGGCAGCGAGGGCAGGTGCAGATGTGGATCCACCTCCCACCTCCTCCTCGCTGGGGCTCAGCAGCATCCACAGATCTCCCTTTCCCATCTTTTCTGAGGATGGTTTGTTCAGGGGAGATTCCAATTAAACCTAAACTCTGCCTGTGCTTCCAGAAATCCCAGAGCCTGCGGGGAGGGAAGGACAGCAGGAGGACAAACTGCTCCCGCTCTGGGTGGTGGCCCTGGAGGTCACCTTGGCCCGTTGTCCCCACCAGGATGGAGCTGCTTTCAGTCCAGACCTGGGAAGGAGGAAGTGGAAATTCCCATGGAAAGGGAATTTTGGCTCAGAGCTTTTCCCCAGGGATTTTTTACCCTAAAACCTCCAAAAGCAGCTCAGGTTTCTCTGTAAACCTCAAGTCCAGTTTGCCTTTAGGATGAGCCTAAATCACCAAATGAGAGAATTTTAAATATGGGGGCAAAAGCTGAGCTTTGCCCCCTGGGGTTTGGAACCCTCCACAGCTCCCATCGATTCTTTGGCAATATTAATATTAATATTAATAATTAACCAAGTCCCACTCCCTTATCTCTCCTCATCCCCTGCAGGGCCACGTCCCCGTCTGGCAGATCTGAAAGGAGCTGGGAGTGACAGAAAATGGGGACATTTGGGGACAATGTTGGAATAGATAAAAGCATCCCACTCCTTCCTTTCTCCAGCTCCTGATTTATTCTGTTCTCCCATTTATTCTGCTCTCCTATTTATTTTGTTCCCACATTTATTCTGTTTTCACGTCTCCTTGCAGCTGTTTTGCCATGGCAAAGTTGCATCTTCCCCAAAACACAGAAACATGAGGCCCCTTTGAATCAGGACTCAACAGCCCTTTGAAGGATTAAAAATGAAGGAGAAATCAAGGAAAAATGTGAGGTTTTTTCCCTCACAAATTCTCCCTGCACATTAAATCTCGGATGGAGGCCAAGGTGGAGAGGGAATATTTTGATATTGGGGAAAGTGGTGCCAAAGGAGATGTGGCTGCTGTGGGGTGGCCAGGGAAGAGCTGAAGAAATAATTTGAAAGAGTAAAGCCAGACTTAAACTAAATCCCCACAGGACAAATCAGGCAGATCAGGAATCTGAGGGAAATGAGGAATTCCGAGCCTGTTCTCCCTCTTTCCAGGCTCCAAAAAAACACCTGGAGCACACCTGGGTTCAAAAAATCCATCCCTGGAAGTGTCCCTGGCTTCAGTTCTGGGAGCTGGTGCAGCTGAGACAGCACTGAGACACTTCTGGGTGGGAGTGGTGCCTCCCTTCCCAAACTGCCTGGGAGCTTTGGGAATGCAGAGTCCCGATCCCAAACCCCCCTCTCATTCAACCCCTCTCTTTTTGTTTTTTTTTTGGAGGGAAAAAAAGACTGGAAAATGACACATTTTTAGATCCATGAGGAATTTGGACTTGCAGAGCTTTGGGAATGTATCAGAGCAATTTATGGAGCAGACATAAACCCCATCCTGGGATTCCCTCTCAGCAGGGGGGAATTCTGCTTTGGGCCTTTCCTTGTCTGGGAATTGTGACTTATTGGGAGCTCTGTTACAAGGAGCAGCAATTAAATCCCATTTTTCCCAAGGACTTCCTTTCCCTGCCTATTCCCAGGGCTCTGGCACATCCCTGTGGCTCAGCACCTCAGAGCTGCCAAGGGGTTTATCCCACTGCACCCTCTGGGAAGCTCCTTTCCTGGATTATCCAAAGGAACTGGGACCTAACGAGGTGGAGTGATTGGCACAAGATTGCACAGGGAGCTAATTACTCCTGGGATTTTCCAGAGGGGAGCACCTGCAGGAGAGTGATGGAGGGATGCAATTCCAGGGGGATGCAGTTCCAGGGAGATGCAATTTCAAGGATTTGGCATTTGGTGATGGACAAACCCATGGCCAAGACAATCCTGGTGACCCCACTCCACCTTCCATCCCATCCATCAGCAAAGAGCTCTGCACGTCCTGGGAAATCCTGGGATGAGGAGAGCAGCACAAGCAGGGAATACAGACAGCTTTAGATCCAGGGATGAGGCAAAACCCACGGGAAAAGGCTCTGCTTTTCCAGCCTGGAATTCTGCAGCACCTGGGCCCCAGGGAGAGCAGGGGGCTGAACTCAGGAGTGCCCAACCCAAGCACCAAATTCCTCCTCTGGTGGAGCCTCGCTCCAGGCTCAATCCAATGTTCTTTGGGAAGCGGAATTGCCGGGTGTCGTCACAGCCTGCCCTGATTTAATCACGTTAAAAGCCACGGAGATGGAATTATTTGGGATTAGGGATGAATAAGGCTTTTAAAGCCTGACTCCAACCCTCCCGATCTGCTTACAAAAAAAAAAAAAAAAGCCTTCCAATCAGGAAAAGTCCAATTGCTGCTCCCAAATGCACTTTAAACCAATCCAACTTCCAAATGCAGAACTGTTTGGAACAGGGAAAGCCGGAGGAGGGCTCTCCCCAATCCAGAGCATTCCTAATCCTAGCACACGGAGCAGGTAATTCAGGTCAAGGCTTAAGACATTAAACCATTGCTCCAAAGCTTGGGATTTAACGAGCTTTGGGACTTAGCGAGGGAGGGATAAGCAGCAGAAGTTTAAATACTTCCAGGGATATTCCTCTTCCATGGAAAACTACACCCTGGGAAGTCTGGTAAAACGGAATCCTTCATCCCGTGGGGATGTTCCCTGGGAAAGGAGAACGTGAGGATGGTGGGGGGTTTGGGAAGGTGATGTCCGCACCTGCAGCACCAAAATTACCTCCCCTCAGCTCTCATCTCTTCCTGGAATTCCAATGAATGAGGAATTTATCCTGAGCAGAGCTGCCAGGTGGGCTTTTCCTGGTTATCCAAATGACTGAAATACTCGGAGCAGCCCCTTCCCTGAATCCAGGGAGAGACAGAAAAGAAAAGGGAGGAAAAAACCCATCCTCGTGTGTGGGCTGTTCATTCAGATCCCGGAAAAATATCAGGGGGTTAAAGGAAAAATGTCATCGCTCCAAAGGGGCTCCTGGGGAGGAGCGTGGGAGGGAAATGCTGCTCCTTCCATCTGCTCTGAGCACGGAGCTGGAGCTGCAGATCCGGGCCCTGCCTGGAGCTCTGAGCTGCTCCGGGAAGTTTCTCTGGGAGCTGCCACTCCAAGGGATGTTTCCTGCATGAGCACGAGTGCAGGGAGGCTGAGGAGGCTCCTTCAGGACCCTCCTGGAATTTGGGAGGAGCTGTTCCTGCTGAGGGTGAGACAAGAGATGTCTGTGTAGAGAATTCCCACCAAAAAGTGGTGGTTTGGGTTGGGAAGGAATCAAAGCCTGTCCAGTTCCAACCCCAACACCTTCCACTGCCCCAGGGTGCTCCAAGCCTCATCCAAGCTGGCCTTGGGCACTGCCAGGGATCCAGAGACAGCCACAGCTGCTCTGGGAATCTGTGCCAGGGCCTGCCCACCCTCCCAGCCAGGAATTCCTTCCCAATATCCAATGTAAACCTTCTCTCTTTGAGTTTAAAACAATCACCCCTTGTCCTGCAAGGAATCCAACTCCTGCCTCTCACAGGGAATTTTACACTTTGGATCCGACGCTTCCCCATCCACACCTTGTGTGGACATCACTCCAACAGAATTGGCTGCTCCAAATCCATCCCCTCATCCCATGGGAAAACAAAGGGTGAAAACTCCAGAGCCTGCAGCTCACCCTTCAGAGGTGTCCTCCAAAAGCTCCCCAGAGTTTTCTGTTCCAAGATCCCGGGTTTCCAAAGGTGGTTTCACACCCAAGGAAGGAGGAGCCCATTGGAGAGCCCCAGGCTCTGGCTCTGTCACTGTCACCATCCCGGGAATGCTGCTCTCCATGGGATCCTGGAGTTACCCCCCCCTCCTGCTGCCTGCTGGAGCTGCTCCAATCAACTCCAGCCTCTCCCAGACTCCCCCCACGGCTGGCACAGGCTCAGCCTTTCCAGTGACATTTACTCCCACCAGGATTTGGAGATCAGCTCGACATTTGAGATGATTCCTCCCAAAAACATTCCGGTGCCTGCTCGCTCCCGAGGGCTCCTGTTCTGCCGAGCTCTTCAGCACGTGCACAACGGTTTAGGCTCAAGCTCATCAAGCTGAGCCCAAAATAAGCTCAGTTTATCTGAATCCCACCCCGGCTGCTGGTTAGGGATGATCAGACAGCAAAGCTTTGCTTCCCAGAGTCCTGGAATGGGTTGGGTTGGAAAGGACCTTAAAGCCCATGGAGTGCCACCAGGAACACCACGGGAATTGGGTGGGATGTCAGGGAAGGAGGGAGAGGGGAGGGGTGGAACTTGGAACTTGGGATAGTGGGAAGTGTCCCTGCCCATGCATGAGATGATCCCTAAGGTCCCTCCCAACCCAAACCATTCCCTGATCCCACACTGCCACAGCACACACATCCCAAAATCCCATCCCAGGGATCTGGGACGTTTTGGGCTCCTGACGTGATTAAAATGACCAAACAGGAGGTTTTTCCATCAGCAGATTCTGAGACTGCAGAGAAGGGAAACAGCACCAAAGCAGCAAAATCTGGATTTGCAGGAAGCAAAACCCAAAGGAAACTCCCTGGGGGAAAAGCTGGTCTGGCTTCCAGCTGGGAGCCAAATCCCACAGTGGGAACAAGACTCCAAGCTGGATCTAGATGATCCTTCAGAACCCCTCCAACCCAACCCAGTCCATGATTCAACTTCCTGCTGTGCTCATCCCAGGATTTGGGATGCCCTGGGGGCAGTGGGTGCAGGAGTGGGGTGGATGCAGGGAGGGTGGAGCCATGGATCAATCACCAACAGCTTCCCACTGATTCGTTAAAGAAAAGGGCAGAGATTCCCAATAATTCCCAGCAATTCCCAGCAGAAAAGGACAGGGATTCCCAATGATTCCCAGCAGAAAAGGACAGGGATTTCCAGCAAAATCCCAGCTATTGGGGTGGGACATGACTCACAACACAGCCTGGGGATCACCAGTCCCTGCCCCAGCCCCTCCACGAGTTCCTTTCATCTGCTGCTGCTACAAAAAAAAGGACCAAAATCCCAAATAAAGCTGTTTTATGCCCAACTTGCTGCCAAAACCCCATTATTGGAATCCTCTGCTTTCCCCTCCCTCTGCGCTCGCCTGTTCCAGCTGAGTGAACAAAGGAAAATCCAAATAAAATCAAACGAGCGAGCCTGAGACAGAAATGGGCCCTTTCAAACAAACCCAGCTCGATGGTTTTAAGCCCCAGATAGAGCCACAATGGGATGGCCTAGATTCCTTCCCAGCTCCTTTTTTTCCCTCTGGTTTCCTGGACTGAGAAAAGGAAGAGAAACCCTCCTGTAAAAACCTTCCCTGGGAGCAGACGGACAAATTAATAAATTGAGGAGGAGAAGGAGAGCAGAGCTGGCAGGGAGCTGCCACCAGCCCAGGCTGCCACGGATTGCACACCAAGTTCATTTGTTCCCCCTCCTGCTGGAAAACCTCTGGCATTTTTCCCGCTGTGTCAGTCATTCCTCGGGATGGGGAATGCTGGAGGTAACCCCAAGTTCAGCCAGAGCAGCAGCCGGGGGAATCCAAGCTCATCCTTGGCAGCCGGGGCCAGGCTTAGCTTACACGGTAAATCCCAAGGGTTCCCCCCTGCCAGCTCCCCCATCCTGTGGGACATTTGATCCCTGGGACGTGTCAGAGCTAAAAATACCCCCCTGGCTGTGAAAAAAAAACCGGGAAAAATCCTTGGGGATGGGGCTGTCCCTGGGAGCCGTGGCCGGATGGGGGGTTTGGTGTTTCTCCCACACACCTTGCCATTCCCAGCTCCCGCCGTTGCCAAGGGAACGCTGCTGAGGCGCTTCCCAAGGACCTGGCAGCTGCCAGATTGGAAAGGGCAACCCGGGAATGTGGGCGAGGCTCCGCGGGTCCTGCCGGGCAGGCGTGGGTGGGAGCTGCACCTGAGCAGCCCCGGGGTTATCCCGGAGTGAGGCACCCTCAGATCATCCCAAAAAGTGCTGCGGGATGAGCCTTGGGATCCTTGGGTTTTCCCTCTTGGGTTCTCCTCTCCAGCCCCGTTAAACACGAGGTCGTCCAGCTCCAACCTGGCATGGTGAGGAATGAGCTGCCTGCAGGCCATGGGGAGCAAAGGGATTTTCTTTGGGATATTGGGCTTGGGGAATGAAAAGGGGCCAGGGAAGGCTTTGCTTGAACCTTGACAAGCTCTGGAAATTCGGGATAGCAATTCCAGTGCTTCTTCATGGAGGCAAATGAACCAACAGGGGGACAAGAGGGTCCAGCCAGGGATTTATCCCAGAGGATCAGGAGCTTGCAGGGTTTAGAAGACCTCAAGGGAAGGGATTCTCTCAGGGAAATCCACCTTTTGGTCAGGAAAAACCAAACCTGGGCTGTGGGAGCTGCAGGATCTGTTAAACAGCAAGGAGCGAGTGCATGGCCGGGATGCCCTCAGCCATGGAAAACCGGGAAATCCCATCTAAACAAATCCACAGGATTTCAAACCAATCCCAGGAGATGAAAGAGAGGGAGGCAGGGCAGCAGGTGATCCATCAGCCTCGGGAAAACCCAGCAGGAAAACCAGCACTGCCCAGGGAGCGCATGAGGATTTGCCAGGATCGGGGCCTGAGGAGATCAGTCCTGTTCTCCCGGCCTTTCCCGAATCCCACCCCTCCCAAAAGGCTCCTTTGGAAAAGCCTGGCAACCAGCCCCCCCAACCACGAGGAACACCAGGAGCAGGGATCATAAAGCACCACCTGGAGCCCTCGGGCTCGGCGCTGCCTCCGGAGCCACGCCCGGCACGCGGCTCTGCCGACCCACAGCTGTTCCAACGGCTTGGGAGCAGCTTATCCCAGCCATAAAACACGGGGAAAAAAAACCTGGGAGCAATATCTCTGCTGCCTTCTCATCCCCGCCGCTCCAGGGAACAGCTGAGAAACAGCTGAGTAATTGCCAGGAGCAGGGATGGAGGATGGGAGCCACGGAGCGGGGAAGCCCTGGAAGATGAGCTGGGAGTGGGAATCTGGTTTGTGGGGGATGCAGCCTGCTCCTGGAGGGGGGATCCTGCTCCTAGAGGAGGGATCCTGCTCCTGGAAGGGGGATCCTGCTCCTGGAAGGGGGATCCTGCTCCTGGAAGGGGGATCCTGCTCCTGGAGGATGAAACCTGCTCCTGGAGGGGGGATCCTGCTCCTGGAAGGGGGATCCTGCTCCTGGAGGGGGGATCCTGCTCCTGGAGGACAAAACCAGCTTCTGGAGGATGGATCCTGCTCCTGGAGGATAGATCTTGCTCCTGGAAGATGGATCCCCCCCAAATTCTAAGTTGGGAGGAGTGAACTGAGGGATGTCCATGGCTGGACTGGGATCCTGCTCCTGGAGGATGAAACCTGCTCCTGGAGGGGGGATCCTGTCCTGGAGGGGGGGATCCTGCTCCTAGAGGATGGATTCTGCTCCTAGAGGATGGATTCTGCTCCTGGAGGGGCAATCCTGCTCCTGGAGGGGCAATCCTGCTCCTGGAGCAGGGATCCTGTTCCTGGAAGATAGATCTTGCTCCTGGAAGATGGATCCCCCCAAATTCTAAGTTGGGAGGAGCGAATTGAGGGATGTCCATGGCTGGACTGGTGAGTTGTTATCCCAGGATAACACAAGACTCGGGAAGCAGCCATGGAGTGATGGAATGCTGGGGTGAGGGTGGGATCAGTGGAAAATGCACTGGAGAGGGACCCAGCCAACACAGAAAGGTAGAAAAAACTGGGAAAACACAAGTGGGGTCCAAAGAAAAGTTGGGCTGCAGGGGGGAAAGGAGCAGCAGGTTCATGGCCAGAATTCCAAGTTGGAATACAAGCCCTGCTTAGAAATTCTGGGTGCAAAGGAAATGGATTTCTGGAAATCCACCAGAGGAAAACGTGGCCCTCCAAGAGTTGTTCCGTTGTTTAAACTCCCTCTGACATTTACTCGCTCTAATGTCAGCTCTCCGAATCCAAACATTCCAACAGAATTATTTCCCAACCTTTCCTCTGGCTGCCCTGATTAAGGTTAACTGCTCCCTCTGCTCCAGCCCAGCCCCACGTGAGCCCTGTGGAACGAGGCTGGAATTCCAAGGGAAGCAGATCCCGGCACTTCAGGGGCAGAGAGTGACCTTTCCTCCAAGGAGAGCTGGATTTTGGGCACACAAAAAACTGGGAAAAAGCCCTGGAAGGGCTTGGATGGGTGGGACAGGTAGGAGAGCCCAAGGTGGAAACTTTGGGAAAGCTGGAGGGAAGAAGGGATGTGGTAAGGAGTTGCCCTGCACAGTCTGGGAACACGGAACAGATCATTCCAGAGCCCTGTGGAATGAGGCAGGAATTCCAAGGGAAGCAGCTCCTGGCACTTCAGGTGAAGATCCAACCTTTCCTCCAAGCACAGCTGGACTTGGGACACGCAAAAAGCTGGGAAAAAAGTTTGGAATGGGTGGGACAGGTGGGGGAGAGGCTGAGCTGGAAACTTTGGGAATGCTGGAAGGAGCGAGGGATGCGTGAGGAGCTGCTCTGGGAGCACAAGGAACAGATGGCCTTTCCATGGATAACGCTTTATCATCAGGGTTATTTAAAGGAACTGCCCAAATGCAGCTCCCGAGCCTTGGAAAATCGTGTTTTCCAGGAATAGCAATGGGTAAAAGGGATGGGAGCTCCTGGCAGCCCCTGACAAGGAGATCTCATCAGCTGAGGCAGCTCTGGTGAGATATCCCAGGAATATTCCAAAATCATGGCTCTGGAACTGGGAGGGATCATGGAAAGAGACTTTAACCAGGGTCAGGACAGGAGGGAATAAATAGATTTAAATTGGATTTGAGGAAGGAATTATTCCCTGTGAGGGTGGGGAGGGGCTGGGATGGAATTCCCAGAGCAGCCGTGGCTGCCCCTGAATCCCTGGAAGTGTCCAAGGCCAGGTTGGACAGGGCTTGGAGCAGCCTGGGATGGTGGGAGGTGTCCCTGGCATGGAATGGAACGGATGAACTTCAAGGTCCCTTCCCACCCAAAGCATTCCATGGCTCTGTGATTCCATAACATCCCATGATTCAGGGAACCCCCAAATCCACTGGGACTCTCTGGAAGTGTCCAAAGAGAAATGCCAGGAGCAAGCCAGACTCATCCCAGCATTCCCAGAGTAAGGAAAACCACAATGCACAAGGATGGAACAGCAGCCTTGGGCACTGCCAGGGATCCAGGGGCAGCCACAGCTTCTCTGGGAATCTGTGCCAGGGCCTCCCACCCTCACAGGCAGGAATTCCTTCCCAAAATCCCATAAATCCACCCTGCCTTCACCACTGCTGGCTCATTTTGCCTCCACCTCTCCTGGTTTTGGAATTTTGGGGCTGGATCTGATTGATTCCGTCCCCTCGGGAGCAGCGGAGATTTGTCCCTATGGATTGCCAAAGGCAGCTCTGGATCCCAGCCTGGATTGGGAATTCTCCCCTCCACCCCAGCCTGGCTAATTACTGCACCCCTCTAATTACACCTCGAAGGTTATCCCTCACCTAAGTGTAATTTGAAGCTCATTAATTAATTAATTAACTAATGAGCCAGGCTGACCAGTACTAATTGTTATTCTCGGCTACCTCCCCAAGCCCCTGCTCAGTAGGATTCCAAGAAAAGTGAATTTTCCATTAAAATCCACTCCATGGAGGAAAAGAGGGATAAACCCAGCCTGGGTGTGCCTTGGAAAGAGCTGAAGTGGGAAAAAGATGTTCCCAAACTTGGGATCCCCCCGTGGAATGGCAGCTCCAGGCTGCTGCTCCTGCTGCTGGCAAAGGAGCTCCGAGTGCCCTGGAAAATGCAAAAATGGGGAGAAAAATGGGAAAAATCCATCTGGAGGCCAAAGGAGTGGGAATGGCTGGGATTCTGTGGTATCCAAAGGCCCCTGCGGATCCCGGCCGGCGGCTCCGTTGGGAATTTCTGCTGTTTGGGAAGGGATTGTGATGAGTCACCCTCCAGCCAAAGTTCCTGCGGGAGGAAAGGGGGGGCCCAGCAGGGAGATTTCCAAACATGGCAATGTTTATTTGGAATTCGGGCTGAAGGAGAGATTCTGTGAGATCCAGAGGGAAGATTGGCTGGGGATGAAACCCGCTGGCTACTGGATAGCACCAGAAATCCAGGGAAAAAAAGCTGGGATTGCTGCAAAGCCCAGAGCACACCAGGACAGAAATACCTCCAGCAGTGCTTCCCCTCTCCATAAAATCCTGGAATTACTGAGGTTGGAAAAGCCCTCCAGGATCACTGATCCCACCTTGTCAGCCCAGAGCAGCGAGGGCCACATCCAGGTATTCCTTGGATACCTCCAGAGGTGGGAATTGCTCAAGAAGGAGCCACCAGGAGTGGGAATTTCCCAGTTTGGCCCATTCCAAGGGGATTCTGTGCCGTGTTTAGCCAGGCCAGATGTTGGGAATCACCTCCACAGCTGGCCCTGAGCCTCTCCCAGGATTCCTGACCTGAGTTCCCGTGTTCTCATCCCAACCACGAGGCTCCCAAGCCAAGCTCAGCAGCAAACTCTGGCTCAAGGGCATGGAAAAACGCAGGTGGGACAATGGGAGCAGGGAGCAAACTGCAACAGCAGTGCCATTGTTCCCTATAGAACACTAATATTCCCTATGGAACCCCAGCATTCCCTATGGAACACCAACATTCCCCTATGGAACACCAACATTCCCTATGGAACACCAACATTACTTCGGAACACCAACATTCCCTATGGAACACCAATATTCCCCTATGAACACAAATATTCCCTATGGAACACCAATATTCCCTATGGAATGCCAACATTCCCCATGGAACACCAACATTCCTTATGAACACCAACATTCCCCATGGAATGCCAACATTCCCCTATGGAACACCAACATTCCCCTTGGAAGATTAGCATTCCCTACGGAACACCAACATTCACCTATGGAATGCCAACATTCCCCTTGGAGCACCAACATTCCCTATGGATCACACATCCAGCTGCCAGCAGGGAGAAAGGATGGAACATGCAGGAAAATGGGAATACACCAAGGAAATGAGGATTGGAATTTACTTCTCTTCTGGGAGAAACCCCTCAGCCCTAAAATCTCTTCCAGTGCATCCCAAAATGTGAAATCCAGCCGGGAATTGTAGAGTGGGAACACCAGGGGTGTTTTAGGCTGAGGTTAAGGCAGGGACTGAGTCATTCCAGCAGGAATTCCCAGCTGGGAATATCCACGGGGACAAGGAATCAGCAATGAGCTCTCCCAGTCAAACCAGAGCAATCCCAAAAGGGGGGATTGAAGAGGAGGAAGGAAACTTATGGAAAAATCCTGTATTCCCACATCAGGATGAGTCCAGCTCCAGGGGTGGGAATATCCCAGCTCCAAAGGTGGGAATGTCCCAGCTCCAAAGGCAGGAATATCCCAGTTTGCACAACGGAATCTCCCTCACTTTGATTTCCATGGATTTCCCACACACTGGTAGCTCTGCTCTGCTTCCCCAAATCCTATTTCAAGTTACAAATGGATCCGGCT
The DNA here is from genome assembly GCF_036417665.1 of Passer domesticus. Classification (NCBI taxonomy): domain Eukaryota; kingdom Metazoa; phylum Chordata; class Aves; order Passeriformes; family Passeridae; genus Passer; species Passer domesticus. The sequence continues at coordinate 15,065,517 of NC_087488.1, forward strand.
CCTTCTCCAGGGGAGCTGGGACAGCCCTGGTGACACGGAGTGTCCCATGTCCCTGTGTCCTGGCACACCAGGATGGGAGCAGAGTGGGATCACAGCGGGATTTGCAGCAGCAAAAGGGATTGCTTGGAAAAAAATCCCAGAATGGTTTGGGTTGGAAGAGATTTTAAAGCTCCTCCAATTCCATGGGCAGGGAACTTGCACTATCCCAACTTGCTCCAAGCCTCGTCCAGCCTGGCCTTGGATGGGGAATCCCCAATTTCTCTGGGAATCTGTGCCAGGGCACCCCTCCCAGCCTGGCACAAACCCCTGTGGCATTCCAGCAGGATCCAAACAGGGACACACACTCTGATATTCCCTGGATTCCGAGGCTGGCCCTTCCCACCTGAGACCCCCCTGAAGGCCTCAGGGAAGCCCCAGCAGGACCTGGGTGATTCCAAAGGCGCTCTGGGATGGGCTCTGCTCCTTCCCACCCAGCAGGAATGGAAGGGGAGGGGGGCTGGATCCAGCTGCTCCCATCCCACGCCGGGGCGTGGACGGTGGGAATCCCGCTGGGCCGGGCCTGCCCTTGGCAGCGGGAGCGCGGCGACATTCCTGCCCTGGCTGCCGTCCCTGGCGTGCAGCTGTCCCTGCCCCGGGGTGGGCGCGGGGCCTGGGGAGCTCCCGGGGAGCAGGGATCCCACCCCGGCTGCCGAGCATTCCCGCTAGGATGGCTCCGTGTGGGATGGGACGCGGCCGGAGACCCCGGCACGCGGAATTGCCCCTGCTCCGGCCTCTCCAAGGTTTCCCGAGCTGTGGAAAAGAGGAGCTGTGGTTTGGATGGTGCCCAGCTCCAGCTCTGAACACTGATATTTATCCCCTCCACTGGATCAGGTTATTCCAAATCCTCATCTCATTCCAAATAATTCCATGGAGCCCTCCAGGAATGGGTTACCAGACAAGGATCTTGGTTTATCTGATGCTCCCATCTCGTAGTGCAGAGATGGCCGAGATATTTGGGGTTTTTAATGTAGAAAGGCTGAATTTTTATTTACCTAGCTTATATTTACAGGAGTATTAAAGGTACTGTGTTAAATTTAATTAGTTAGCGATCTACTAAAATTTAGTTCATTGGTAGGTGAATAGCTAGTGTATATGTTTATTAAACTTTTTCGAGATAGTTTATATTTTTAAAATGAATTTTCATGGGATACATTTTAAATTTTTTAGGCATAAACTGTTTTTCTTACAAGAATAGATTGCTACATAAACTGATTTTCACTCTTAGAATCTTTTTCTTACGGGAACTTAATAGGTTAGCTATTAACTCAGCTAAAATAATAACATCTAATTTGATAAAACTTTTCTTTTAGAAAGATTTATATGATTTATAAATGATATAAATCTTTATAAAATCATATAAATGTTTAAATTTAAAAAATCATATTTACATTTACATTTATTTATATTTAATAATTTATATTTTTATAGAGCTTTTAAAGGTTTTATAGGACAGAGCTGAGTGCCCTGGGCCGGCTCTGCTCTTCCCCCCCAGCACATTCCTTCAGGGACACCCATGGAGCGGCGTTCCCGGGATGGAGGAGGGGACAGGGACACCAGCAGCTGGCCGGGAGCCATCCCGACACTTCCCACATAAAAGGAAAGATTCCAGGGCCGGGGGGAGCCGAAGCCTCGCTGTGACCTTGAGATTTTCCCTGGCGCAGCCGAGGATTAAAGAGCCCGCTCGGGTTTCTGTGCCTGGGACAATTCCAGAGGCTCCGGGCTGTGCCGGGGGCTGGGAATGGCTGGGCAGGTGGTGGCCGTGACAGAAAAGCCTCGTCCCAATCCCGTTATCCCATCCCATCCCATTATCCCATCCCATTCCATTATCCCATCCTATTATCCCATCCCATCCCATCCCATCCCATCCCATCTCATCCCATTATCCCATCCCATTCCATTATCCCATCCTATTCCATTATCCCATCCCATTATCCCATCCCATCCCATCCCATCCCATCCCATCCCATCCCATCCCATCCCATCCCATCCCATCCATCGGGTGCTGCCTCCCCCAGCCCAAGGCATTTTGGATTTGCATCCATCCCAAATCCAGGGTTAGGAAGAAACTTTCCCTATGGAAAGAGGATGGAGCAGGCAGAGAGGCTTCCCCGGGGGCTGGATGCAGGAATTCCCATCCGTGAATCCTGGATGGTTTTATCCTGGGATCTCTCTCCCAGCCCAGCTTTTGCTCCTGGATGAGAATTCCCTGTTCCTGCCTCGGAGGCGCCTTTCCCAAACTCTCCCTCCCTGCAGCACCTCAGGATTCTGTGGAATTCTCCAGCACGGGATTTTCCGTGCCCCGTTTTAGAAGCCAAGCCAAAAAAAGTGATTTTAGATCTCTTGGAATTCTCTGATCCAAGGCTGCCTTTGACTCCTGGCAAAAAGCAGGAGCCAGCTGATGGTGGGAAGATCCTTCTCCTGCCCCCATGCAGAGATCACTCCTTAATTCCCACTAATTAACAGGGAATCCTGCAGGTGGGAGCCACCCCTGTGCTTAAACCCAGCTTTAACTCATCCATTACATCCGTGAGGAATCCTGGAATTTTCAGGGATGAGCACAGGGACATGCTCCTGTTCCCACTTCCCATTCAAATCTCCCTTTGGAGCAGCATTTCCAGCTGGGAGCAACTGGGAGCAGGCAAATCCAACGGGAGAAGGAGCTGGAATGCCAGAGCTCTATCCCAGGCCTTTCCCACTTCACACCTGTCACTTCCCAGTCCTTATTTTACCAGGAGGAATGGGAAATGAAGGAAAACCAGCAGCTTTGCCAACTCTGCTGGGCTGGAAAATGAGGATGCTCCAGGAGCCAGAGGGTTTGGAATCTTTTTTCCCTTTTGCTGAAGGGAAAATATCTCCTCTTGGAAATGGATTTAAAAATGTAAAACCCCTTCCCATTAATTCCACAAAGTGGGATCATTGCAAGTGTTGCCTTGTAAGTCCCTGTTTCCCAGAATTTTATGGCTTGGGAATGAGCAGAGCTCCCAGCTGGATTTTCCTCCCTTTTTCCCAATTCCTTCCTTAACCACTTTTAAGCTGTGCAGGAGGAAAAAGTGGGAATTTGTTGCTTCTTCCTCTTCCAGGGATTCCACAGTGCATCCCAATATTCCACCGGTGAGACATGAACACTCCTCACACCCCTCAAATCCAATTCTCAAAATTCCCATAATTTTTTTTTTAATTCCCTAAGAGAATGATAAAAAAAAAATTATTTTCCCAGCACTTCCCAGATTTCCAGGGCACATTCACTTCTTTCCACTCAGAAAGGAAAATCAGAGGAGATCAAAATGACAGCCTTGGACACCAAAGGGTTTCCCGACATCCAAAATCGCTGGCTTTGGGATTTTTTTCCAGGACAGAAATGCTGGATCAGGCATTTTCCCTCCTCTGGGTGCCAATCCAAAGGGATAAAGCTGACACAAATTCCATATTTATGGCTCTGAGCAGCTGGAGACAAATTCCCAGGATCCAGCAGCTCCTGGAGAGTCTGGGAGTGCTGGGAATGGGGATTAATTATCACCAAAATATTCCCAAAGAAACCTTGGATCATGGAAATGCTGGAATCGTCCTGATCCTGCCCTACAAAACAGCTCCAAAACTGCTGCTCCCTCCTAAAAATCCCTGGAGGAATTGGGAATCCAGGCCTGGATTTGGGAATCAAAGGAATTTTTCTGCTGTTTTCCAACCCCTTTGGGTGGGAGATCAGCCATGGGATTTTGGATGCCCTGGGGAACACCACAAATCCAGGGAAATCCCAGCAGCTGCGAGGCTGGAATTCTGAATTTTGGGGTGGAATTGTGGAAGATGCAGCAGCCCTTGGCACAGCATTCCCAGCCTGGGCTCCATGGAAAAGGGGGATTTGGGATCCCTGGGATCAGGGATCAGCAGCCCAGGTTAGGCTGATCCCAACCTTGGAGCCCAATCCAAACATTCCCTGCTCTTTTCCCTCCTCCTCAGCCTTAAATCCCATGGGATTTTAGAGGATTCCCAAAAATTCCAATAGGAAAAAAAGCAGGATTTTGGTTGTGGCCAAATCCTTGAGTCCCAACATGTTTTAAACTCTCCCATTCCCAGCGATCCCTTCTCCCTGAAGGAGAGAATTTTTCCAAGAAAAATAACAGGGAAAAGCAGCAAAGAAGAAATTCCTGCCTGCTGAGTACCAGGTTTCTCTTGGAAAAGGCAGAAATCCCTGATTTCCAATAGAAATCCCTCCTTTCCCAGCAGAAATCCCTCCTTTTTCCAGCAGAAATCCCTCCTTTCCCAGCAGAAATCCCTCATTTCCCAGCAGAAATCCCTCCTTTCCCAGCAGAAATCCCTCCTTTTTCCAGCAGAAATCCCTCCTTTCCCAGCAGAAATCCCTCATTTCCCAGCAGAAATCCCTCCTTTCCCAGCAGAAATCCCTCCTTTATCCAGCAGAAATCCCTCCTTTCCAGCAGAAATCCCTCCTTTCCCAGCAGAAATCCCTCATTTCCCAGCAGAAATCCCTCATTTCCAGCAGAAATCCCTCCTTTATCCAGCAGAAATCCCTCCTTTATCCAGCAGAAATCCCTCCTTTCCCAGCAGAAATCCCTCCTTTTTCCAGCAGAAATCCCTCCTTTCCCAGCAGAAATCCCTCATTTCCCAGCAGAAATCCCTCCTTTCCCAGCAGAAATCCCTCCTTTATCCAGCAGAAATCCCTCCTTTCCAGCAGAAATCCCTCCTTTCCCAGCAGAAATCCCTCATTTCCCAGCAGAAATCCCTCATTTCCAGCAGAAATCCCTCCTTTATCCAGCAGAAATCCCTCCTTTTTCCAGCAGAAATCCCTCCTTTCCAGCAGAAATCCCTCCTTTCCCAGCAGAAATCCCTCCTTTCCCAGCAGAAATCCCTCCTTTATCCAGCAGAAATCCCTCCTTTCCCAGCAGAAATCCCTCCTTTTTCCAGCAGAAATCCCTCATTTTCCAGCAGAAATCCCTCCTTTCCCAGCAGAAATCCCTCATTTCCCAGCAGAAATCCCTCCTTTATCCAGCAGAAATCCCTCCTTTTTCCAGCAGAAATCCCTCCTTTCCCAGCAGAAATCCCTCCTTTTTCCAGCAGAAATCCCTCATTTTCCAGCAGAAATCCCTCCTTTTTCCAGCAGAAATCCCTCATTTTCCAGCAGAAATCCCTCCTTTTTCCAGCAGAAATCCCTCCTTTCCCAGCAGAAATCCCTCATTTCCAGCAGAAATCCCTCATTTCCAGCAGAAATCCCTCATTTCCCAGCAGAAATCCCTCCTTTCCCAGCACACATCGGGAATGTGCTGGCGGTGATGTCGTGTCTAACACGAAGTGACATCGGGAATGTTTTCCAAGAGCAAAAATATTCCTCGTTTTCCAAGTGGGACAAAGCCTGGCCTGGTTTCAATCCTGCTCTGACCTGGCTGTGACCAGGGGTTGAACTCCCGGGAAAAGTGGAGCAGGGAAAGGCAGGAGAGGGGAGGGAAGGATGAAGGGAAAGGAAAAAGCAGCTGGAAGTGTCACAGGCGAGCAGAGACCAGATATTTTCTGGGATTTAATGGACACAGCCTGGGAAAGCAGCAGGGAAAAGCAGAAATCCCACATCACCCACAGCACCAGGGATTGTTTTCAGGGAAAAATATCCCATTTCCAGGAAAACTCATCCAAATCCAGCATCCCCACAGCCAAAATCTAAATTTTACTGAAGTTTAAAACCAACTGAGTCCAATTCCAAAAGAAATTTGCTTCCCAAGGGTGAGTTATCCCAAAGAAAAACCTGGATCAGCAGGAAGCTCCAGTACCAAGCAGCTCCACACGTCCTGGTTGGGATATCCAGAGCCTCTGAACGCAAATATTCCCAAATTCCTCAGCACCATCATCCCAAGGGAGACAGGAGCCTGCCCAAAGCAGCTCCCAGCTCCCTCCCATCCACAAAATTCCAGCTTTTCCCAAAGCCAGAATTGCAGGATGTGTGGCAGAGGATGAGTCAAAAAAAAATGGATTTTAAGATGCTTTTCCTTCTCCAAACCAGCCAGAAAATTCCTGAGAATGGGAATTTGACTGAAATTTAATGAAATGGGATGGAATTTGAGGCAATGAATTCGTTTCAGTGGCCACTCCTGGGATCTCAGAAGGATTTGGGAAGTGATCCAAGGTTCCTGGAGAATGGGATGCTGCAAGTCCAGGGGACATGGACGGGGCTTCTGTGCCACAGGGAAAGTTTAAATGGAATATTGGGAAAAAATTCCTGGCTGGGAAGGTGGTGAGGCCCCAGATTCCCAGAAAATCAGCAGCCTCATCCCTGGAATTGTCCAAGGCCAGCTTGGAGCACCCTGGGATAGTGGGAAGCGTTGGGGTTGGAACAAAATGAGCTTCAAGGCCCCTTCCCAGCCCCACCATTCCACGATTCCGTGAATTCTCCAGTGCCAGCCAACCCCACATCCCCATCCCTGACGGATCAGCCTGGTTTTCCCAAATGATCCCATTTTTATCCCCAGCAGAGGCACCTGTCAAATGCCAATTGCCATTTCCTTCGCTGCATTTCTAATCCCAGGGTACCCCGAGGATCAATGGCCCAGGGACGCAGAGGAAGCTGCTCCCAGTCCAATATCCAATAATTATTGGATAACTCGGCCTCCGACGTGGGTGGGTTGCCAGGTTATGCCTGAACAAAATTCCATTTCCAGAGGGAAAAAATATTCCTCCTGGGGATCGGGATTTATGGTTGGAGCAGGATATTTCCATCCTGTGAAAACAGGGGCAGGAAGGATGGAAAAGCTTTGGTTTTCCCAATTCTTTTCCCACTTTTCCTCTTATCTCTTAGGACACGAGGAGCTGATATCCATGGATACAACACTGACATATCCAGGATCAAATCCTGCCCTAATTATCCCGAATCCACCAGCACAATCCAGGGGATGATCCCACTGAGCTGGGAAGTTTTGGATGCTGCCGTTGATCCAGACAAATTCCAGACTGGTTTGGAATTGGAATTAAAGCTCATCCAGTTCCAATCCCAACACTTCCCCCTATCCCAGGCTGCTCCAGGCTGGACTTGGACAATTCCAGGGATCCAGGGGCAACCACAGCTTTTCTGGGCATCTGTGCCAGTTTCCCTCATGGATCAGCCCTTCCCTGCTCACACACTCGTGGAGCAGAGGGAATATTCCTCTTCCTTTCTGACCCAACCCCAAAAAATCAGGGAATTCTGGATGCACCACCTGAGTCTGCCAGCAGGAATTCCCAGTGTGATCCCTGCAGTGCAGATTTTGGAATGCACAAAGCACGGATCCATGGAGAGATCAATTACCGGAGGTGGGAGCTTTGTACAGCCACAAAAAAAAAAATGGGGAAAATGGGAAAAACTCCTAAAAATGCTGCAATCCCAGGAATTCCTGCATTTCCTGGGTTCTCCTTTCAGCTTTCCAATACAGCCACAGCGAATTCCAAGCAAATTCCAGGTGGGAGTTTGACAATGACAGAAGAACTGCTTGGGATTCCAAATTCCCAAGGGCTCCTAATTCCAGCTGGAAGCTGTTCCAGGAGCTTGGAGCCGCAGAATTCCTGGGATGCTGCCACTGTTTAGATTGGAGCCCTGCAGGGAGGTTTCTCCTGGAAAAGCCCCATATAAGGATGACCCAGGGAGAACAAAAGGCAAGGAAGGAGCAGGATTTGGGATTCCTCAGCCAGGGAATGGGGCTGGATGTGTCCCCCAGCTCCCTCCAGACCATTCCCAGCATGAACTGCTTCTCCCTCCTCCCGGATCCTGATAAAGCTGCTGAAATTCCCAAGTGTCTTACATTTTCCCTTGATCCATAAATAGCCCTGGCATTTCCAGTGGCACATCCTGCCTGTGGAAATTGGAAAATTGGACGGAGTCCTTGCTGAATTCCCGTTGTTATCCATCTTTTCCAATGTCCTCCCCTCCAAACCCCGTCGGAACTCCAGGTGGAGAAGTGAAGTCGTTAGGAAAGATTTCCTGACAAAGCTCGGGAACACCGAAGGGCTCCGGGCATTTTTCCCCTTCCATTGGATTGACTCTGACACTTCCATCCTCTTCTCAAAGTTTTCCTTGGAGCCAATCCTGCTCCTTCCCTGCCCAGCACAGGGAAAGGCCGAGGTTTGTCTGGAATCACGTGGTTTTATCCAGGATTTATCAGATTTTGGAGGAATTTTGCTTAAAGAGGGAAAAACTTAAATATTCCCAGTGTTCTTTTTCCTTTAAAAGTTTCCTCTCTCCCCAGGAAAGGGAAATGGCTTTAAACTGGAAGAGAGGAGGTTTCAATGGACTTGGGAAGGAGGGAAGGGATGGGATGGAATTCCCAGAGAAGCTGTGGCTGCCCCTGGATCCCTGGAAGTGCCATTAGAGTGGTCACTGTCCCTGTGCCAAGCCAAATCCATGGATTTCTTATTTTCCTTATCCCAATATCAGCCCTTTCCTGCTTAACACGGGGAGGATGGAGCATCCAATCATAAAAATCCAGGAAAAAAAGGAAAACCACCAAAAATGCAAAATCTGACGAGGAAATTGAGATTAAAAATAAAAAAATTAGAGATTTTTCCATTAAATACCTGGATTAAAAAGGCTTTTGGGAGTCCAGATCCACATCTGGGAAGGGCTGGAATCTGCCTGGGATGTTTGGAGCTGGCGCTGACGCGTGGGATGAGTGACATTGGATTGGGGACAGGGAATGGGATCGAGTGATCCCAACAATTGATTGGGAATCAATGAGGCTGCACAGATTGAACAGCACTGCCCCATTCCCACAGAACTGCAAATGGATCTGGAATGCTGGGAATATCCCCCCTAATTCCTCTGAATCCTCTTTTTTCCCTCCATTTAGTGTGGAAAAGCTGCCTTTCCCAGGAGCCTGACTCGTTCATTCCCTCAAATTAGGGGGAAAGGGAAATCAGAATCCACACAGTTCATGGAAAAAGTTCTCCAGGATGGAGGGGATGGAGCCAGGAAGTTTCACTGACTCCCTTGATTTTTTAGGAATTTGGATTTTGGATCCTTGGCTGAGGATGCTGGGGGAAGGATGGGGGCAGGGAGCAATTCCCGGATTCATCTGGAATTCAAGTGAAGTCCAGGGGAAAGGACAAATTCAAGCAAAATATTCCTCACACTCCATCTGCATTTCCAGCCTGGCTTTTAATTCCAAACCCCAAAAAACCCAAAAAAGCTTTAAAGCCCCTCCCACACGGAATGCAATCACCCAGAAAAAAAAAAAAAAAAGGATTAGAGCCGGAGGAACACGGATATGGATTATTCCATCCTTTGGCAAGTGGAAAATAAATCATCCCATTGGAGCCAGAGCCACGAGGGTGAGGGAGGGAACAGAAAAATGGGAATGATCCTAAAGGAATTCATTCCAGAGCATCCTTGGGATGGGACGGATGAGCTTCCTGCAGAACCGAGTGCTCCCAGAAAAAAGCGGATTTAAAAGGGGAAAAAAAAAAAAAGGAACAACCAACAAATTAAATGGAAAAATCCAACAATGGATAATTAGCAGATGGAAAAGCAAAGCTGCAATTTAGGTGTCTCCAAAGGGAAATCCCAACAAGTGGCTCCACGGATTTATTTTCACTTTTTCCTTTGATCTCGCTGGCTGGGAGGAGAATTCCTACAAAACTGGAGCAACCCAGAGCAGGAAAAACCCGAGCGGAGACGTTCGGAGTCTCCCCCTCTCCTGACCCCGCTTTCCGCCCCCGGGACTCATTAAACTGGGAAAATCCCGCGGGATCCAAAGGTTCTGGCAGTGAGCACACGGAGATGTTTTCCAGAGCAAATGTTGGGCCATAAATAATGGATCAGGAACGGAGACGGAATGAATGGATTTATCTCCTCCAGAGCTCCAGAGTCAGAGCAGGCTGGGATTTCAGTGGATTCCAAGTAATCCAAGATTTTGTAGGAATAACCTTATTTTTGAGGCTTTTCTTTTTCAGGCTAAACTCTGGAGCTGGGTGTCTATTCCCAAAAATTCCACATCATCCTATTTTCCCCAGAATTCCAACACTGGGGCTGGCAATGCTCTGGGATTTGTGGGAAAATTGTGGAATGTGGGAACAGCCCCCAAATCCAGCTCCAAAATGATCTCCCTGGAAATCACTGCTGCACCATTCCTGGTGTATCCCAGAGCTTTTCCCATTTTTCCCAGTAATGCACGAGGAATCCTGTCCTTGGATTTTTATCCCAGGATGTCAAATCCTCGGGACACTGAGCCAAGGGTTTCCTTGGAGTGACCAAATCCAGGGATTTCTGGGATTTGGCCTGGTCCAGGCTGCACTGAAGGCTTTGGATCTTTCTCAGGATTTTGCCCGGGCTCCTTTTCCCAATGTCCAATCCATTCCTACGGAATGTGGACGGACCTGCCACCAACCCTTCCCTTTGAGGTGACATCCAGCCCTGTGTCCATGACTTCCTCCGGAATTATTTCCTTCTTCATGAACCAAAAATCCATCCCAACCTGAAATCCCGATTATTCCAGTGGGGAGGAGAAAGGATGGGAGAGGGGGAAGTGGTTTTCCAGGAAAATCCTGGATCCAGCAGACTTTGAGCCACCCTCATTCTGCCACTGGAATTTCACTGAGCAGAACCTCATGGATCCCACGCTGTGTCCCATGCCACAAATCCAACTTGGATTCAAGGACATTCCCAGCTGGAATCTGCTGGAATGAGATGTTTGGATAAGGGAGGAGATGCCTCTTGTTTGCTTCCACTGATTTTCCAGCTTTCCCTGTAATTCCCTCTTCTCCCCGTGACCTTCTGTGGAGGACAGGCACGGATACAAGAAGAGCTCCCTAAATTCCATTAACTTCCCAAAAATCCCTCTGCCTTTCAATCCAGGCTGCATGAATTCCCAAATAATGAAATCTCCCGTCAGGATGATATGATCCAAAGTGACATTGGAGAAAGAAAGGGGGGAGGAAAAATAAGGATTAAAAAGGGAGCCAGGGAGAAATGGGTTGTCCTGGCAACTGGCGATTCCTTCCCAGCATTCCCAGATTATTTCATGGAATGAATGTTTTCCAATTAAACTGATAAAAGGTGGAATTTAGCCGAGGGTGACCACTTAAGCTTTAGTTGGAAAAAATTCCCTCTCCAATAATTGGAGTGATTTTTTTACCGTGGAAGGATTTAATCACGGCCTAGATTTGCCGGAAAAGCAAGAATTCCATCTTTTTTTTTAATGGAGCCAATTTATTTTCCCTTTAAACAATCCGAGAGGAAATAGGGAATAAAGCCTAAATCAGCACCTCGGATTAGGAAGGAGCAGCTGTGAACCTCTCCCATGGAATGATCTAATTCCAAGGTAATTATCCCGGATTTTTAACGCTCCGCTAAAATCCCAACATCAGCATTTTCGGGATTGACAGGCTGGGAATTCACGCCAAGGAGCCAAGTGGGAACCTGCAGTGCTGCCCAGCTTCTCCTCCAAGGTCAAGCATGCTGGAACATCCTTGGAAAAGCTGCCAGAATCCATAAATCTCCCTCAAATCCAACCTTTCCTCTCCAGGCACCGCTGGGAATCCAGCACGGAATGGACACGGAGGACAGCAAGACCACAACGGCTGGGAGGGACTTCCAGGAATAATTTTGGGAAAAGGAAGAGCGAGAAGCACTGGATTGGGTTGTAAATCCCAAAAAGTCCTTCTGCCATGGGAATGGTGCTGATCCTCCCGGGATTCCAGGGTGGATCGAGCCGGAGCCTCTGGAAAGGCTGGAAAAGTGTTTGAACTCCAGGACCTCTGAAGATCCAAAAGAAGATCCAAACTTTCCAGGCTCCCTAGCAAAGCCATCCATTCCCGAGAAGCTTTTGGAAAACAAGGAATCCACCGGAGACGGGCACGGGACAGGAAAACTTTGGATAATGACTCTGAGTGACCTTCCCTGGATTGAAAGGGAAACAAACCCAACTTTCCTTGGAAAAGCAGCTCCTCGGAGTGCTGCTCATCCAAAGAAATCCATTTGGATTCGTTTGGAATTGGGAAGAGGGAAGAGCTCAAACTGGGAGGCAGGAATTTGATGGAATCTTTATCATCCAGAGGCGACGGAAAGCTAAGGCAGGAAGGGAAGGGGAATTTTTCAAAGGAAAGAGCAGATCCCCTGGTGCCTCGTTATCCTGCCACAAAATTCCCACTTTTCCCAGGCTTTTCTCCCACAATTCCAACTTCAAGAGGAGGGCGAGGAAGAGGAGGCAGCAAAGAGCACATGGGAGGTGAGGGCTGGATTTGGGGTGAAAAACTCCCCAAAAAAGACAGGATCAAGTTGGGAATTTTTACTCCAAGCATTCCAAAAAATCTCTCTGGAGTAGCAGGAATTTTTTTTCCCTAAAAATTCCTGGGATGGTGGAAAAAGGAGTTTTTTTGTGCCCTTCCAAGGCGGTGGCCTGGGAGGGATCAGCGCCATCCGTTGCCATGGGAATGATATTCCCAGGAAACGCGGCTGGAGGTGGAGAGGAAACCCCAGAGATCCATTAGCAACAGGTTGCTATGGCAACGGCTCCAAGCTCATTAATTCCTCCTTTCCTTCCCCCTATCCCAAATAAAAACCAAACCCAAACCAACTTTTCCTGGGCATGGGGTGGAAAATCCGTGGGGAATTTCACCAGGAATGCACACGGATGAAGGAACAGCACCAAAATTGCCACTCGTGTCCCCAAATTGCCTTTTCCAACAGGGATTTCAAATAAAATGAGGGTTTTAGGGATAATTCCTGGTTTTTGTGGCCTGAGAGCTGCTCCCAAAGGGAAAAATGAGATTTTGCCATGAAAACTGAGGAAAAGTAAAAAATTCCGTGGTTTTCTCCCCCCTCTGTCCCCTCATGTTCTGCCAAGTCCCAATTCCTCGGATAAATTTGTTCTCCCTGGATTCAGTCTGGGAATTCCCTCCTCATCCTAAAAAAAGCTGGGTTGGGTTCCAAGAGCAGCAGGATGTGGAAAAGATGGGAAAAGGAGGATGAGATCCAAACTCTGGTTTGGAATTCCCTCCTGGCATTTCCAGGAAACACAAAGCACTCCTGGAAAATCCCCTGGCTGGAGCTTTTCCAGCACTTCCAGGAAATCCCGTTGTCCTGTGGATATCCCAGTTCAGGTGGAAGGAATGGTGGGAATCTGACTTGGAAAAGACAGGGAAGGAAATAGACTTTTGATTAAAATGTGGAGAATTCGCTGCTCTAACAGCAAAATTCCTGGGAATGAGGGAAGAACTGGAGCAGAATTCTGTTGGGAGCTGCTAAAGGGAAAGTCCAGGGAAATTTCACGTCTGGGATCAGGCAGCACAGGGAATATGAAAATATTCCCATTTTTCCAACTCATTTTTACTTTTCTCCGTTGTCACCTCTTGTTCCCAAATGTAATTGAGGAGACAGCAACACTTGATCCCTGAATTAAAAAATTCCTGGGAAATTCTGTCCCTTCCATCCTTTTATGCCTCTTTTGATCCCCAAAATTCCAGGCAGGATTCAATCCATGGAATTTGTGCTGAGCTCAGCTTGAAAAGAGCCTTTCCCTCAATTTTTTTTTCCTATTCCACAGGTTTTTCCTCCAAATTAAACCTCTGGAATTCCAAAACCTTTCCCAAATCAGAGCTAAACCCAACCCCACTCCTAGGATTTTTCCTACAGAATTCAAGGAATTAGGCAGTGCTTGGAATATGAAGTTTTCCAGAGGAGTTTTATAATTATTGGGATTTCTCTCTGAGCCTGGTCTGGGACACAAGGAATGCTCTGGGACACCAGGAATGCTCAGGGATGCGAGGGATTCCCTGGGAATCCAGGAATGCTCTGGGACACCAGGAATGCTCAGGGATACGAGGGAATCCCTGGGAATCCAGGAATGCTCTGGGATAAAAGGGATCCACTGGGAAGGAAGGTGGAAAATGCTCAGATCCCAAAAAGCACTGCTAGAAAATCTGGGATACCCGGATCAGATGCAAAGGATTTGTGGCTAACAGTGGCAGCTGAGGGGAATATTCCAGGATCCATATTCCAAAGGCTGGGAGGAGCTGCTGGCTCTGGCCTGGGCCACCACTTTGTGAACTGGGATGGAGCAATTCCAGCCGTTCCAAAGGGGATCCAGCCCCGCCCCTTTGGTGGGAATTCCATCGCTCCTGCCACTGTCCCAGACTTCTCCAGCCCTCTGCAAACAGCATCTGGAAATTCATGGATCTGCCAGGATGTAAATCCAAGCATTAATTCCACATTTATCCAGGTTTCTTCCAACCTGGAAAGATCCCATTCCCAGTAATATTTATGGACTGGTGAGAACTTCCATGGAAAAACCAAGATTTTCCCAACATCCAGTCTAAAGGAGCTCAGGACAGACTCCTGATGAAAAAAATGGAGCTTTTGGCTTCCCAACCCTCTGGAAAGGGCAGCACATCCCAGAATTCCAGAGAAACCAACCCCCCAGGATGCACAGCCAGATTGAGCTCATCCCTCTTGGCAGCCCCGGCCCTGGAGCCTTTTTAGGGATTCTGGTCCAGCATTCCCAGGCAGACAGAATCCCAGGGATGTCTGGAGCAGCAGGAATTGTTGGCACTGGATCGCTCCAGGAGCCATTGGGAGGTGCAGAAATCCTGGAGAACATCCAGCAGGAGCCGGGATCAGGACACGCTGCTGGGCCGAGAGCATTCCCTGATGGTTCCCTGATTCCTGAGGCTCCCAAGTTTCCCTGTTCCCAAATCTCCCTGCTCCCAAATCCCTGATTCCTGAGACTCCCTGATTCCCGAGTTTCCCTGCTCCCAACTCTTGGGAAACACAGGGTTAAGCCTGGCTTAAACTCAGGCCTAAAGTGACTTCAGCAGGGATGATCCCGCCTTGTTTGCCCTCAGCTCTGTCCCAAGGGATGCTGGAGATGGATTTGGGATCCTTTAGCAGGTCAGGATTTGGGATTAAACAGCCCCATCCCACCTGAGCTGGCAGCCCCTGGAATGAGCCCTTTCCCAATCCCAAAGAATTCCCATTTGTGGCACCAAATCCCACATTTTGCTTTGTCTCCCGTCCTTCCCTTCCTGTCATTCCCAGTCAAGGAGGTGTCAGTTCCTCCTTCTCTCCAAATCCTCGGAGACAGGAGCAGAAATCCATGGAAACACC
The DNA here is from genome assembly GCF_036417665.1 of Passer domesticus. Taxonomy (NCBI): domain Eukaryota; kingdom Metazoa; phylum Chordata; class Aves; order Passeriformes; family Passeridae; genus Passer; species Passer domesticus. The sequence goes on from NC_087488.1 coordinate 15,080,620, forward strand.
TGTGTTCTGATCCCAAATCTCCCAGGAATTCCTGGAACAGCAGGAAAATCCAAACAAGCAAGCAGAGAGGATCAAAGTTTGGGTACAACGAGCTCCACACGAATCCCACGGGATGCTCTTCCCAAAACATCCCTGTCTGTCACATCCATCCAACATCCTCCATCCCTTGGGAATGGGGCTGATATCCCAAAAATCCACACTGCAACTCCTGCTTCCAGCAAGATCTCCCAGGATTTTTGATATCCGGGCAAATCCTCCCCGCTGGGATGGAGGGAAGGGATTGGGAGCAGAGACCCAACTGGAATTCCTGCCTGGAATAGCTGCACACACACAGAGCCATCCCATTCCTCTGGAATTCTAGGGAAAAACAGCCAAATAGTGGGAGCATTGTGAGCTCACACAATTCCCATCTGTCCATGGAAAGAGGGAAAATGAGATCCCAGAGCTGAGCATTTCATCCGCTGCCAAATCCCTGCTCCTGCTGCAGTGCCCAGACCGGATTTTTATCCGGGAAAAAAAGAGGGGAAATTGTCTTTTCCAGCTGCTTTTTGTCAAAGTTTCCCAGACCACTCTGGAGTGAACATTCCCAGATTTCCAGAGAGGTCGGGAAGAGCCTGGACATGGAGCTCATCACTCTCTAATTCCCTTCCCTTGCTGCTTCAGGAAAAGGATTGGAAGTTCTGGAATTAACTCCTAGCTGGGATCATGGAATAACCCTGGAGTAACTTCCCTCCTATTCCAGGCAGTGAAATATTCCCTCCAAAGTGTCTTTTCCTTAAAATCCCAATGATTTAGGGATCGGGGATTTAGGGATTTGCCCCAAGCAGCAGCTGCTGCCTCAGGAATTAAAAGCAAAATTTGAGTTTCCAATATCTGTGTAAATATTCGGGAAATGTTCCTCACATGAGGAATTCCAGCCTTGGAAAGCTGGGCAGGCTCTCCAGGGGATGGAATTCTGAGGGATTTAAGGAAAACACACCTGGATGGCTTTGGGTGGGCATCCCTGGGATTCCTCCTGAATTTCCAGCAGCCTGAGGAGGTCCCAGACTGGGAACCAGGGGGGAAATCCAGGGAAAACTCTGAGTGGGCAGCAGGAATTCTTGGCTGCAGCAGGGATTGGGAAACAATTCCCAAATCCATGCAGAAACAGGGAGAAAATCCCAATTCCCAGTTTATTTACTGCAAGCAAGAGTGGAATGGAATTATCCCACTTGGAGCTTGGAAAAGTCAGGATTTGGCTCCCAATGGATCAGCCCGAGCCCCCAAACACAAAGCCAAGGGAAAGGTGAGTTTAAATCAATCTAATCCCATTTTTTCATTTAAAAAATCCCTAAAAACCAGCAAAACACCCCAGAGAAACTGGATGGTCATTCAGGGAACAGCCACAGGAAATCTGGGATGCCACTGCCCCAGATCCAACCCCAGGGATGAGCTGGATCCTCGGATCTGCTGCATTCCCAGTTCCACTCCTGGGATACACTGCTCCGTACTTCCAAGGAATTTGTCAGCCTGAAATGCATCCATAAACACCATGGAAAATGGGAATTAGATGCTCTGAAATTCATCTGGAATGGGAATAAATTGAGGATATTTGCCAGGGATTATGAGGAATCCTCAGGAAAATCCAATGGGATGAGCTGGAGTTTGCACTGAGGGGGATTTTCCAGGGAATATCCAGCCAAGGAAAACTTAAAATAAATCAAGAGAAGAGGAAAACCAGCCTCAAAACCACTCTGGAATCACTGAAATCCTGTTTTTTGTGGAAAACCCTGGATTTGGGGATGCAGGGATGGATAACTCCAGAATCCATTGGCAATAAAACATGGATGAGGATAAAGGGATCCTAGAAAAGCCAGGCTTGGAAACAGATTCCCAGTGCTGTGCCTCCCATCCCTCCATCCCATTTTTCCAGAGGGAAAACCCTTTGGAGATGTCCTGGGATGAATTCCAAGCTTTCCACCACATCAGAGCCCATCCTTGACCCAAAAATCCAGGAGATGCTTCCAACCCCTCCCGAGGACATCCGGGGATTCACCCCTTCCTTGCCAATCCCAAATATTCAAGGTGACCCCATCTGACATTCCAGGTTTCCATGGATCCACTCGGGAAAAGCCAGGGAATGACCCTGAGGGGTGGCAAATCCCAAATCCCCACGGGAACGGCACAAAACGCCACCCACAGCCCTCCAGAAATAAACAGACGTAGGAGATCCAATCCGAAGGAAAATAAAGAAGTTTGATCCTAATTTTATATGGATTAAAAAAAAACCAAAGTGAAATTCAAAGCACTGCAGGGAGACAGAGAGAAAATCCACCCAGGTTTGAGGGAAAATCCCATTTGGATCAGGGCTTGTGTCCCAAAAATGATGTTTGGGTTGTTTGTGTGTTGGGATTTTGGGGTGGGAATTGGGATTGGAGGTGATCCCGGAGCTCGGGAAGAGATTCCTGCACTCAGAAAATCCAGGAATAAATTCAAGGAATGCCACTGCACAGCAGAAGTGACAGCAGAGTGTTCCTGCTCGGATTAAGTGAATTAGCACACTCCTAATTAGTGCTCCCACCCCCCAAAATCAGCGCTTTTCCTCAAGAATTCCTAACTGGAATATGTTATGAACCCAAACGTCTGGAAGCAGAGGGGGAGGCAGAGCAGGATCCTCCCCAGGATCACTTTTCCAGGTTTTTCTCAGCATTCCCAACGGCAGCAGCGCCGTTGGAACCCCGAGGTGCAGCTCCCCCATTTGCCCCATCCCCGTTTTCCCGCTGATGCCTCCGGCTGGGAATGTTTCCCGGGAATGCTCCCGGCTCTGTAAACTGATCCCGCCCCACCTGTCCCCTCCAGAACCCGGCTCCAGCTTTTTTTAGCCATTCCAAAGCCTCCCAGTGACCCCTTCCTGCTTAAGCTCCACACAAATCACGTTTTTTGGGAAGATTCCCACCTGCTCTGGGCCGCAGGGCTGGGATAGCTCCGATTCCCAAAAATATCCGGAGTGGTTGGCAGCTCTTGGAAGATCTGGGTGGGAAAGGGAGATTCCCACGGGGTCCATTGGATGGAGGCACAGTGGGAATTTTGGGTGCCTCATCCGAAGGCAGCTCCATTCCCAGGGTGCCCCACGGGATCGGCCTCAAGGAGCTGCTGGAAATTGGACCCTGGAATTTCACAGGAGAATTCCCAAACCAGCAAACACAGGGAAAAGAGGGAGATGGGAATTGGAGGGCACAGAACGAGACTTTCCCCTCTTCCCACCAAATCAATCCCAGTGGGAGCAAGGACAACTTCCCTGGGAAAAACAACCAAAAAGCCCCATCCAAGGAGGGCACCTCGGGAAGATCCAAGGATTTTGGGAGCATTCCCAGTTCCCATCCCTCCCTTCCATAAATCCTAAGGAAAACCCAACACCCTTTTTCCTGGTTCATGGATTTGTGCTTCGGGAAGGGCAGGAAGAGGATCTAAACCCACAGAGCCAGAAATTCCCTCTGTGGGATCTTTTCCCTCTGGGAAAATCTCCCAGGAATTCCAGCCCTCACTGCCCAGACCCAGCCGTGCTCCTCCTCCAGTCCCCTCTTCCAGCTGCTTCCCAAGTGTCCCACTCCATGGAATTTTTCCTGAGATTCAGGTTTCCAGGTGTTTCCAACACACCCAGACCCAGATCCCGCTCTGAGGTGCCTCCAAAAATCCCAACCAGCTCTTCCTGAAGAATTGAATCCAAGGATTTGATTTTGGAGACTGGGAAAATGGGAATAAATCGCAGCAAGGAGCTCATCCCTCCTGCTGCCATCCAAGCACACCAGCACTGAAATCCTGGGAATTCTATGGAATTCCTGCTTGGCTGTTAACAATCCATCCCCATTTCCAGCTGATGTTTTGTTGGATGAGGAAGTTTGGGAAAGGCAGGTGCTCTGCTTGGAATTCCCAACAGGAAAATCCAAGCCCAGCCTCAACACACCTGAACCCTCTCCTAAAACACCTGCCTTGGAATTCTCCACCTGCCAGAGGAGATTTCGGGAATGCCAAACCCCGAGACTCCCCCAAAGCCAAAGGAAATGACCTTTCCTCCCACCGACTCCCGAAGTTTTCCATCACAAGCACCTGGATTAGGGAATAAATCCATCCTGACTCACTCCTGCCTGTGACAACACAGCACCTTCCCCAAGGCCAGCTCCATCCCATTTTTCTTATGGAATTATCATTCCATGGAATATTTAAGCATCAACTCCTCCTTTTTACCCTTTCCATGTCCGAGTTCCCCCCTCAGGGCTGGAAATCCCAGTTGCAGTTGCCCCAAATCCCTTTTTTCCAGCATCCAGTCTCTCGGGAATGCTGGAATGAGCACCCAGAGGGCACTGGCGATGTTAGGCCCGGCTTAACCAGCAAGGAGCACTTTAGGAGGGGAATTAAAGCCCACATTTGCTGCAAGCAGAGACTTCACCCAACAAGAGCGGAGCCAAGAAATCAGCTGGGGCCAAGGAGCTCCATTTTCCAGAGAAAAGAAATTGGGAAAGGGATTTTTCCCGACTAAATCCAACCCTTAACGAATGCCTGAGTGTTTTCAGCAATCACTACAGAACCAAAGTTGGGCAACATTTTGTGCAAAACAAAAGGAGCCCCAAATCCATAAAAACTGTGGGATTTTCCCTCTGTTCATTCCTGCAGCTCCCCGTCCGGGGCAGCATTCCGGGGAGGAATGTGCAATTCCTGCTGGGCCGGCTGCTGGGGAGAACCAGGGGTTTGTGTGGGGAGCTGAGGCAGATCAATAATCAGCTTATTAATAAATAATGGGGTTAATAAATTAATAAATAAGGGGGAGAGAAGCAGGCAGGGATGGGGGGCAGGGAAAAGCAGGAATTCTCCACACAATGCCCGTGCTAAAAGCTCACTTCCCAAAGATTCCGGGCACAAACTGACAACTCTCGCTCTCACCCAGCATTCCGGGGAAAATTCCACCTCCTGGATGTCACGAGCCGGAGGAAAACGCTGCTGGGATGATTATTTAACATTCCTAAAGCCGGGAAAGGACACCGGGAGCGGCGGAGATTGAAGGGATTCACTGTTCCCTTCCTTCCCTGCAAGTTGCAGCAGAACAAAAGCGGAGGGGACTTTTCGGGAATGTGCCTTTCCCAAAGCAACTCCAGCCCCATTTTTCCCCGTCGGGAAAGCTCCCGTGCACTCGCGGCTCTTATATAAACAGCGGAGGGGCTGATCCCCCCCGGCATTCCAATAAAATCAAGGTCGCCTTTGGAATTGCGAGGATTCCCATCCCAGCCAGCCGCGAGTGGAGTTGAGGGATTTTTTTCCCTGCTGGGAATTTCGGGGGGTCGCGGCTCCGCACCCCCCGAGCGGCTCCGTCCTGCCCGTCCCGGACACTCGCACGGAGCCGCTGCGGGACCCTGGCGTGTCCCCAGCACGGGGGACACGGGGGACACCGGGGACACGCTCCCTGCGTGTCCCGCTGCCACAAATCCCCCTGTTCCCCTCTCCCTCTGGCGCTGGGGACACACCGAGGACACGCCGGTGGCTCCGTGGCATCCCCGGGGCGCTGCCGGCAGCGGGGACGCGCAGCTCCGCCGGGATGCTCCGGCCGCGGGGAGGGTCCCGGGGGTGTCGCGGTGTCCCGGGGGTGTCCCGAGGGAAAGGATATGGGTTACAGACCAGCCTGAGGCACCAGCTGCGCGGGCGGGTGGTTTGCTTGAGGCAGAAGAAGGCGGTGGGTGCCAGCGCCGGGTAAGGCACCTGCTCCTCCTCCTCGGAGCCCAGCTCGGCGGGCGGCTCTCGGCCGGGGGAGCCGCTGCCGGAGCCGGAGCCGCTGCCGGAGCCGCTGCCGGAGCCGCTGCCGGCATCCTCGGGCTCGGCGGGGCGGCGCGGCGCCGGCAGCGCCGTGATGGGCACCCGCACCTCGGCCGGGCGCGGCGGCTCGCGGCTCTCGCCGGCGCTCATGGTCGCGGCCAGCGGCACCTGCGGGGCGAGGGCAGCGGGTCAGGGCCGGGCTCCCTCCGCCGCGGCGCCCGGGGATGCTCCGCCGGGTCCCGGCGCTCCAGCCACAACAAAGGCGGGCGGGGGGAGGTCGGAGCCTCCGCCCGGGCGCGGCCGCTCCCGCCCCCCACGGCGAGCCGGGGGTGCCCCCCACCCTTGGGGACCCCCCGGAGGAGCCTTCTGGCGGTTGGTTTTGGGGGGGATGGTGGATGCTTGGGGGGTGTCCTACCTCAGTTGGGCGGAGCGCGGTGTCCCCAGGGGCATAGCCGTGCCTTGCTGCTCACATGGGACCGGCGACAATCGCGGCTCCGGGGGGTGGCCGAGCCCCCCACCCCAGGCACGGTGGCACCCCCAAAATCCAGCGGGGGAGGGGGAGGGAGGGGTTGGGGCTCGGCGTGCGGCGCCCGCCCGCGGGGATGGAGGATGGAGGAAGGCTGGGGAGAAGAGGAGGAGGAGGAAGAGCAGGAGGAGGAGGAGGAGGTGGCGGGGGCCGTTCCCGAGCCTCTCCCGACGGTAAATCCCAAGGAGCGAGGAGGAGGCAGCTCCGCCGAGCTTCGCCCGTGCCCAACAGGAAACTTCGGATTTACCGGGGGAGGAGGGAGAGCGAGGGGAGGGGAGAGCGGGGGCGGCGGGGGCGGGGGCCGGGAGGAGCCGGGGCAGCCCCGCATCGCCCCCTCCCCCGCCTTTGTTCGGGCTCCGCGCGGCGCTGCGGGACGGGAGCGCACCCATGGGTGGGGGGCAACGAGCCGGGGACCCCCCCAAAGCATCCCCGGGCGGGCGGAGAGGATTCGGAGCGGGAGGTGCGGGTTTGGTTCCGCTCCATCCTGCGAGGGCTGCGCGGCTCCGGCACCTCCAAAGGGGGGAGATCCCATAAAAAAGGGGGGATGCGCCCCTAAAAAGGGAGATGGAGCCCCAAAAAGGGGGATCGCCCCTCCCGGCGCTCCCCCAGCCCCTGGCTGAGCCCAGGTTGGAGGTAGGAGAGGTTTAATAACTAAGCTCGGCTCTAAGCTCGCAGCTCAGCTGCTCCAGGGTTTAACTCCCAAGAAACTCCCAGGGATCCCAAGAAACAGCTCAGGGAAAGTCCTCACAGGCTCCAGCCCTTCAGCTCCGCTCGGGAAGTTTTATCCCTTTGAATTCCTTGGAATCCCGTGAATTCTGTCAGGCTGGGGGTGCGGGGATGGGACTGAAATCCGGGAGTGGATGTGTTCCCGTCCCCTGGAATGTTTTCAGGAGCGCGAGTTCATTATCCAGCAGCACATTCCATTTGCAAATGCAGCTCCCGATGTTGTTCCCGGTTAATAACTGGGAATTGATTGGGAAGAGAGGTCAGGCGGCTTTCAAAGCTCCCGGAGCTGAGCCTAATGGGGCTCCTAAAGAGCTGGGATCTAGCGGCGATGATTCCAAGGTTTTATGGGATGCTCCCGGTTTGGGATGAACAGGGTGTGGCGATTTTAGTGTGGGATACAAAGGGGAAAGCCCCGCCAAGCAGGAGAGAGGGGAATGGAAAAGACCTCGAGGATGGGATCCAAGTATTCCCAAAAATTCATCAGGATCATCCAACCTGTGTGCAGGGCTGCTTGTGGGAATGCCACGGGGATAGGAGGGATATGGGATGAAGGATTGGGATGAGGCACGTGGGAAAATCCAAAGGGAATCACCAGGATCTCCTTCCAGTTGAATTCTGCTTGAATTCCTTCCCTGGGGTTGAATTCTCTCTGTTTCCTGCGCTTTTTGCCAATGTTTTCCATGAAAACCGGAGTGATTTTGTGGGAATTCTGAAGGATGTGGGATTTCCAGCTCACGTGGGGGGTCTCAGGCACATTGTTTCCCAAGCTTTTAGGATTCCTGACTCTGGGAAAGAGAATTCCAGAATGATGAAGGAGGATCCTTGCTCCGGATCCTCCACATCCCTGGAATTGTTCAAGGACAGGGCTTGGAGCATCTTGGAATAGAGGAAAGTGTCCATGTGGAAAAAAATTAACTCTAACTAATTCCAACCCCATGGAATTAACCCTGGAATAAACAGAGCAAGATCTGCCCTGCTCCTCCCAGTTCCTTGTGGGATCCTCAGGAATTACGGGAGGGAATAAATCCTCGTGCCATGAAAGTGTGGGCTCCTTTCCATAACCATAGCAGCTCTGAGGATGGATTTGGGGATGGATTTTGGGATGGATTTGGGGATGGATCCAGCATTCTCAGGAGCATCCTGCTATCCTGACACCCACTGGAAAGCCGGGAATTTTACTGCCTGTCTTTGGGATGGGGTCGAGGCATCTCTTGGCCCCTCCTTCTCCCCATTCCCATTTGACTCCACCTCCTGTTTCCCTCTAGAAGTCTGTGTCCCGAGCTGGAGAATTCCAGAGTGGGAAATTCCAGAAGATTCCACATCTTCCCTCTGGAATTTAGGATTTGTCGTAATTAGCTGGGAGCAAAGTGTGGAATCTGCAATGCAATCCCTGCTTTGCACAGCTCTCACCCTTTCCTTTCCCTTCCCCTTTCCCCTTGGTGGCACCAAATCCCAAATCGAGGGAACAAAATAATTGGAATTGCTGCTAATTCCTGAAATTAATTATCCGGGATGCTGATGGAGAGCTGGACGTGTTGGAGGAGTTAATCCAGCCAGGGATTCATCCAGGAAATGTCAGGATGAATAAATTTGGGATGTTTCAGGAGGAATCATTGAATCTGGGATCTGTGGAGCCTCCCAATCCCTTTTCCATCCCAGAAATTGTTTGGCTTTTTCCTTCCAGCCTCAAAGTCAAATCCAAGATCAGGGAGTGCATCCAGAGGGGAATTTACATCCCTGCTAAAGTTTGGGATGGAGCGGGGAATGTTGCAGCTGATCAGGAAGGACAAACCACATTCCAAAGGTGCCAGGGAACAACAGCCAGGATTTGCTCCTGCTCTGGGAGTCACATCCAGCTCTTTCCATGATTTTTTGTGGATCACTCCCGGCTCCTTTAATGCCCTGCTGGTTTTATTGGGATTCATGGCATTCCCACCTGGCCTGGGAGGGAAGAGCCAGGGATTGATGATCCTTAATCACATCCCAAACTCCTGGAAGTTCTGAGGGATCCAAGATTCCTGAGAAGGAGCATCCAGGGATTCCTGATCCTAAAGTACAAACACTCGGAAGTTCTGAGGGATCTCAGATCCCTGGGAAGGAGCAGCCAGGGATTTCTGATCCATAACCACATCCCAAACTCCTGGAAGTTCTGAGGGATCCCAGATCCCATTCCCGACCCTCTCCAACCTTGGGAATGTCGCTTCCTGCCTCCATTTGTCCTCTTGGAAAAGGGGTTCGGGAAGCTGGGAGCAGGATCCCATCTCCATCGATTGTGTGCCCTCTGCTGGCAGCCTCTTTTCCAGGGAAAAAAGGGAAAATCCCACCGGGAAGGATTTGGGGCTGCCCTTTAAATATGGGAAAAATCCTTGGAAACGATCTGAACCTCACGGGAATTTCCTTCTGCTCTTCCAGGAGTAGGGAATGAACTCGAGGATTTCCTTTGGAGCCGGTTGGATCCTGTAGGAACTCCCGAATTTCCTCCTGAATTCAAATCCCTGGAATTCTCTGCTTCCAAGAGCCCTCAGGATCACCCTATCCCTGAAATAAATGGGGGGAAAACAGGGATTTATGGAATTTATCCCAGCTGATATCCAAGATCAGTGGGAGAGCCACGGCAGGAATTCCCTGTTTTCCAGAGAAGCTGGGATGCCCCATCCCTGGAAAAATCCCAGGCCAGGTTGGACGGGATTTGGAGCAACCTGAGATTCAGAATGGGATCAGCTTTATCCCTTTCCCACCCAAACCATTCCAGGGATTTCATGAAATGTGGGAGAGGGAAATGCTGGTATTTTTCAGGAAATCCATATTTAAGGGAATTTTGGATATTGGGAATAACTGGAATGAAGCCACCTGCACTTCCTAAATATTCCCTACAAAGTTCCTTCCCTCATCCAAACTTTGCATTCCCGAAATTCAGGTCGGCATCTCCAATTCCCAGAATTCCACTTCCAAGCTGTGATTATTTTTTGGAAGCTCAGCACTTCTCCGATCAGAATTTTCAGCCCAGAATGAGGTCAGGGAACCTTTGGGCCAGGTTAAAAACCTTGGAAAAGTTGGAGTTTATTCCTGATAATCCTCAGGGATGAGTTCAGGGAGGAATTCACCTCCTTGGGCCAGGGGAGAATAAAGTAATTTAATTTCTCTCTGTTATCTGGGAGATTCCTTGGCCTCCTGGCCTGCATGTTCATTTTTTGGGGATAACAAGCAAGGAATGAAGCCAGAAAAAAAGGAAATCATCTTTTCCATGGATAATTGGGATGAGCTCCTTATCTGGCCTCTAAAAACTGGGAGCAGGAGGTCAAATGAGCCCAAATGATTTGGTGATCCCGAAAAATGAGGTGAGAGCTCCAGAAGCTCCGTTCTTGGCCAAATTATCCTGGGGATTTTTGGGATAGACATGAGGAGATGCAGCCCCTGGAATTCCTGGTGCAGAGGGGCTGCAGAGCCGGGAATTCCCTCACAAATCCACAAAAAACCAGGAAAACTGGGAGCCTCCAGCCACAGGGGGACGAAATCACAGCTGATCCCAGCTCCAGAAGACAAAACATTTCCCATTCCAGAGCTTTCCCTGGGTGCTCCAGACCTGAGAGAAGGACACCCCCAAGGATCTGAGCTCATCCCAGCAAATCCAGCTGGAAGATTCCGGAAAATTCCCCCTGGAGCATCTCCCATCCCTGCAGGGTCACATCCCTGTGCTGCTCCAGCCTAAAATATTCATGGGAGGCCTCTAAAAGCCCAGCTCAGCCTCTAAAAGCCTGGCTTGGACTCTAAGGCTTGGCTTGGGCTCTTAGGCCTGGCTTTGTAAAGTGCGGCCTTGTCTCTAAGGGCCCGGCTTTGTAAAGCCTGGCTTTGGCTCTGAAAGCCTGAACAGGAACAAATCTTTGGGAATGATGCGGAGACTGAAAGGAGCCTCCCCAGAGGGAGTTTTAGAAGCGGGATAATGGGGTTCCTGTGGGATTGGGAAAGGCGGGAATGAGCTCACTCCGGGGCCCGGGAGGTTCTTCCCATTCCCATCCCACATTCCAAGGACAATTCAGGAATTTTCCTTTTATCTCCTTTGCTCTCCTTCTCTTCTCAATGCCCCGCCCGGCCTCCATCCCAAATTCCCTTGGGAACAGCATTTTCCATGGTTTTCCCCAAAATCCCAGCCTTCCCAAAGAATCCGTGGCTGCCTCATCCTGGGAATGTCCAGCCTGGAATTGTGGAAGGTGTTGGGATGGAACAGGCTGAGCTTTCCATCCCAAACCATTCCCTAATTCCATGATTCCAGAGGCTCGGGATCGCCCTGCAGGGGGGCTTTCATTCCAGCAGGATTCCCAGGGAAAGCTGGAGCAGCTTCCCACGATTCCAGGCAATCCATGGGGTTCATTCCTGGTTTGTTTTCTGTTTAAAGGGGATTTTGGGGATATTTTGGCTCCAATAAATCGACCTGGTGTATCCCAAAGGAGATAAGGAATAACAAAATTCCCAGTCCAGTTTCATCATTACTCCTGGTTCATTGCTAAATCCATGGATTTCTTTTGGAATTCTCTCTGGGGAGAGAATTGCCAAATTTGCCCAGCCCAGAGCTGGAGTTTGGGAATCATCCCCAAAAATCCAGATGATTTGACTTCTTGTGGCTCAATTATGGAATATTTTTGTCAATTCCCATTCCCACTTCATCCCAGAAAACCCCTTCCCATTTTCTCCCACAATTCCAACCCTTCAGGATCCACAACAGCTCCAACCTGGGAATTTTGCCTCTTTTTATTCTTTTCAATTGGATTTTCCAGCTGCATTTCCTGATTTCCCCTCTTCCAAGGGCTTTGCTGCTGGAAGGGAATCCCTGCTCCACTCAGGAATTCCTGAATTCCCACCTCGGGGCTGGAATTCCAGTTGCCCATGGCAACCTCTTATTGCGTAAAATTCCTTTTTCCTCCCAAATCCAGCAATTTTGTATTTTTACCAATAAGAAAATCAGGATTTTTATGGATTCTTTCCTCCAAGCTCCTCTTATTCCCTTTTTTTTCTTAATTTTCTTTCATTCATCCCCAAAAATTCCTTTCGTTTCCAACAAGCTCCTTGTGCCACTGATTATCCCATGGCAAAATTATTCCAAACCCTCTGGAATCTTGAAAAATCACCTGGAAGTGTCTGAAGTGGGAGCAGCTCCCTGGAATTATGCTCCACTCCCAAATATTCCCTATTTATCCACGCATTCCATGAATGAAAAATAAAGGTGCTGGAGGGGTTCCCTCAGGATTCCCTCTCTGGGTTTTTCCCGTTTTTTTTCAAGGAATGCCGACTCGAAACTCGTGGAGTGTGAAATCCTGGCTGGGCGTTTCCATGGGAACCAGCCGGGTTTTCCTGCCGAGGATTCCCGCTGACCTCACTCCCGCTGGAATCTCTCCCACTCCCGGTTTTCTCTCGGTTTGAATTCCCGCTGTTCCCACTCTCCTGGATTTTCCTCTTTTCATTCCAAGGATGGAGAATTCCCGGCATTAAAAAATTGGGAAAAAATCACCTTTTCTGGTTTTCTCAGGAAAATCCCCTCAGCTGGGTGGGAATGACTGAAATATCCAGGAAAAGGAGGGAATATTGAAGAGGGAATATTCCCAAGGGTATGGAATAATGGGAAAAGGGGGAATAGCTTCCAACTGCCAGAGGGCAGGGATAAACGGGATATTGGGAAGGAATTCCTGGCTGGGATGGAATTCCCAGAGAAGCTGTGGAATCCCTGGATCCCTGGAAGCGTCCAAGGAAAGGTTGGATGAGGATTGGGATAATGGGAAGTGTTGGGGTTGGAATGGGATGAGCTTTGAGATCCCTTCCCAATCCAAACCATTCCAGGAGCAATCCAGGATCATCCTGGCTTGATCATTCCAGAATCAATCCCACTAAAAGGGGGATTTTAGGATAAAAAGAGATGGAAATTGGATAAATGATCCATCCTGGGAATGATCTGAGCAGCAGGAGCCTCCCCGTTCCTCCTGGAATGGAAAAGCTTTTCCAGGAGGCTCCTCTTGCACTCCAGATTATCCCAGGAGAAAAAGAATTCCTCCTTCTTTCCCATAAAAATGTTTTCCAGGTTGGGATGGAAGAATTCCAGTGTCCCTGTCCATGGGGGCATAAAATCCCATCAATCCAAACAAATTCCATGAAGGAAATTCCCTTCTCCCATTTTCCCAGCGGTGCTTTCCCTTCCTCCAGCAGGAACAAAGGGATCAAAAGCTCCTGCAGGAAGAGCCATCCCGAAAAGTCATGGAAAGGGCACATTAATAAGGGATGAGCCAGGAGGAGGCAGAAATGCAGGAAGAGCAGGGGAGCCTCATTATCCCAGTTCCCAAAATTCCTCGGGAGGCTCCAGCGGAGCTGAGCCAGTGAATATTTTATAGGGAAGCTCCCGTTCCCTTCCTGCTTTTCCGTGTGGCTTCTTCCAAAAGAGGGATTTGCTTTGGAAAACAAGGAATGTTCCCTGAGTGGAAAACAAGGAATGTACCCTGAGTGGAAAGCAAGGAATCCCACAAAACTCCAGGCGCAGCGCTGGGATCAGAGCCAGCAACACCTGGAATATTCAAACCCCCCCCTTTCCTACCCCAAATCCCAGCACATCCGACTTTTCCCTTTATCCCGGAGAATCCCCTGCTCCAAACGCCGGGAATAAAATCCCTGTGCTCGCATCCCCCTCCAGCCCGGCTAAAAACCCCTCCCTGTGGCACAGCCACATTCCTTAATCTCAAAATTCCTTGGATGTCCCTCCCCCCCGCTCCATACCGGGAGCAGCCAGCCGGGAATGTTGGGATTGGGATGGCTCCAGGTTTTTTCCCCAGCTCCAGACGGGGAATTGGAGCTGCGTGGGCGAGCGGCTCCTGCACGGCGGCAGCGCCGCAGGCACACGGGGGAATGTGCGCCGGGAAAAGCGGGAATGGGGGACACGGGAACACCGGCAGGAGGGGACACTTGTGTCCCTCTGCCCTCCCCAGGAGGAGCAATCCATCCCTGAGCCTTTTATGGGGCTGGAAAAGTGGGAAAGATGGGAGGGGTGGGCTCTTTTCCCTTTCTTGAGCGATGATTTTTGCATCCCTCATCCACCCTTCCCAAATTGCTGCCAGCATCCCAAAAAATCCTCTATCCCTCTTTCCCATGAAGGAATTAAATAAATGACATCAGCACTTCCCTACACGGAAATCCCACAAATTCTGTCAGATCCCATTTATCCTTGGAAATGATACAAACCCCTGGAACAGACCTGGGATAATTTGCATTCCAGGGATTATTCCAAAGCTGATCAGCTCCGGAGCAGAGCGTGAGGAGGATTGGGAGAAAACAGGATTGGAGGCTGGAATTCTCCCAGCGCTGTTGTAATCCAGCAGGGATATCCATAATCCTTCCCAAAATTGCCCTCAAAGCCCTGAGGTGCTGGGAGAAGCTGGAATCTGAGCAATAATTCCCTCTAAATCCTGCTTTTTGTGTACATTCCCGGTTTTCCATAATGGGAGTGATCCCCCAAGCTCTGCAGGAATGGGGAGGTGCTTTTAAAATCCACCTGGAATGTGGGATTCCCTGTGGAAATCCAGGAATTCTGCCCACACCTGCCAGGTTCATCCTGAAGTTCTGCCAGCTGGAAAAAGCACTTTTCCCAAGCCAGAGAATTCCACAAATCTCATCAAGATCCACATCTCCTGGAGGAAAGCCAAACTTCCCTTCCCTTCCTCTTTTATTCCCCTTTCCCACATCCCCTCTTTCTTTTCCCTTTCCCCCAACAGGACCAGATTCACAGGAAAGGCCTCAAGAGCGAATATTTGGGAATAAAAGCAGAGCAAAGAGCACAAACGTGTTCTATTGAGCAGCCTAAAAGCAGCGGGGGCACTCTGGAAATTTCCGGGGGCAACCAGAGGGGCTGGAACTGCGATGAAATCCTGCCACCCCAAACCTCCTTTTTTCCAGGCTAAACAACCCCAGCTCCCTCAGCTGTTCTTCCAAATGTTTGCGTTCCAAGCCCTTCATCTTGTTGCTCTCCTCTGGACACGTTCAACCTCAACCTCCTTCCTGCGGTTGCGTGAGGGCCGCCCTGGCGGCCATGACACCTCCCTCAGGCGCCTTCCCGCCTTTTTCCGTCACCATGGCAACGAGCCACCCTCACCATGGCCGGCCTAGGGCCCTCGGTGAGGGCAAGGGCCAGGCCCTCAGCCCACAGGGGAGAAAAAGGCTCCGAATTGCCCACCCTGCCACATAAACCCTGCTCCCAGGCTGCTTCCCACACAGGATTCTTCTGGAGGACTGCACAGAGTCCGCTCTGGTTTCTCCATGTTGTGCGTCCTAAAGCTGCCGGAGAGAAGAAATTTCGGGTCAGCTCTGCTGGCACAATCCCTCCTGGTGCAGGGCAAGGTCTTTGTGTGCCGGGGCTTTGCTGCAGCCAAGGAAAGCTCCTGGCTCAGGGTCACCTTGGCTGCTCAGCCAGAGCCCCGAGTGCCCCAGCCGCAGGAAATCGCTGGATCTGGGCGGTGGGGCAAGTGGCCGGCCGCAAAGGAAGGCCATTTCCCAAGGGAAAAAGAAGTCATTTCCTATGAGCCTGGGTATCAGAGGAAAGGTTATCAGTTGGTGAGAAATTTAGGGTTTGGGATTTTTAGTATGTTGTGGATGGAAGCAAGATGGAGGGCACGGGGTGTTGTCCTGGGTTTCTTCTTCATGCTTCCTCTTCCTTCTTCTTCATGGGTTTGGGGTGCCGGTGCTGGTAAATGCCAGACCTGGGTGGTGCAGGCACCGGCAATTTGCTGGATCTGGAGTGCTGGCACGGGCAAGTTACCAGACCTTTGGCGGTACTGGGAAATTGCCGGATTTTGCCTTTCCGTGCCAGCAAATTGTTGGACTTGGGCTGTGCCGGAACTGAGAAATTTCTGGATTTGGGCTCTGGCGGTGGCAGCAAACGCCAGATTTCAGGCTCCAGGTGCTGGCAAGCACCGGATCTGAACCTCTCCCTTCCTTCCTGGAAAGAGGTGCCCTCACCCTCCCGAAATCCCCGGCATTTCCCCTCCGCTGCTCGCGGCCTTCACCGCTGCCATCCCGATTCAACTGCAGCCGCCTTCCCGTTACCACGGCAACGAGCCGCGTGGGGGGCGGGCCCAGACAGCGCATCCACCAATCAGCCCTGCTCTTTCGCCGGATCAGCTCTTTGATTGGTGCATCCATCCGCCCATCAACCCGCGGGCCCGCCCTGCCGTTGGTCGCCGCGGTGAGGCGAGGACGCTCGGGCGGGAGCGGCGGAGGCTCCGCCATGGCGCAGCCCGACGAGCCGCATCCCCCGGTGGTTCCCTCCTGCCCGCCGCCCAGCAAGATCTGCGATGTGGTCCGCAGCGAGAGGCCGCGCTCCTGCTGCGGCATGGCCATGGCCGGCTTCCGCACCGCCAAGTACCAGCTGCCCGAGTGGCACCGCCGCAACGCGGGCGTCTGCTACCAGGCGCTCACGGCGGGCGAGCAGGCGGAGCGCGGCCGCGCCGAGGCCAAGCACCTGGTCAAACACGCGGCCGCCAGCGCGCAGCGAGCCCAGGAATACTCCAAGGCCACCCTGGGCCAGCGGCTGCAGGACGTCCACTTCTGGAGGATGGAGCTGCAGAAGGAGATCATGGAGCTGGACGCCGAGACCAACCTGCTGGCGGCCCAGAAGCTGCGGCTGGAGCGGGCGCTCGATGCCACCGAGGTGCCCTACGCGGTTGCCGTGGATAACCTGGAGTGCCGGGAGCGGCGGCAGCCCCCGGACCTGGTGGTCGATGAGGTGGAGAGGCAGCTGATGAAGGTGAGCGGCGCCTGGGCTTGGTGGCAGCCCCGCTCTGGCGGTGACAGCGCTGAAACGAGGAGCAGGCGAAGCTGCGGCTGCTGGAGGTGACTCCCGGTGATCCTTCCTGCGCTCCCGGCGTCGCTCCGAGGATTTGTTCGAGTCCTCGCTGTGTTTAAAAAGTGTTTCAGATCACTTTGGGAAGTGTGGCTGGAGGAGAGCAGATCGCTCCCTCAGCCCAGACCCCAACAAAACCAATCCAGAGTTTTCCTGCACCAACACAAAAATCCTATTTTGGCATAAATGCCTTCTCTACTCGCCTTGAAATCCCCTCCTCTCTGCAGGTTACACTTTAAAACTCAACAATCCACAAGTTCAGGAACACTGGGATCTTCCTTGGCTGTTCCCATGCTCGAATTGTCCAAATTTTGGCAGTTTCTGTCATTAATTCTCCCCGAGGTGATGATCCAACCCTGTCACCAAGATCCTGTCAAATTCCAGTGTCATTCTTGTCTGGAGGTTGCAAACCCCACAGTTTCCATCCTGGAATTACACTTACTCCAATATCCCATAAATTAATTAATGATTATTCACCTGTAGCCTCCAATCAGAGTCGATTCATGATCAGTTACTCATTAAACCAGAGGCTTAATAGTCAAAAAATATGGATCATACTGTAATGTTTAAACCTAGTGGGGTTCTGGGGATTATCCTGGGAAGAACCAAGAATTTCTCGATCCCTGTGGATCCTTCCCAACTCAGGATGTTCTAGGATTTCACATAGAAGGCATGACAGGATTTAGGAATATTTTAAATGGAAATTGAGTGTAATTTCTGATTTATAATTAATATTTAAGAGATTTTTCCAGTTAAAAATATAAACAGGGAAGAGTCGATGTAGGATTTTTCCATGTGGGAATTGTTACAATTTTTAGGTTGGAAAAGACTTTAAAGCTCATCAAGTCCATCCGGATTAATCTGGTTCCAGGCATGGGGATAGTCCCTGATTTTTACCTATCTCAAAACTGAGCAGGGAATTCATTTATTCCGTTTAATCTGATGGGATCATGGAATCCTGGAATGGTTTGGGATGGATGGGACCTTAAAAATCATCAATTCCCATCTCTTCCCACCATCCCAGGGTGCTCCAAACCCCTTCCAACCTGGTCTTGGACATTCCAGGGATGGAGCAGCCACAGCTTCTCTGGGAATCTGTGCCAGGGAAGAATTCCTTCCATAATAGAATAAAAATCTGACTTTTCCATGGAATCCACAGAATTCCCAGGCTTTTGAAGTATTCCAGGTTTTTCAGCATCCATAGGTTTAGAGCTGCGTTCCCTCAGGATCGGGTGACACCAAAATTCCAAGTTTTACCACAACAAAGTGAGAGTAGATGAGGAAGTTTAAGGATTTATCCCCAAGTTGCTCCTCAGGATTGTGTTTCCTGCTCTGCATCCATGGAATTGTCCCTGTTTTTCTTTAGGAAGCGGATCTGATCCGGGATATCCGGGATCTTCTGAAGAGAACCATCATCCAAGCTGCCACCCAGATAAGGTAAAACAATTCCCAGGATTCTTCAGCCAAATAATTCCTGGGATAAAGGTGGACACAGATCTCAGCCAGGCCAGGCTTAGGAGCTGAGGGAATTCCATGTGAACCTGGATTTTTAGGAAGATTTAGATTTTCCTGCTTTCCACAGCTCTGTTGGATTTGTTTTCCCACACTAAATTCCAGTGCTATAAAAATATTCTCTGGATATCTTCTTGGGAGTATCTTTGTATCATTAAAGGGATTTTTGGGACAAAAGGAACTTTCCAAGAGGATTTTTTTTGCCACCAGAGGTCAGTGTGAACTTTAAATCTGGAATTTCTGTGCCGGGCTGGGTGTTCCTTGCCATTCCAAAGGATTCTTTGCTTGGGATTTCTAACAAGATGTTATTGTATCATCCATCAATATAAAGGAACTAACTGCTGGAAACTTCATGTTTTAGTTTAAAAAATCCTTTAATCTGCTCCTGTTCTACCTGATAAAAGAAATACCGTTTTTTAAAAAATGGCTGTAAATGCCATTTAATATAAAGTTGCTTTGTTATATTAATTAGAGCATGAGAGGAGCCTAATGAGTCTAATTTGGGAGTTTTAATTGTTTTAAGATAATTCTAGCCCCATTTTAATCCCATTTTAGCCCAGCTTTATCCCTATTTTAGTTCAGTTTTAGTCCCATTTAACCCCATTTTATTTCCGTTTTCCAAGAGAATTTCGAATTCCTTGGCTGAGAGTGACACCTGCTGTTATCAGCTGATAACAACCCACAGGCTTTTATAATTAGAATCATTATAATTATAATTAACTGAGCCATGTGTGACTCCAATTAACAACAAAGCAGCAATTTTAATCTGAATATCATTAAAGATTATCCAGTTCCATGGGCAGGGACCTTCCAAAGTCCAGCCTGGCCTTGGACACTTCCAGGGATCCAGGGGCAGCCACAACTTCTCTGGGAATTCTATTCCAGGGTCTCACCACCCTCACATTGGAATTTTTTCCAAAATTCCATTTCAATCAGGCTTCTTTTCCAGGCACCCTCACAGTAGAAATTTTCCCAAATTCCATCTCAGTCAGGCTCCTCTTCCAGGCATCCTCACATTGGAATTTTTTCCCAAATTCCATCTCAGTCAGGCCCCTCTTCCAGGCACCCTCACACAGGAATTTTTTCCCAAAATCCCATCTCAGTCAGGCCCCTCTTCCAGGAGATGGCAGTGGCAAGGTTGAATTTGGGATTTTCCAGCCCACAAGGAATTTCACGGTCTTGCTTCCCTGTGGAACACAAATGGCGGAGTTGTGCTTCCCAAAGAGGGCTGGGTTGGGAATTCTCTAGCTTCCAGCTGAGCTGTGATCCCAACTTTCCAGATCCAACCGGATCCAGAAGGAGAACTGCGAGCTGGACTGGTCGGACAAGGTGGAGACGTATCACATCGACGACAAATGCCTCAGCTACTGCACCGACAGCACCAACGTCCAGTCCCACCCCAGCTCCGTCAAGTTCGAGGAGAAGTGAGTCATTCCCAGGATCTTCCGGGGACAGCACACCTGGAATGCCCAATCCCAGCTGGGAAGAGCTTTGAGGCAGCTCCATGGATGGAAAGGCTGTGCTGGATGTCCTACGTGGAATGTTTGGGTTGGAAGTTCTTGGAGCTCATCCAGTTCCAATCCCAACACCCCTCTGGGACAGCACACCTGGAATGCCCAATCCCAGCTGGGAAGAGCTTTGAGGCAGCTCCATGGATGGAAAGGCTGTGCTGGATGTCCAGTGTGGAATGTTTGGGTTGGAAGTTCTTGGAGCTCATCCGGTTCCAATCCCAACACCCCTCTGGGACAGCACACCTGGAATGCCCAATCCCAGCTGGGATTGGCCATGGGAAGAGCTTTGAGGCAGCTCCATGGATGGAAAGGCTGTGCTGGATGTCCTACGTGGAATGTTTGGGTTGGAAGTTCCTTTATTTATTTATTAGAATATTTTTTTAATTTATCCAAGAATTTTCATTAATTTATTCAAGGATTTTAACTGATTTATTAGAGGATTTTTATTATTTTATTTGAGAATTTTATTGATTTATTAGAAGATTTTTCTTAATTTATCCAAGAATGTCTATATAATTTATTCAAGGATTTTAACTGTTTTATTAGAGGATTTTTATTGATTTATTAGAATATTTTATTTATTTATTTATTTATCCACAGATTTATTTATCCACAGATTTGTATTAATTTATTTGAGACTTTTTATAACTCATTAAAGCATTAATCCCGTTCCTCACAAGAAATCCCCACCACAAGCAAGAGCCGAACCCACCAGAAGCCGACCCCGCTTTCCCAGAGAAACAACCATTTCTGAAGGACAAAACTCCCAATTTACCCCATTCCTTCTTCTTCCAGCGCCTCCACACCGAAGTCCTGGGCCCAGTTCAGCCACGACAACATTTCCAGGGCGGAACAGGAAAAATTGGCGTCGGTGCAGCTCCGATCCCTCATCAACAGCATCATCCACGACGCGTCCGAGGACCTGCGCATGCAGCGGGCGGCCGTCAACGAGGCCTTCGACACCCACTGCAGGGAGCTGGATGATGCCAAGCTGCGCCTGGAGCAGCACCTGCAGCAGGTCCGGGGTGTCTCCTGCAAGTCTGGCGTCGTTAAACCAAAAAAAATTGGTTTAATCCATGTGGGAGTGAGATATTTTTGTGTCGGATTAGGATGCGGGGTTTGGTTGTGATCGTGGTGCTTTTTGGTGGGATGGAGTTGAGTTAAATGTCTTAATCCTGAATGAAACACTTTAATCCTGATTTAAACACTTTAAACCTGATTTAAACACTTTAAATCTGAATTAAACCCTAAAAGTGGCTGAGCAGGGAGCTCTGGTTGAGCCAGGATTCCCAGATTTTTCTGGAATGGCAGCGAAGTCAACCTGGCAGGTGACTTCAGCCTCCTCCAACGTGGAACAGCTCCTTCTTTTGTGGGTTTTACTGGATTCTATGTGGAATTCTGTGCTCATTAAAAATTATTTACTGTTTTGGTTTTTTTTAAATTATATCCTGCTCCTTCTTTAAAAACTTTGGGAGTAAAGATTTTCCTCATCTCTGCACCGAGGCCATTGGAAATGTGGGGAAAAATTCATTCCCTAGCCCCTGGTGGTAATTCCTGGGCTGGGGATGTGTTGTCATCCCACAGAACAAATGGAAGTGGTTTTGATGGAATATTTCCTGCTTCTTTTAGACTGAAAATGGCATTTTCCATGTAATAATAAAAATAAAGAGGTCAAAACCACCACAGTACTTTTATTTTTTCTATGAACAAGGGTGGCTTTGGACCCTTTCCTTTTTCCAACATGGAGCAGCTCCTTTTTTCACTTTCAGCCATTGGCAAGTGTGGAAAAAGTAATAATTCCTTAGGATCTGGGAATGACAGCTGGATGACTTTAATTTTTCATGTGTATCAATGGTTATGAAGGGAAAAATTTCACAGTTTACTGTCTTTTCCATTTTCTTGAGAAAACCAGGTCTTTCCAAGCTGATCAGCAGCTCTCCTTCAAAATAAATCAATTTTTTTCTTGGATTTCCAGTTAAAGTTTACAATTCAAAACACTCCATGGAGATGGGATGTGTTTTCATCCCACAGGAGACATGGGAGAGGTTTGGGATCTCTCCCATGGTTTTGGGACATGGCAGAGGCTGCAGAATATTTTCTGTTTTATTTAAACTAAAGCTGTGATTCTCTGTGTAATATTAAAAATAAACAGGTCAAACCCACCTTAATTCTTATATTTAATCTCAAATAAAAATTAATTGTATTATCATCTAAAATGAAAATTATTCTTGTACTTAATTCCCCAGACTGGTGGTGAAGATTTTAACGCTTCACCATGAACGGATATTTTTGGGGACGATATTCATCATTGTTTGAAGGTTTTTTTTCCCATGGATTTTCTCTCCAGATCCTGAAGGATATTGGGGATGAGGAAGCCAACATTGTGAACCTGAAAAAAGCCATCAGGGACAAGGAGGCTTACCTGAAGGTGGCTCAAACCAGGCTCTACGACAGATCCTTCAGGCCCAACGTCGAGCTCTGCAGGGATGAGCCCCAGTTCAGGTCATCAATCAACCCCAATTTAGGCAATTAACCCCAGCTTAGGTCATTAATCAACTCCTCCAAGGCTCCCGTTCCATCTCAGAATGATTTTGGGC
Source organism: Passer domesticus (assembly GCF_036417665.1). NCBI lineage: Eukaryota > Metazoa > Chordata > Aves > Passeriformes > Passeridae > Passer > Passer domesticus. The sequence continues at coordinate 15,103,141 of NC_087488.1, forward strand.
AATTTAGAAAATTTTTTTACGTCACAACTTCTAATTTTTTTGCCTCATGACTTTTAATTTTTTTACTCAAAGTCAGAAGTTACTTTTGGATTCTGTAGTTGATCTTTATCCCAAATCCAGTCTTTTATTGGATTTTTCTGAGGCTTTTTCCTGATGAATTTTAGATTCTGTAATTGATCTGTATCCCAAATCCAGCCTTGGATTTTTCTGAGGGTTTTTCCTGATAAGTATTTTGATTCTGTGGTTGATCTTTATCCCAAATCCAATATTTTATTGGATTTTTCTGAGGATTTTTCCTAATGTATTTTAGATTCTGTAATTGATCTGTATCCCAAATCCGATCTTGGATTTTTCTGAGGTTTTTTCCTGATAAATTCTTTATTCTGTAGTTGATCTTTTTTCCAAATCTTCTCTTTTTGAGCAATTTCTCTGAGGTTTTTTCCTGATGAATTTTAGATTCTGTAGTTGATTTTTATCCCAAATCCAATATTTTTTTGGATTTTTCTGAAGTCTTTTCCTGATGAATTTTAGATCCTGTAGTTGATCTTTACCCCAAATCCAATCTCTTTTTTCACCCTCCCCTGATTTCTCATGACTGAACCCAACTCCTTCCAGGCTGGTGAACGAAGTGGAAGAGCTCACGGTGTTCGTGGAGGCCCTGAAGAGAAAACTGATGGAGTCGGAGCAGAACCTGAAGAATTTGGAGGAGACCAGGATGAAGCTGGAGAAGGAGATTGCTGTGAAAGCCAACAGCATTTTTATTGACAGGGAGAAGTGCATGGGCAACCGCGTCCGCTACCCCGTGGACCTGGAGGTGGCGAGTTACAAACAGTGATTTCTGTGCCCAGCCTGCAAAATCCAGGAGAAAAACACAATTTCTTCTTTTCTATTGAGCCATTGCAAGTGTGGAAAAAAAATCTGAGAGCTTTCGTATGAAATAAATTGAGAAATTGTACATTGAAGTGTTGTGTTCACTTGGTTTTCTTCTACTTGGGTTAAAATGCTTTAAGTTCCTTTCCTTTCCCTTTCCTTTCCCTTTCCTTTCCCTTTCCCTTTCCTTTCCCCTTTCCTTTCCTTTCCTTTCCTTTCCTTTCCTTTCCTTTCCTTTCCTTTCCTTTCCTTTCCTTTTCCTTTCCTTTCCTTTCCTTTCCTTTTCCTTTCCTTTCCTTTCCTTTCCTTTCCTTTCCTTTCCTTTCCTTTCCTTTCCTTCCCTTTCCTTTCCTTTCCTTTCCTTCTTCCTTTTCCTTTCTCTTTCCTTTCCTTTCCTTTCCTTTCCTTTCCTTTCCTTTCCTTTTCCTTTCCTTTCCTTTCCTTTCCTGCTTAAAATCAATTTATTCCACCTGCAATCTATCTATAGCATGTGTGCCATTTTGGGGGATTTCATCCTAATAATTAAATAGGAGTCAACATTTATTAGGAATAATAAAGAATGGGAGTGAATATAGGAATAATAACAATATCCAGGTGGAAATAAAATATTTATATCTTGAAATGAGAGCAATAAAACTGAGGATCACCCACTCAGCAAGGAATTTAAGCTGCTCAGATATTATTAATAAGAAAAACCCAAATTTTCTACAAATTTTCAGGTTTGATGCCAATCTGCCCTTGGGAAAACCACTCCCAATCCATGGCACCTGCTGAGATGAATCCAAGGATTTTAATTTAAATTTTTTTTTCAAGAAAAAAAAGGAAAATTTAACCAGTTTAGGGATGCAATCCTGAATTTCCACTTCAGCACTGGGATGTGGAATGGAGCTGGTGCTGTGCTCTGGCTTTTCCCTGTGGATGAGCTCTTATCCATCATTTCATCCACAATTATCCACGTCAGCTCCCCCTGCAAATGCCATGGAGCCATTATTGGGCATTTGTTACATATGTGACGTGTCCAAAACCAGGGAAAAATGGCCAGACCAAAATTCCATCATTTCCTGTTTTACAGGGATTTTTAACCTTTAAAAAGCAGCTGCTCAAAGGGGAAAGGAAAAAAAAATCCTTAAAGGCAAAATTCCCACAAAAAAACCCCTGGCCAGGGGCATTTGCAGAGCCCATTGATGGGGTGTGGGGTTGGAATTCCTGGAATTTTGTGTTATCTGAATTCAGGATTATCCAGGAATTGCTATTCCTGCTGAAAGCTGCTCATTTCCTTTGGGGATGGCAAGGAGGGTTTGGGATCCAAGGGTTTGGGTTGTCCTTTGGGGTTTTTCATGGATTTCTCCTCATGATAGCGTTTGACAGTCCAGATGTTGGATCCTGAGGGAGAAATCAGGGAATCCTGGAATGACTGGGCTTGGAAAAGGCCTTAAAGCCCATCCAGTTCCAACTCCAACTCCTTCCACCATCCCAAGTTTTTCCAAACTCTGTCCAACCTTGAACATTCCAGGGATGGGGCAGCCACAGCTTCACTGGAATTCCATCCTAGCCTGGAATTTCTTCCAAAATCTTCCCTCTTTTTATTGCTAAACATATTTATAATATTGAATTATTCTATTTGATAGGATTATGACTGAAGGGAAAACCCTGGAGCAGCTTTATCCCGCTTTTCCCAGGATTCCAAACAGCAAAGTTTTGCTCCCACCCCTCCCAACCAGCAGCACTTGGAAAAAGAGAAACCTCGGCGTGGGAAACCTCAGCCTTTAATCCATAAAAAGTGAAAAAATGGGCTGGGAAAAAAAGAATCCAAACATCCCAAGGCATTTAAACAAATATTCCAACACATTTATCCAACACCCTGACACATTTATCAAATATCCCAACATTTATCACCCTCTGCTGATAAGAGGGATTTTATTCCCAGCCTGTTGAAAGCTGGAGGGGGAAGGGTTGAGAAGTTACAGTGAGATTAAATTCCTTTTATTTTCTATAAAACCCAAATGGTTTGGGTTGGAAAGGACTTTAAAAATCACCAGGATTCTGGTTTTTTGGAGCATCTCCTCTGTAGGGAGGGGTTGATCCCATTCCCACCCTGCCAAGGGCAGGAAAATGTTGGGAGAAGGATCCCAGAGCGGTTGTGCCCCTCAGGGAGAATTGCCAGCCCCTTTCCCTCCATCCCCAACCATTGCCCTCCTTTCCCCCCGGTGGTTCCGGCTGTTTTCCCACTTTCCCCGCAGGGAGCGGCGGTGCCAATCCCTGTGATTCAATTCCTGGGGATAATTGGTCTGGAGGGAAAATGGAATGAAAAGCAGAGGAGGCAGAAATGAGATTATTTTCCAGGCTCCATTTAACTGCCTGTGCCATCGGAGCGCACGGATGTTCCCGAGGAACGGGCAGGGCCCATTTGGCTGCAGTGGAAATGTTTCATTCCTGGGAAAACAGAGCCAATTTGGCAGATTATTGTAATTATTTTAGACTGGATCTGCTGGAGAGAGGGAGCCTGGGAGCTGGGATAATGAAAAATTCTGGAAAAGCAGTGAGGAATTGGGCTGGGAAAGCTGCACAGCCCAGGGATGAGCAGCTTTGGATGGGGTTATGCGGCCTGGGCTCTCTGGCTTCTCTTCATCCCAAATTTTACATCCATGGGTCAATCTTCCCTTCCCTTCCCTTCCCTTCCCTTCCCTTCCCTTCCCTTCCCTTCCCTTCCCTTCCCTTCCCTTCCCTTCCCTTCCCTTCCCTTCCCTTCCCTTCCCTTCCCTTCCCTTCCCTTCCCTTCCCTTCCCTTCCCTTCCTTCCCTTCCCTTCCCTTCCCTTCCCTTCCCCTTTCCCCTTTCTCCTCCTTCCCCATTTTTCCATTTCCTTCCCTTTTTTCCTTTTCCTTCCCTTTTCCCTTTTCCCTTTTCCCTTTTCCCTTTTCCCTTTTCCCTTTCCCTTCTCCCTTTTTCCCTTTTCCTTTTCCCTTTTCCCCTTCCCCAGCTCCAGGACAGGTCTCACCTTCCCACCCCAGCCCCTCCCTCTGAGCAGCTTTTCCTCCTCCATCCTCAAATTTCAGGGAACATCTGCTGGGATGGAGCTATTCCACAGGTGGAAAAAAGGTGGGAATTAAATAAACACCAGCAGCTGGGAATAAATTAAACCTCATTTAGGATGATGTCCCCCAGGGAATGAATAAAAATGGAGTGGCAGAAATCCGCCAGGGAGGTAAACACAGTGTTCCTGCCGTGTTTTCCTGGTGGGATTTGCCAGAGGAAAAACAGGATCCTAAATCTGGGAAGGGCCTGAGGGATCCCATTTCCCTCTGTGGGATTGGGAGCTGAGGCATTCCCACATCCCAGGCTGGAAAATAAAGGATTTTCTGTGATCATTTTAGGGAGCAGTTCACTCATAAATCAAACTTTTCCCTGATTTTATTAAAACAGGAGCAGGGAAATGGGAATGGTTTAGAGTTTGCAGGAATAGGAAAAGCAAAAGGAAAGCTGGGATGATGCAATTCCTCTCCCAAAATTCTCAAACTCAGCCATAAATCTCCAATTTCCCAACTCTTTTTTCATCTCAGGTTTGACAATGCCAGAATCCCCTCTGGAATAAAATTCCAGCTGGTTTTGCTGCCCTGCAGGGAGAAGTGAAGGAGTTTGCCTTGAAAAAGAAACAAAATTCCTCTTGGAATTAGGACCTGGTGTCCAAAGGATTCATTTGGGGCCAGAGCCTCCTCCACCACACCAGAGATTCACCCTTCATATCCGGAATTTCTCCTCTCTCCTTGCTCCCTTCCCATCCCAGCATTTTCTGGAGGAATCACAGGTTGGGAATTTTATTTTGGTGTGGATTTTTAAATTCCCACCCCAGAACAAACGGCAGGAAGGAGCTGCCAGCTTTCCCAAGGATTCCCACGCAGGCAGGGCAGGAATTTCTGGTGTTTTCCTTAAATACCTCAGTGTTTGCAAGCTTGAGCAGATTTTTCCAGCAGGTGGCAAAGGATTTATTCCTGGAATTTTCCTCACGCACATTCCTGCTTTGCCTTCCTCACCCTGGGTTTCTCCAGAACCAGGAGAATCTTGGAGCTGCAGCTTTGGGATCAACGATTTTCCAGAAATAAATGAAGGCAGAATTCCTGCTTCTTTTCCCAGTTTTTGCTCCAAACCAGTCCTAATTTTGCTTTATTTCTGGAATTTAAATCAGGAATATCCAGAAGCTTCCTTGGCTCTTGGATTTTCCCAACCAGACCATCCTGGAGCCACTTCGGGGTTATTTCCATTATTAATTTCCATGGGATTATTTCCATGGGATTCCTGGGATTTGGCAAAGTTTTCTGCTCTTTGATGATGGGAAACAGAACCCAGGGAAAATGGATGGAACACCCCAAAATCACCCAGGATTTTCCCAGCTTTCCTTTCCCTTTTAGGGGAGAAAAATCCCTGATTTTGCCACAACTGGAATGAATCCATCCCCACAAAAAAACCCTTTTTTTCCCCTAAAAATTCTTCCACTCAGCCCAAACTCCTTCACATGAGGGGAAAATCTGGGATTTTCCAGTGGAGCAGAACAAATTCCACAAGATTCCAGAGGCTGGGCTGGGCCTTGGCACTGGGTCTATTTTTAATCTCCCCCCAGTTCCAAAATGTGGGGTAAAAAACCCCTTTTGGGGTAAAAAGGGAGGATTAAAATGTTATTTTTAGTACTCAAGGTCAATTTGGATGGACAATTCCATTTTTCTTTATTTCCAACAGGGATTTCTAGGATGGCACCTGGAAATTGGCTGCTCCCAGGAATGGGGGACGCAGAGTCTTACAGAGCTCCCAAAATATTAAAAATCTCCTTTATTGTGCCCTGGGAAGAAGCAGGAGAGGGTTTTGCTCCTGGAATTCTTTCTTGCAGCAGATCTCTCCCAAGTGCATTCCTGAGGGATCATTAGGAAAATGGGATATTCCCAGAATTCCAATTCCAACAGCTTTGGGTCCTTATGGCTAAAACCATTTTTATTCATTTTTGGGGTTTTTAATTTCCATAAATGGGATTCTGAGGGATTTTGATAAGAGCTGAGCGTTGTTATCTTCCCAAGGCAGGAATATTCACCAGAGATTCCTTCTGCAATGTGAAAATATTCCCAAAATTCAGCACTTGGAATTCCTGAGGAGAAAAGCAGGAATCCTTTTCTTCCAGGGAATTCTGGGAGCCCCTGTCCCTTCCCGACCCATTCCTTAATTTTATTCAGAGTCTGGCATGGTGGGAAATGCATTTCCAGGAATTTCACCACGTTTCAGAGGTGCTGGACAGAAAGAATTCCAAAAATAATGGGATTTTGCACGAGTTCCTGTTCGGCTTTGTCCGGGAGAACAATTCAAGGCTATCAGGGATTGTCAGGATCTGAATGGATTTATTCAAACCTCGTGTGAAAAAAAAATTTCAGTGCTGCTGGTTGGCACATCAGCCCCAATCTACGATTTTTAGGGAACAATTCCCTCCGGGAATGACTCACTGGAAGCAATTAGAAACTTCAGGCTTGTTTGGAAGTGGGAAAGTTAAATGGGATTTAAAGTGGGTTTAGTGGGAACAGGAATAAGGCACTGCTGTGCTTCAGGATCAGCTTTCCCTGTGGAATTCTGTGGATTGGAAAGCATGGAATTCGGGCCGGAATAAATTCCTGCTGGGAGTGGGAGCTGGGGGAAAATGAGGCCAAAAAAGGGAATTTTTGGTGCGTCCGGAGCCTCTGCAGCACCACGGAGAGCGACAAACCACGAACGCGTCCTCGCCAAGGATGGGGAATTTTGGCGGATGGGAGGAACAGGAAAATAAAACGGATAAAGGTCACAGATAAGAGAAATAATTTCCGAGAGGCTCATCCATCCTAAAGGGGATTTAACTCTTGTTTTAGGCTTGGTTTTGAACGCTCATTTAAGGCTTGACTTTAACAGATGAGCGGTGGAGGAACAGGAGAATAAAGCTGATAAGGGTTGAAGACAAGATAAATCCTTTTCTGGAGGCTCATCCAATCCAAAGTGGATTTAATTCTCATTTAAGGCTTGACTCGGAGTTTAACTCCTATGAGGCTGGAGGAACAGGAAAATAAAGCTGAAAATGCTTTAAAAATGTCACAGATAGGAGAAATACTTAACCAGAGATTTATCCATCCCAGAGTGGATTTAATTCTTGTTTAAGGCTCGACTTTAACTCATGTAGACTGGCGGAAGAGGAGAATAAAACTGATAAGGGTCACAGATAAGAGAAATCCTTTTCTAGAGGCTCATCCATCCTAAAAGGGATTTAATTCTTGCTTTAGGCTTGGCTTTGAGCACTCGTTAAGGATTGACTTTGAGTTTAACTCATGTGAGGCTGAAGGAACAGGAAAATAAAGCTGGGAAGGGTTGAAGACAAGATAAATCCTTATCCAGAGGCTAATTCATCCTAAAGTGGATTTAATTCTTATTTTAGGCCCAGCTCTGAGCACTCCTTTAAGGCTCGACTCTGAGTTTAACTGTCGTGAGGCTGGAGGATCCACTCCCAGGGATGGGGCAGCCCCAGCTCCTCTGGGAATTCATCCCAGCCCTCCCAGCCAGGAATTCCCAATCCCGAAATCCCATCCATCCCTGTTCTGGCAGCCATTCCCTGTGTCCTGTCCCTCCATCCCTTGGAAATATTCCTCTCCGTGTCTCCTGGAGCTCCTCCAGGCCCTGCAAGGCCACACTGAGCTCACCCCGAAGCTTCTCCTCTCCAGGGGAGCATTCCCAGCTCTCCCAGCCTTTCCCTAGTGCTCCATCCTGATTTTTGCTCTGTGGGGAACAGCTGGGAAGGCACGGAAAGAAAAATAAATTCCCAGGCAAGCTCCAAGCTCCAGAAATAAATTCCCAGGTAAATTCCAAGGCCAGCTTCCCTCCAGGTGGCAAATCCAACCCTTTGGTTTCCTGCTCCGAGGAAACTTCCCAGCTCAGAACTCCCAGCTGGAGAAATCCAACCGGGAATATCTTCCCCGTCCCAATTCCCAATCTGACACCAGATGGGTCTGGAATTGCAGCCCCCCTGGAGAGGCTCTGACAGGCGCTGATTTCCCTCCCTCAGGAGCAGAACAAAGGGAGGTGAAACCGTGTCCTGAAATTCCTGAATTTCGCTGAAATTCCCAATTTTCTCGGTGTAAGGAAAACATTGGGCTGCAAACTGGGAATGTCACGGAGCTGCTCCCAGTTGGGAGCTGAGCTCGGGTTCTGGGAGCTCCCAAAGTGCTCAGGCTGAACATCAGCGTTAAAAAAAACCAAAACAAAAAACCCCTAAACAAACAAACAAAAATTTTAAAAAAAGTAAAAGTAAAAATAAAAATAATTTTAAAATTAAAAAATTAAAATTAAAATTAAAATTAAAATTAAAATTAAAATTAAAATTAAAAGTAAATCAAAAAAACAGAAATAAAAATTAAAATAAAAAATTAGAAATACAATTAAATTTTTTGAAAAAAATTACTATTTAAATAAAAATTAAAAATAAACAGAAAAATAAAAATAAAACTTCCTGCTGCACGTGGAATTCCTGGGAGAAGGAAAACCTGGGAACCAAGCGCTGTGGCTGGAGGTGGTGATGGATATCTGTGGATATCTCTGGAGCAGGGAGCAGCAGCAAACACATCCATTTATTTCTATGGCAACAGGAATAACTCCGGGCTCACCAGAGCCTAAATCTCAGCTGCCTTTGGAAACTCCAAGTGATGATTTCCACTCTGATCCATGATTTCCCCAGCAATATCCAGAGCTCTTATCCCGTTCATCTCCTTTTTCTCAGACCAAGTTAAAAATCAGAATTTAAAATCCTTAGAGGAAAACGTGATGGGAATTCCAGGCAAAGGCTGGGATTGAGTCTCAGGAGTTGGGATTGAGTCTCAGATTGACTGGAAATGTCTGGCTGGGACTGGGATCTTCCCAAGGCCCTCCTGCACTTCAGGGAATTTTGTGGGAATGAGGAGTGGACAAATCTCCAGCCCCAGCCCTCTGTGTAAGCAGGAACTGCATCCCTCTTTTCCAAAGCCTCCAACTCAATTTTTCTAAAATAAATCTGTCCCTTCACCACTTGGGATGGTTTTGATTCTGTTGATTCCCAACCTGGCCAAGCTCTGCAGGTTTTCCCTCATTTCCACACTCCTTCCACTGGCTTTGACCCTTTTCCTCTGCTGGATGTGAAAATTCTGCATCAAATCCTTCCCATCCCATCCATTTTTGGAGCAAAGGCTCCAAAAACTGGGAGCAGCCCAAGGACCTTCTGCTCCTCGATCCCTCTGCTGTTCTGAGGTTTAAAGGGATCTTGATTTGCCTATTCCAGTCAGAGTGAGCTCCAACTCCAGCATTCCCATCTAATTCCAACATTTCCATCCAATTCCAGCATTTCCATCCAATTCCAGCATTTCCACCCAATTCCAACATTTCCATCCAATCCAGAATTTCCACCCAATTCCAACATTTCCATCCAATCCAGAATTTCCACCCAATTCCAACATTTCCAACATTTCCACCCAATTCCAACATTCCCATCCAATTCCAACATTTCCATCCAATTCCAACATTTCCATGCAATTCCAGCATTTCCATCCAATCCAGAATTTCCATCCAATTCCAACATTCCCATCCAATTCCAACATTCCCATCCAATTCCAACATTCCCATCCAATTCCAGCATTTCCATCCAATTCCAGCCAGGCTTGGACCCGAATCTTTCCTGGAGATGATTCCACACCCCTCATTCATTAATGCCAATCTCCACTGGGAGAAGCTGCTGCCACAAGTTTCTCCGGGAGTTTTCCCTTCTAAAAACAGGGATGCAGCTCATCCGTGCTGCCTCAGCCAGATTCCAAAGGCAGGAGGAGCCTCCCGAGCCCTGTGCCCGCAGCTCCCCCGTGTCACTCCCGCAGGAGTTGGGCTGGGATGGTGCCAGGACGTGTGGCAGCGTTTCCCCATCCTCAGCATTCCCGGGGAAAAACCCAGCCAGGGATCGTGCCAGGACATGGAATTGCTGGGTGGGATGGAGTGAGGAGGCTTGGAACAGAATGAGGGGGATTTGGGAGGGGTTTGGACACGGATCATGGAATCCTGGGATGGGGCAGGCTGGGAGGGAGCACGGGGGTCATCCCAGAGTGGGATCACATCCTGAAATTCGGGAATATCCCCAAGAGAGAGATCCACACCCTCTGTGGGATCTGCTCAGGGCCGGGCAGAAGTTCAGGGGGGATTGCTGGGACCAGTCCCTGCCTGTTCCTCTGGAGCAGAGCCCTCCCTGCAGGACAGGGACACCCGGGGACACCCAGGGACACCCGGGGACACCCAGAAAACCATGGGGACACCCAGGGACACCCAGGAACAGACAGGGACACATGAGGATACCCAGGGACATCCAAGGCCAGACAGGGACACCCAGAGACACCCAGAAATCCATGGGACACCCAGGGATATCCAGAAATAGACAGGGACACCTGGGGACACCCAAGGACACCCAGAGAGACCCAGGGACACCAGGGACAGACGAGGCCACCCAAGGACAGACAGGGACACCCAGAGACACACAGGGATGCATGGGACACCCAGGGACCCATGGGGACACACAAGGATCCATGGGGACCCACAGGGACACCCAGGGACAGACAGGGCCACCCAAGGACACACAGAGACACCCAGAGACACCCTAGGGCCACCCAAGGATGCAGAGGGACACCCAGGGACACCCAGGGCCAACCAGGGACACCCAGGGACAGACAGGGACACCCAGAGACACCCAGAGATCCATGGGACACCCAGGGACCCATGGGGACACACCAGGATCCATGGGGACACCCAGGGACACACAGAGACACCCAGAGATACCCAGGGTCACCCAAGGATGCAGAGGGACACCCAGGGACAGCCAGGGCTGAGGCTCCTCTCAGCTGGGGCTCCTCTCCAGGCTGAGCAGCCCCAGCTCCCCCAGCCTTTCCTGGGCACGGAGCTGCTCCAGCCCTTCCTCATCCTCACAGCCCCCCAGGAGCTCCTGTCCCCTCTGTGCGGGACCCAGAGCTGGACACAGCACCCAGAGGGGCAGGGTCACTCCTTGTCCTGCTGGGAACGCTCTTCCCCACACACCCCACCAGCCCATTGTCCTTCACGGCCACGAGGACACGCACAAGGAGCAGAACCAGCCCAAATCCCTCATTTTGAGGCTTTTATCTCCACCTCAGCTCTCCTTCCTCTCCTCAATGTCAACGTAAAAAATGTCCCAGGCCCGTGGATCATCAAATATTCCATCCAGCAAAAGGAGAGACAGAACAATTCAAAAGAAAAGGAACTCTCCCATCCCTGTAGGGGCTGTCCCCTGTGCCACCAAAGGTCTCTGTGCCACCCATGGATGCCAGGAGCTCTTTGCCCTCTGCTCTTTGCCCTCTGCCCAGGGGAATCAGGCACAGAAATCAGGATTGCAGGGAATGCTCTCCCAGGCTTTGTGTTCCCTCCATCCAGCCCCAACACGGCTCTGTTGGCTCGAGTGGGTAAAGAATTTAACCAGCCTGGAGAGCTTTTGAAAATCCTGCCCGTCTCCCTGCACAGATCCCAGTAAAATTCCTCTTTTCCCAGTGTTTATTTACAGGAAAAGTGCTGCTTTCTTCAGGGCAACTTAGGCACCACCGTGTTTATCCAGCAACATTTTCCCTACCACAAACCGCCAATAAATTCTAATAAAATAAAGGTAATTCCTTTAAATTAACCCCATTTGGCTTCAAGCTGTCATTCCTGGCGGGATCACTGCTGGGCAATAAATTGTGGGCATTTTCTGGGCGTGTTTGCCGAGCAGGTGATCCGAAGCTCCTCTGCTTGCCTGTTTATCATGCCAAATTCTATTTTTATCAGATGACTCTTCCCATTGTCATGGCGAGAGCAGGCTGGAGTCTCGCTCGCATTTAGCAACCCATGCCCATAAATACATCAGCAGATTGAATTCCAGCCTGACATGCCAGCAGCAGCTCTGCCTCGCTTTTTTTCCCCCGTGTTCACACGTCTGACTCAAGCACCCGGCTCTAATTGAAAAGCCTCAGCAGAGGATTAAGATCAGATCCATTATTATGAGCGCGATGCTCTGTGCATGCTGATGAGGAGGGGCTGAGCTCGGGGCTGCTCTGAGCCCCCCAGGCTGCCCAGAAAGTGGGGAGAAAACACTCGAGGTGATGCTGGGAGTGAGGTTTGAATATGTGGCAGCACAGGGAGGGTGCGGGGAGGAGGGGGGAGAGCTCTGCCTCACTTTTATCGCACTTGTTGCATCGCAAAATACTCAAAATCCCAAATACTTCAGCCCCTCCCTGCCCAGCAGCACCCCGGGGAGTTTAGGGGGGGTGAACCCAACACCGGGCTCCCCTCGCTGCTGGATTTTCAGCCCCCATCTTCCCTCCAGGAGCGATTTTAGGGCCTGACTCGGAGCCAGCTGGAGGAAAACCTCCCCACATGGGATCCCGCTCTCCTGGGAGAGGCACGATGTGTCCTTGGCACTCGGGCTGTGCTTCTGCCCAGGGACAGGGCGAGAAACCAGAGCCCTGCAGGTGACAGAGCCCCCCAAATGCTGTCCCCAAACGCTGTCCCCAAACACTGTCCCCAAATGCTGTCCCCAAACGCAGCCCGGGCTCGGCTGCCCCCTTGGGGGGTCGGGAGGGGCTCGCTCCCAGCCTGCGGGAGGCTTTGGAGGAATTATCGGGGCTGGACAGGAGATGGAGCCGGGGGAAATGCGGCTCTTCCCAATCCGGCTCAGCCCGGGATGGGGAACGGGGAACGGGGACAGGGATGGGGGACAGGGATGGGGGGACAGGGATGGGGGGACAGGGATGGGGGGACAGGGATGGGGGACAGGGACAGGGATGGGGAAAGGGGGAAGGGGATGGGGGACAGGGATGGAGGAATAGGAATGGGGATGGAGGGACAGGGATGGGGATGGAGGAACAGGAATGGGGGGACAGGGATGGGGAAAGAGGAATGGGGATAGGGAACGGGGATGGGGACGGGGATGGGGGACAGGGATGGGGATGGAGAATGGGGATGGAGGGACAGGGATGGGGGAAGAGGAATGGGGATGGGGAACAGGGAAGGGGATGGGGAACGGGGATGGGGGATTGGGGACAGGGATGGGAAGGGGGAACAGAGACGGGGGACCAGGGATGAGGACAGGAGCACAGGGATGGGGGAGTGGGGACACAGGCATGGGGAGGTGGCACAGACATGGGAAAGGGGACAGACAGGAAGAGGTGGCAAACACACTCGCAAACACACACACACACACCCGCAGGTGGCACACACACACACACACACACACGGGGTTGGCACACACACACACACTCGCGGGGGCACCGGCGGGCACAGCCTCCCTGCCCAGCGCTCCCGCTGCCCGCAGCAGCCGCCCCCAGCTCCATCCAGCCCGAGCTGCCGAGCAGGGGGCGGCCCCGGGGCTGCGGCACCCCCGGCCCCTCCGGGCCCCGTGGCTCCTCCCGGGGGAGCGGCCAGCGCGGGGAGCGCTCCCGGCGCGGCTGCGGGAGCGGCCGGCTCTGCTCCGGGAAAGCAGCCCTGGAGCCGCAGGTGAGCACGGCCGGGATGCGGGAGCGGCCAGCCGGGATGCGGGAGCGGCAGCGATGGCTGCGGGGAGCACGGGCACGGGGCAGGGGGGGACCCGCGGGGCGCACCCCGCTTTGGGGGCTCGATGGGAGCCACCGGTGCCGCTCGCGGAGACACAGAATTTGCCTTTCTGAGGGGGGGGTTGGTGCTGGAGTGACTCCATCCTGGCTGGGGGATGGCGAGGGGACGCTCTGGGCAGGGGGGTGACCCCTCCTGGTCACCTGGTCACCCTCCCGTCCTGGTGGGGATGCTGGAGAGGGACCCTCTGGGCAGTGGGGTGACAATCCTGGCTGGAGGATGAAAGGGGGGGGACTCTGTGGGCACTGGGGTGACAATCCCGGCCGGGAGGATGACAAGAGGGGACCCTCCGAGCAGTGAGGTGACAATCCCGGCCGGGAGGATGACAAGAGGGGACCCTCTGGGCAGTGGGGTGACAATCCTGTCTGGGGGTGCCCGGGAGGGTCCCCGGCCGTGGGGAATGCCGCGTTTGAAGCCGGAGCAGCCTGAGCGCGGCTCTGGAGCTGAAGGGACGCGAAGGCACCAGCGGGCACAGCCCGGGGCCGCTGTCACCCGCGGGTGTGACAGAGCCCTGGGGTGACACACGGCAGGGAGAGCAGGGGGGGCAGCTGCTCCAGGGGGACAGCGAGCAGATGTCAAGGTCACGGTGACATCGGGGGGGTCGGGCCAAGGTGACATCGGGGGCCGGGCTGGGAGCAGCTCCGGCTGACCCTGGGCTGGCTCCCTGCAGCTCCCAGCCCCCGAGCCCAGAGCAGGGAAAGAAGAGCCGGGCTCAGAGAGAGCCGGGCTCAGGAAGAGCCGAGTTCAAGCGGTTTGGGCTCAAGCAGAGAGTTTTTGTAGCGCTGGGGAGGAGGAGGAGACCCCTGGGTGAGCCCCACAGCTGCTCCCGGGGTGCTGGGATGAGTCTGGGGGTCATTGAGGGACCCCCAGCTCCTGGGGACAGCCCGCAGGGCTCGGTGCTGCAGTGGAGCTGTATCCAAGGCAGATGGATCCCAAAGACTCCCCAGATCCTGGAATCAGGAGCTGCTGCTCCTGAGCTCCTTCCACCGCGGGGCCCGGGGCTGTTCCTGCTCTCCCTCAGCCTGGAATTAACGCTCCTGCACATCCTGGAACATCCCTGAAACCTCCGCGTGTCCCTGGACTGCAGAGGGGAAGGGAGGAACAGAAACCTTTGGGAAAACCCCCGGGGTTTGGGAGGTGCTGGAGCTGGGGCCGGTTTGGGAGCTGCACCCCAGCCCCGCTGCCCGGTGGGGGAGCAGAGATGGAGCTGCACACCTTGCTCTGCCTGGAGCAAACCCAGCCTTAAATCTGGGGCCAAACCCAGTTTAAATCCAGGAGCAAACCCAGTTTAAATCTGGGAGCAAACCCATCTTAAATCAGGAAGCAAACCTAGTTTAAACCCAGGAGCAAACCCAGTTTAAATCTGGGAGCAAACCCATCTTAAATCTGGGAGCAAACCTGCCTTAAATTCAGGAGCAGACCCACCTTAAATTCGGGAGCAAACGCGCCTTAAATTCGGGAGTAAACCCATCTTAAATCAGGAAGCAAACCCAGTTTAAATCCGGGAGCAAACCCAGTTTAATTCTGGAAGGAAACCCAGATGAAATCTGGGACCAAACCAAATTTAAATGTGGGAGAAAACCCAGTTTAAACCTGGGAGCAAACACATCTTAAATCTGGCATCAAACCCAGTTTAAATTCAGGAGCAAATGTATCTTAAATCTGAAAGAAAACCCAGTTTAAATCTGGGAGAAAAACCCAGTTTAAATCTGGGAGCAAACCCATCTTAAATCTGGCATCAAACCCAGTTTAAATTCAGGAGCAAATGTATCTTAAATCTGAAAGAAAACCCAGTTTAAATCTGGGAGAAAAACCCAGTTTAAATCTGGGAGCAAACCCATCTTAAATCTAGAAGCAAACCCACCTTAATCCAAGAGGAAACCTACCTTAAATTCGGCAGCAAACCCATCTTAAATTCGGGACCAAACCCAGTTTAAATCTGGGACCAAACCCAGTTTAAACCTGGGACCAAACCCAGCAGGATTTGCTTTCCACGAGTGTTGGTGAGGCAGGAGCAGCTCAGCCCCAGTGAGTAATCCCTGAGCACGACTTAAACGTGTCTGGGGAGGAAAAAAAGGATTCAGCAAAGATTTGGGTTTATGAGTTGTTTCATGAGTTGTTTGCTCCTAAAAATCGGAGCAGCTTCTCAGGTGCTCTGGGAAACCCTGGGATGAGCTGAGGGATAACCAGATGGTGCCAAATATACATTTAAAAAAGATTTTTTAGGGTTAAAAGTGGGAAGAAGTTGTTGAACTCGGAGTTCAGCCGATTGGTTTAGTCCCAATTCAGAGAGTGGAAGCAGAGGAGCAATTTCAGGTGAGAAAGTTTTGTTTTCAGCAGAGAAAAATCCATAATTTGTTTTTTGGGGGTAACAAATTCCCCTGAGAAGCATCAAAGGCAGATTTGTCCAAGAAGAAAATTCCTTTTTGGGAGAATCTGAACGGATTCCTTAGTTTTTTTTAAACTCCAGGTGGTGGGAAAGGGACACCAAAGGTGTCTCTGCTGCATTGTACAGAACATTTTCATCCCTCAGAGCTGAGGCAGCTCTCGGGGTGATGCTGCATTTATTTCCCTGCTGCTCCCACCCAGTTTCCCGGGATTTCTGAGTTACCCCAGAGGTGCTCTGCCAGGCCTGTCCTGCCTGCTCCATCCCCAAACCCAGGAACGAGCCCCCACGGCTCTCTGGGGAGCAGCAGGTGATGGACACTGAGCCCCAAGCCATGGAAATGATGAAAAGATGAAAATCCCAGGGATTTATTGCAGCCAGCTCCACGGGATGGGAGCTCTGCTGCCGGGAGACAATTCCTGGAGAGTTCTCCGGGTGCTTTTCCTCCCAAGACAGTTCGAAAAGCCTGGATTCCCACTGGCTGTGTTATCCCTAATTATCCTGCTGCTGGAAGCAGCAATCTGCCCTGCTGGTGCTGTAATTCCATTCCCAGCAATTATCGTGGATGGGAGAGTGATGATTCCAGAGGCAAACAGGCAGCAGGATCCAATCCAGCTTGGAAAATCAGGTTTAATTCCTGCAATTCCTGCCTGAGCCCTGCCCCACTCTCATGCAATGTTCTCCATGGAGTTATTTTTGCTTTCCTGCTGTGACCAGAGCCCAGGGAAAACTTCAGCCTTGATCTGTCTGAGCATTTTTAATTTTAAATTAAAAATTTTAATTCCATTTTAAACGTTTGTTTTTCCTTAGGTCGAGACGATTTTTCACTCGCTGTTCTGTTAATTCTTGGCTTTTTTTTCACCCAGGTTTATTTAGGAGTTTTCACAAATGTGAAATTCTAGCACCATAACACCTCTGCTATTTATTCCCTGAAGTTTTTTGGGAAGCAGGCACAGAGATATATTCAGCTGCTGTGGATGCTGATTTTTTTTCCTGGATGGTGCTCTGTTAAAACTTGGAATTCTGTCAGTGATTATTCCAGGTCTGCATTCCCAGCTCCTCAATTTTAAGCAGAAAACCCAAAATTTATGAACAATCCCAGGGTGGGGGCTCGGAAATCAAAGAGAAGAAAAGCTGGATGAGAGGAAATCCCCTGGAGGCGTGTTTGTTATTAATCCCTTAATTAAGAACAACAAACAAGGCTATGAGGGATCAATCAGCGCCTCTTAATTACCTTTAATCATCGTCTTTAATCAGCCTTGGTGGAGGTTCAGGGTCGTGGTGACAAAAGGAGCTGAGGCCAAATCGCGCTGGTGAGGGACAAATTGTCACCTGGATAAAATTCCCTGTGCTCCTCCAAGGCAGCCAGGAAAACATGGATTTGCAGCTGGTCGGGTTTTTTTTTTTCCAGGAAAAATCCCAGAATTCTGGTGGCTGCAGGGCAAAGGCTGAGGGAGGCAATTGTGGGATGGGGATCTGGGTTTGGATTGGAGATCTGGGGGAATTTGGGACATCAAATCCTGGGAATGGGGAATGTCCAGGTGGAGTAAATTCCTTCCTGGTGCTGAAAACAGTAGGGAAGAGTTGGGAGGAATTGCAGCAGAGCCTTAGGAAATGGGTTTTCCCTCAGGAAATGCACTGGGGCATCCCTGGAATTGTCCACATCCAGGCTGGAGCCATCTGGGATATTGGGAGGCCCTTCTGACCCAAAGCGTTCCAGGGTTCTGGGATTCCCTTCCCAATCCTCTCAGTATGACAGGGAATGTTGTACAGTTCATCCCACGGAACAAAAATCCCAAGGGAAAGGTGAATATTCCCACAAACCCACGGGAAGAGCCCCAAAACGCTGAGGAGACAAAGTGTCCCTGGCTCCAGGAAAAGTCTGGCTGCTGAGGGAACCTGGAAGTTCCTCTCTGTTGGAAAATCCAAAAAATAAATCAAAAAATCCACAAAACAATCCAAAAATCCCACACCTCTCCATGGAAAACACACCCAAGTCCTTCATGAAAAACCCCTGGAATGCCAATGGATGGCTGCGAGAGCCCGAGACCCTCTGCAAACAGGGATTTGGGGCTGGAGGATTTCTCCAGGGGGAGAAGAAATGGGAATTATCCAAAGAAAAAAGGTCCTCTTTCCAAGGCCTGAGCACCAAAGGTGGTGGAAGGACCAGGACAGAAGTCATTGTGTAATTCCTCCAGTCCCGAATCCAAGGATGTGGAAAAGGGACTTTGGAAAATGTGTCCTTTTTTGTTTTTTAGAGGATGAGCCACACTTGACTGCCCCTCCTGACCTTCCCTGCTGAGCTCCAGCACTGTTTCTTTCCCTGCCTTCCAATTTTTCCCAGGCTCAGGTGGAAATTTGGGTTTTTTGGGCCCAGCCTGGATGTGCCGAGCTTGTCTGGGAAGAACATTCCCAATCCCAAGGATGCAGCTCCATGGATATGAGTTTATAAAACCTTCCTGCCCCATCCCACATATTTTTCCTGCCTGTCCTTCCCTTCAGTGATCCCAGTGGGGTCACAGCAGGAAAATGGGAATTTCCAAACCCCTCCCAGCTGAGAATGAGGGGTCCCAGCTTCAGCTTCTCCCAGAATTCCCCCATAAATAACCTGAGGTTTTCTACAGCTCAGGAATTCAAAACAGGTTGGAGATCAGGATTTAAAATTCCACTTTTTCAGCCAGAACTGGACTTTTGCTGTGCTGTTTTACCCAGGCCCTGACCCACTCCTGTTTAATTTATGAGCAGCTCGGCTGACCTCTGCCTGCAGCGGGATGTTGGGAACGGCAGGGATGCTCCCAACGCCTAAACCCCAAACATCCCAGCAGCACATCCAGCTCCTGCTGCCCCATCCCCACCCCCCCGGAGCTCCAGCAGCTCCCTCAGCTCTCCCTGCACCCCCGATTTCCCCGGTGCATCTCCACCCAGCCACGTGAGACACCTACTCCCCATCTGCACATTCCCAAAGCAGCTCGGCACATTTGTGATTCCTCCCGGGAGCTGCAGGGGCTCCTCCTCTCCCCCAGGTTTTCTCACCCCAGGAGAAAGCCCAGCCGCTGATGGAGGTGGTTTCGGATTGCTCCTGGAGACAAGGAGTTTTTGCAGGGCTGTGGGCTGGCTGTTTGTGATTCCAGATCCAAACCCCCGGATTATTGTGGGATCGTCAGGTGATGGCAGCAAAAATTGCTGGGCGTTTTCTTCCACCTTCACCAGGATTTGCTGTGGGATTTGGTGCTTTAAATCTCCATTTTTTTATATGATGTTCCCAAGTTTCTCCACCTGATAAACTGAACCCCACTCTGACAAAAAGGTGGAAAAATATTCCTGGGAATCAAGCTCGCCACAGGAAAGGGGTGTTGGAAATTCTCCACCTTTTTCAGAATGGCTGGAAAAATTTATTCCAGCTTCAAATCTACTCAGCTGTCCTGGAGCTGCCCACTGCAGCTTGGATTTCCTGCAAGAAAAGGGAATTTTTGGGATAAAAAGCAGTTCAGGGTGAGAGGAGAGGATGTGGGAACACAAATATTAATTGTGAGAGATGGAAAAAGGAGTTTATTCCTTCCCTTCTCTGTGCACACGCCCTGACCTGGTGGGGAAGATCTCAGACATGATCCTTTCTGTCTTGGAGCTCAGGGATTTTTTTCCAAGGGTTTTCCATTGTTATGGAAAGTTTTACTTCCTCCCCTGATCCCAGTTCCAGCCCCATCACCTTCCTCTATCCCAGGTTGCTCCAAGCCCCATCCAACCAAGCCTTGGACAGTTCCTGGGATGGGGCAGCCACAGCTTCTCTGGGAATTCTGTTCCAGAGCCTCTCCACCCTCACAGGGAAAAATCCGTCACAGCTTCACCCAGCCCTGGATCCTGTGAAAAGGAAACAGAACCTGGGATCTGCTGGGATGAGCACTGGGATGAGCATGGGGATTCTCCCATTGTGCAATTCCTTTGTTGGGAATTGATCTCATCCCACACCCTGTCTCAGTAATCCAACCCCAAATCCTGAATAGAAGAGAAAATGGAAGTGATTGTAAAAGTCCACTTTGTAAAAGTCCTGTCTCTCTTTTCCTTGAATTTTAATTTTTTTTTTAATTTTTGAATTTCTGATGTTTTGAGTTTTTGAATTTTTGAAATTTGACTTTTCCAATTTTGAATTTTCCTTCCAGGAACAAGATGCCCGTGAAGTTTAATCTCTCCTAAGAGGAAAAACCACGGAGAGAAAACAAAACCCCATGGATCCCCTGTACTTTTCCAGCACGTTCAGCATGGAAGCCGCTCCCGGCGAGGCGAACTCCTCCCTGCTGCCCAACGCGACGGAGAACGGGACGCTGGCGGAGCCGCCGCCGTTCCAGTACATCCACAAGGTGCTCATTCCCATCTGCTACCTGCTGGTGTGCGCCGTGGGGCTGAGCGGCAACGCCCTGGTCATCTACGTGGTGCTGCGCCACGCCAAGATGAAAACGGTCACCAACATCTACATCCTCAACCTGGCCGTGGCCGACGTGCTCTTCATGCTGGGCCTGCCCTTCCTGGCCACCCAAAACGCCATCTCCTACTGGCCCTTCGGCTCCTTCCTCTGCCGGCTGGTGATGACCGTGGACGGCATCAACCAGTTCACCAGCATCTTCTGCCTGACGGTGATGAGCATGGACCGCTACCTGGCCGTGGTGCACCCCATCAAATCCACCAAGTGGAGACGCCCCAGGGTGGCCAAGCTCATCAGTGCCACCGTTTGGACCTTCTCCTTCTTGGTGGTGCTGCCCGTGATCATCTTCTCGGACGTGCAGGAGGACTTCCAGACGTGCAACATGAACTGGCCGGAGCCGGTCAACGTCTGGTCGGCGGCGTTCATCATCTACACCTCGGTGCTGGGCTTCTTCGGCCCGTTGCTGGTCATCTGCCTGTGCTACCTGCTGATCGTGGTCAAGGTGAAGTCCTCGGGGATCCGCGTGGGCTCCACGCGGCGCCGCAGGTCGGAGCGGAAGGTCACCAGGATGGTGGTGATCATCGTGGTGGTCTTCGTGTTCTGCTGGCTGCCCTTCTACACCATGAACATCGTCAACCTGATCCTCATCCTGCCCGCCGACCCCGTCCTGGAGGGGCTCTACTTCTTCATGGTGGTGCTGTCCTACGCCAACAGCTGCGCCAACCCCATCCTCTACGGCTTCCTCTCCGACAACTTCAAGCAGAGCTTCCAGAAGGTTCTCTGCCTCCGGAAGGGCGACGGAGCGGAGGACGGAGACCCCGTGGAGCACAGGCAGGAGAACAGCAGCCGCCTGCAGGAGTCCATGCTGACGCAGAGGAACGCGGAGTTCAACGGGCACATGCAGACCAGCAAGGTCTGAGGGCACGGCCCGGCACTGCAGAGTCCCTGGAGGACTTGGGGACTTCAACTGGAGCAGGGCCTGACACTGCAGAGTCCCTGGAGGACTTGGGGACTTCAACTGGAGCAGGGCCTGGCACTGCAGAGTCCCTGGAGGACTTGGGGACTTCAAGGAGAGCATGGCACTGCAGAGTCCCTGCAGGACTTGGGGACTTCAAGGAGAGCTCAGTTCATGCAAAAGGAAAATGTGGAGCCCCAGAAGCTCCCAGCAATGTACACAGAGGGCTCTTCCCTGCTTTTCCCAGCTGGAAGTGCCAAGCTCTCGTGGTGTCCTGATGGATTTGATGTCTGGGACCACTTTGGGTCCTCCAGGGAATGATTTTCAGGCTTCATACCCCTTTAGTGATGCAAATCAACACTAAGCCAGTTCAATTCCCTTGTTAAGCTTGGTTTAAGGCTGCTTTGCACTGCTGGGATCAGCTCTGAGCAGCAAACAGCTCAGCTGGGATCTTTGGGAATTCTTCAAGGGGATTTCTGAAAGGAAAATGAGATTTCTTCAGAGTTTCATGCAAAAAAGGCACCAGCACTGCTCTGGAATGGGTTCTGATGTGCTGCGTGCTGCCTTTGCTTTGTTTTCCTGCCATGAACCCATCCCAGGGAGCCAGAACAGCCAGGAACCCTTCAAACACAGCCAGAAAGGATAAAAAAACAAGATTAGGAAAACATTGTGGAAAGGAATCAGTGTAGCCATGACATTTCCACCTTCCCACCCCATGAAATGTGCTGTGACCCCGTTGTGATGTCAGTGCTGATGGCCGTGGGCTCCTGGGCAGATTTTGTGTCCATTCCTTGGTTCTGAGTGTAAGTCTGGACTCAAAGCTGTATTTTCAGAAATTAAACCCAGCTCAATCCTGCTGACTGGTGCAGTTTCCAGGGGGTGTTTGTCAATCCTGGAGGTTTTTCCCAACTTTAATGATTCCATCATTCCATTTATTCTGTTGGATGTGACACTCAGAGGATGCACCCAGAGCCTGGCTGGAACCATGAGTAATTTACTCCCAGGTTTCTCCCACTAGCAGGCAGTGCCCACATTCCAAATCCCAGCACAGCCAGGTTTAGCTGATTAATTAATAAAATTAACTTTTCCTGTTGGTTTGGTGTGAGCTGGGCTGTGATTCCCTCAGTTTTCCACCTGAAATGATCCCTCCTGGAAGCTCTGGAGTGGGAAATGACTGGAAAGCTCAAGGTTGGGGCAGGAAAATCTGCTTTGGAAAGAAAAAAGATTTTAATAAATTCAGATTTCTGGGAAGGAGCTAAACCCTGTTTTGAGCAGAGCAAAGAGCATTTGTCCCTTCCTTCCATGGAGTTTGATCAAATCCTTGGAATTAACCAAGGGAAGTTTTGTCTGGGGGGAAAAGAGGTGGATAAACCTGGGCCTTGTTTTCCACCCGCCCCAGGCTGATCCCACATCTTTTCCCACCCCCGGATCAGGACTGGGGATCCCAATTCCCAGAAAACAGAAATTCCAGCCAGCCCATCCAGCATTCCCGTTGGTAATGCTGAAATCCATCATATTTAAGGAGCAAATTTAGGAAAGCTTTCAATGCCCCAGTTCCCAGGAAAATTCCAACCAGCAGCTCCCTGGGGAATTCAGTGCCATGGGAATGCTGCTTTGCAGGAGTTTATTTTTTTCCTGACCCAAGGAATTTTTTTTCTGGGAGCAGCTCCTGCAGATCATCTCTCCAGTGCCACTCAGCCTTTGCTCCACGGGATTCCCTCCCCATCCCAAAAAATCTTTCCCCAGACCTGCTCGGTGCCTTAGGAAGCTCTGCTGGCTTTTCCCTGAACCCCAAACGCCGATCCTGGGCTTCTCCTGGCAGCTTGGCAGTGGAATTTTGAGGAGCCAGCTGAGCTGCCAACCTCCCTGCACACATTCCATCAAAACATGTCATCCTTCCACAAAGACTGACAAACTCCCTGGAAAATCTGTCCTCCCAGCCAGCCCTCCCCAGGAGGCTCCAGACAGCACCGACACTCCCCAGATCCCTTTTTTCTCCACACATTCCAGCCCCAATCCCTCAGCCCCAGCGATTGAGTGACATTTTTAATACCTCGACAGACAATCCTTCCAAATTCCAGCTTATTCAGCTTTTCCTTTGATTCATCCAAGGATTCCAAATGTTGGCTCTGCTCTGCTGGAAAAAAAACAACAAACCCACCCACGGGAAGATCATGGAAAATTTGCCTGGTGCCTACCTGACCTTCAGGAGGTGGAAAAAATCATTTGGATAAAATAAAAATGAAATAAAATAATAAATAAAAAATAAACTGGGATTTCTGTTTCAGGTTCCAGCTATGAATATTCAATGAGATCCATGCAATAAAGGGAATTCCAGCTGCTGGATACCAAAGGATGGGAAGGAAGGGTGTGTGGAAAAATCCACCAAGCAACCTTTGGGATACAGGAGCAGCTTCCTTCAGGGATTCACTTTTTATTCCATGAAAAATGGGTTTAATTGAGGGGGGAAATCATGGATTCAGTTTGGACAAGTGGCATTAGGAGACAGCAATTCCAAAGGGCAGATTCCAGGTGGGCATCCCAGAGGGTTTGGGATTCATGGGAACTTCCTGGGTTTCAGCAGGGTAACCATGGAATCCTCTGGCTTTGGGATCTCTCCTGGCTGCTCCCTAAGGGAGGAAAAATCCAGGAAAGTGCCTGAAGTGTGGAATTTATCCTTGGATTTAAGTGTGGAATTTATCCTGGGATTTGTCAGTGGCTTGACGTTGGAGTAAGAGCAGGGCACACATGGAATTTTTGCACCTTCCCTCTGTTAAACTCCCAGCTCTCTGTTCCCTGAGGTTCCAGGGCTGGGATTATCCCTGGGATCCAAACATTCCCTGTGCCACAAAGTCCTGGCCCAGCCTTGATCCACCAGCAGCATCCTTAAATCCTACAAATCCCATTTTCCAGTGCCTGTCCCTGCTCCTTGGAACTGCAGCCGAGGCAGGGGCGGCTGATTTCATCCCCGGATTTATTCCCAGGATATTTTCTCCAGCTCCAGCCCCTGGCTCACCTGGGATGCCTCAGCTGCTCACCTCACCCTGCTCCTGGTGTTCCTGGATCCTCCATTCCCACCCTTTTGGGCGTTGTTTGGAGAACTCCATGGAAATCCGGCGCTGTTGCCATGGGATGGGCGGCGCTCCGGGGTTTCTGTGTTCCCTCTCCCTTTCACACTTAATCCTCCCTATCTGCCCATCATTCCCTGGAAAGTCACGGCAGGTGAAGCTGTCCCTGCTGGCTCCCTGCTCCTGAGCCTTTAAGCCCCGGATCCCGTTCCTGACCTCGAGCCAGGAGTCATCCCAAAGGCTGGATGGATCCCACTCCCTCAGCCTGGGATGAACCCGCTGTGCTTTCCCAACGGGAAAAGCAGCAGCCCTTGGAAAAAGTTGGGAATGAACAACCCTGGCCTGTGGGGGTGGGAGATAATGGAGGAATTTCTGTGGGGATTTGGCCCTGGATGCAAACACAGCCCAGGCCTGGAAGTGCAGTGTCCTGGGAATTATCAGGGAAGAGTTTTCCCTTCACCTTCCATGGATCACCTCTGCTGGCTGGATTTGGGGTTTATAATCCCGGTGCATCCCTGTGGGATGGGAGATCCAGGATTGCAGCCTCCCCTGCTCCAGAGGATCCTTATTTCATATTCCAGAGGGAGATTTGGGGCTTTTCCCCTCCCTGCTCCAGAGGTGAATCCCACCACGGTTTTCTCTGGAGAATCTTCTAGAAAAAAAATAAAGAATAAAAACCCCTTCAAGGCCTCAATGAATTTGTGAATTCCTGGCTTTTCCTAGCAAAACAAAGAATCATGGAATGCTCTGGATTGGGGGGGATTTAAAGCTCATCCCATTCCCCAAGAGCAGGAACAATTTCCTCTGTCCCAGGGTGCTCCAAGCTCTGGCTTGGACACTTCCAGGGATGGGGCAGCAATCCTGGACACTATCCCTGCATCCAGGAGGAACAACAGAGCCAGGCAGGACAAATCCCATACACAATTCCTGCACAATTCCTGCTTCCAAGAGCCAGGCAGCACAAATCCCATACATAATTCCCAATTCCAAGAGCCAGGCAGCAAAAATCCCATACACAATTCCCAATTCCAAGAGCCAGACATCACAAATCCCATACACAATTCCTGATTCCAGGAGCCAGGCGGCACGAATCCCATACACAATTCACAATTCCAAGATCCAGGCAGCACAAATCCCATACACAATTCCTGCTTCACCGGAGGAGAAGCGCTGGCTCTGGGAGCCGTGGTGACAGCAGCTCCCCTGGGCAGGGTAATTAATTAATTATGCATTCCCAGAATTAATGAGAGCATCCTGTTTGCATCCCTGTCCCGTTTTTCCACAGATTCCAGCCCCATATGCCGGGTGCCAGACAGGGCTGACGGGCCCCCATCCCACACTTGGAATTCTTTTATTTCCTGACGTGTCTGTGCCTGGCTCCTGACAGGAATCAGAAGCATTTCCATGGAATTAATTCATGGCACTCGATGGTGTTTTGGATTTTTCCAGCACGTTTTCAGGGAGGGAAAAGCAGATCTGTGGATTTCTGACCTGATAAAAACCTGGGAGCTGAGCTGGGCCACACAGACAGAGGCAGGAAATGGGAATGGAGGGTTCTGCATCCCTGGAATCACAGGATCACTGAGGGGGAAAAGATCTCTGGCAGCACTGAGCCCATCCCTGTCCAGGTGTCTTTTCCGTCCTGGAAAAGTTCAGGATTCTGACTTCAAAGGGATGAAAAACCAGAAAATCAGGGAGAAATGATCTGGTGGACGAATTGTTTTGGGTTCTTCCTTGCATGGAAAAAGGGAGACAATTCCAATGTGATCCCCTGGGAATTCACGGGCTCTGTGCTGGGTTTTGGATCAGCAAAACCCCAAATCCAGTGGCAATTCCTCAGTTTCCTGTACGTGGAATTTCAGTCCTGAAATGGCCTTGGGGTGGCTGAGATTGCAGCATTCCAACCTGGAGCCAGCAGAGAGGGATTTGCTTCCAGAACGATCCAGAGAGGAAGCAATTCCTTGGAGAGCTGATTTTAATGTGATTTTCCCTGGAAATAGCATTAGGCTGTCATTCCCAATGTCTGGCAGGAATTGTTGGGTGCCCAAATCTCTGCAGCAGCTTTTGGCTGGAATACAAAATGCAGCTGGGGAGGGAACATCCACAGCTTTGGGAACAGGGAAGCAAACCCCTCCTCATCCAGGGATCCATGGGGTCATCATCTCCCTGTTCTCTCATACCTGAGGGGATGAACCTCTTCCCACATCTCTGCAAGGTCACAAATCCAGAGTTTTCCTCACAGGAAGGCCCTTCCCCATCCAAATCCTAGGGATTTTACTGAAAAACCTGGGAGAGAACAGGAAATCTCCCAAAATTAAGCAAGGAGAAGGTGCTGAGGGTAGACAACACGTGGATTTTCCAGGTGCTGCAACCTGGATCTTGCCAGGAAAAATAAAACTGCTCTGGAAAGTCAGGAGAATGAGGAATCCTCAGGATTTACAGCAACAGAGCAGGGAACCCCAAAATGAATCCCACCTCTCATTCCAGGGAAGGATGGAGATTCCAGCCTGTCCAGATTTGGGAATTGCCATTCCCATCCTGTCCAGATTTGGGAATTGTCATTTCCAGACTGTGCAGGATGTGATATTGCCATTCACAGCCTGTCCAGGTTTAGGAATTGCCATTCCCAGCCTGCAGGGAGGGATTGGGAATTGCCATTCCCAGCGAGTCTAGGTTTGGGAATTGCCATTCCCAGCCTGTTCTGGGTTTAGGAACTGCCATTCCCAGCCTGTTCTGGGTTTAGGAATTGCCATTCCCAGCCTGTTCTGGGTTTAGGAATTGCCATTCCCAGCCTGTCCAAGGTTTAGGAATTGCCATTCCCAGCATGTCCAGGTTTGGGAATTGCCATTCCCAGCCTGTCCACATGTGGGAATTGCCATTCCCGGTCTGTCCAGATTTGGGAATTGCCATTCTCAGCCCATCCAGGTTTGGGAATTGCCATTCCCAGCCTGTCCAGGGAGGGTGTGGAAGGCCAAAGTCTCCATCGGAGCTTTTAGCCAGGATTGCTCCCTGGCTTGGAAGCGCTCTCTGTTTGTTTTCCCACTTTCCCCCTCCCATCTCCTGCATTTTCTCCCAATCCTCGGGGTGGGATAGATCCTTGCTGGAGTCATTAAATCCTATTCCACTCATCCAGAGGCAATCCATTAGCCTGATTTGTTGCCTGGTTTCCTTATCGGCCTCGATGTTATCTCGTTCCTGTCGTAAATCCAAAGTTTCCTCCTGGAGAGGAAGGGAAGAGTTTGCCCAAGGCACCCGTGCCTGTTGTTATTCCTGAGAAAAATCCATCCAGAGGGACAGAACCACACCCAAACAGGCTCTTTGTCCCCAAAACAGGCTGGGAGGAGATGGGAATGAGGGATTGTGGCATTCCTGGGATAGAGGGAGCGGAACAACACAGAGCAGAGGAGGTTTCACTTGGATTTTAGGGATTCCAGCCTGGGAAAGGGATTTTAAAAGGTGGCAGTGAGAAAACCTATGGACATTCAGCTTTTAGAGATTTAATTCCCAAAAAACCTCAGCAGGCTGAGATTCCTGGTGGTTTTTAGGCCATCTGGATCTTGTGGGCACCCTCTGGATTTTGCCCCTGGAACTGATGCAGATTTCAAGATTTCCTTCTTTATTCCCCAAAACAGGCTGGGAGGAGATGGGAATGAGGGATTGTGGCATTCCTGGGATAGAGGGAGCTCAACAAGCAGAGCAGGGGAGGTTGAAGTTGGATTTCAGGGAAATTTCCTTCCCAAAAGAGGTGTCCAAGCCTGGAAAAGTGATTTAAATGTGGGAACATTCAGCTTTGACATATTCCAGTTTTTCCCCAAAAACCTTGGCAGGTTGAGATTCCTGGTGGTTTTTAGGCCATTAGGGATAATTTGGATCCTGTGGATCCCTTTGGGTGCTTGGAAAGGTCGTTGTGCCACTGGAATTGACGTGGATTTAATGATCTCCCTTCTCCTGGCACTGGGATGAGTCATGAGAGCTCCAAAATCCAAATATCCCTCCTGGAGATGAGTTTATTCAGGGATAAAAATGATGGATTTTTTGCTGCTTCCCAGGACAAAGGGATTTCTCTGGAATTCTGTGGATTGAAAACGTTCTGGGTGTGGTTTTTCCAGCCCTGGAAATAATCAGGGAATTTTTAATTGTAATTTTAGTCAGTGCAGCAAACAGGGAATGGGAAAGAGCCAAAATTGTGGGAAAACTGCTGGATCTGTGAGGAATGAGGAATTCCAGAGCAGCTGGGAATGCTCCTGCTCTACTACAGAGCTCCTGCCAGCCTGGGAATTCTTTTTCCAACCTAGGGATGGGATTAGAAATAGGAAAAGGAGGGAAAAAGATGTGGAGCTCTCCAATGTGGCTTTAAAATCATGGAAATTTCCCAGGTTTCCTTTTCAGGATTCAGGTTGAGGGAAGCCAGAGCACACTCGAGGCTTCAAGGCTTGGGATCCATTTTTATCTGGAATTTTCTACTTAAAAAGTCCCTATTTTCAGGAAATTTGGGAGATCTTGAAGATTTGGGATTTATTTATAGGAAAAGGAGTTGGTGACAGCTTCCTTTTGGGAGTTTTTCGGATTACAGAGCTAAAATTGCCTCCAGAGATTTTTCCAGGGGCAGTGTGGTGCTTTTAGCCAGGGAATGCAGAAAAACTTACGAAAAAACTTGTGGAAAAGAGAGAAACAACCCCAGGTACAGAAAGCAAAATCTTTATTTCAGCTACTTTTCCCGAAGCTGGGGAAGGTGAGATCCATGGAAGAGTTTTCCTGGCAAGAATTTCCCTGGATTCTTTGTAGAAAAGGTTTGGGAAGCAAACGAGAGACTGGGAGAAAGGAAAAGAAGGAATGGGATAAAATGATGAGGTTTTGCTGCATGCACCATGGTTCTATGCATCATTTTTTAGGAAAAAAAACCCAAATCCCTAAAAATCCCTCCTTGAAGAAAAGCTCATTTTTCTTTCCAGTTTTTCCTCCACTTTCCATAAATGATGGTGCCATAAGATGGTGATTTCTGAGAAAAACACCCCCAAATCCCTGAAAATCACTTCTTGAAGAAAAACTCACTTTTCTTTCCCAATTTTCCTCCATTTCCCAGAAATTATGGTGCTCCAAGTCAGTAATTTCTGAGGAAAAAAACCCCCAAATTCCTAAAAAAAGGCCAAAAAAACCTTCCAAAATTTTTTTCTTTCCAGTTTTTCCTCCATTTTCCAGAAATGATGATGCTCCAGAATGGGAACGTCCAGATGGGAGCACAGCCTGAAATCCCAGCTTGGCAAATCCCAAATTCCCAGCACTTTGTTCAGTTGGGAAGCACATTCCCAGGCAGGCTGGATGTTCTTCTGGGAAGTTTTTCTCTGGAGCTTGTGGTTGTACCAAGCTCTGTTTCCCTGGAAAAGCTTTCCTGAATCCATCTGCTGTTATTGCTCTAATTCCATCATTCTGCTGGAACCATGGAATGTGACACAGAATGGAACCAACCCAGAATTTGGGATTAATTCCTGTGCAAAATATTGATTTTAATGCCAAAATTCTTGCCTGAGAGGAGCCAACATTGTGCTGATGAGGAGGGTGGCTCTAATTAGCCAAGATTTTTGTAGGAATAACAAAATTCCTTAATTAGCACCTGGATAATCACTCTGGTCCTTAAGGATGATTATTTTATCATAATTATATCCTAATTATTGTAATTCCTTATCTAAAGCACAGCAAAGGAGGGAAATTCTGCTGCCAACTTGGCAAATTTTTGGGGATGTTCCTGAGGGGCTACACAGGGAGCTGGGAATCTTCTGGAATTTTTGTGCAGGTGGAACAGTTCCCTCCATCCACAAAGGGGTGGAAAACCACTCTTCAAATATTCCAAATGGGACAGGAGATGCAGAGCAAGGTGGAATTTCTGCTGTCAACTTGGCAAACTCTTCAGGGATGTTCCTGAGGGGCCTGGGAACCTTCTGGAATTTTTGTGCAGGTGGAAGAGCCACCTTTGTCCACACAGGGGTGGAAAGCCACCCTTCCAGGGGTGGCAAATATTCCAAATGGAATGGGAGATGCAGGGAAAGAAGGGAAATTTTTGCTGCCAACTTGGCGACTCTTCAGGGATGTTCCTGAGGGGCTACACAGAGAGCTGGAAAGCTTCTGGAATTCTTGTGCAGTTGGAACAGTTCCCTCCATCCATAAATGAGTGGAAAAACCACCCTTCCAAGGGCTGCAAATATTCCAAATGGAGTGGGACATGCAGAGAAAGAAGGGAAATTTTTGCTGTCAAATGGACAAACTCCAGGGATGCTCCTGAGGGGCCACAAGGGGAGCTGGGAACCTTCTGGAATCCTTGAGCAGCTTGGACCCACACAGGTGTGGAAAAACAACTCTTCCAGGGCTACAACCATTCCAGATGGAATTAGAGACGCACTTCTAGAGGGAAGACACTGCTGGATGGCCCAAAGCTTTTCCCTGGAGCCCAGGAGCTCCTACTCCAGGGCGGGTTTGATCAGGTGCCCGTTGAAGATGATGTACACATCCGACTCCTCGCTGTAAATGGCGTTTTCCCTCTCCCTCTTGAACATCCTGACCCAAACCTCATCCCCTTCCTGCAGATCCAGCATCAGGCTCTGGCTCTGCATGATGCTCCTGTCGCTGGGCTGGGCGTACAGGATGGCCACGGCCTGCTCGTTCCTCATCAGGTGCACGTAGGTCTCCTTGAAATTCCAGGTGTGCACGTTGAGGCTGAAGTAGTAAATCCCAGGGACGTAGCAGAAGAACTTCCCGGTGAACATGTTGAAGTGCTGGTAGAGGTTGACGAATTCCGTGTCGAAGGTGACGTGCTGGAAGTAGTCGGAGCTGTGCAGGGCCTTGCGGCGGCCCACGGAGAAGGCGGCGAAGAGCTGCTTGCAGGAGTGGCCCTGGGGCCCGGGCTGGCCCTTCTGGCCCTTGCGGCCGCTCAGCCCACGGGATCCTCGCTCCCCGGCCTTGCCGGCTGCTCCCGGGAGTCCCCGCTCGCCCATCTCGCCCTTCTCGCCTGCCAGGGGGAGGGAAAAGCGGGGAAACACAAGGATGGGGAGTTCAGGTTCCAGGAATGGCATGGAGACAGGCAGCAGAGGAGCTGCTGGGGCAATGCTTGCCCAGCCTGGGAGTATCGG
Source organism: Passer domesticus (assembly GCF_036417665.1). Taxonomy (NCBI): domain Eukaryota; kingdom Metazoa; phylum Chordata; class Aves; order Passeriformes; family Passeridae; genus Passer; species Passer domesticus. The sequence goes on from NC_087488.1 coordinate 15,134,626, forward strand.
TCAGATATCAGCACCTTCCCCTTCCTCTGAAGGTTTAACCCAGGAATATCAATTAGATATCAGCACCTTCCCAGTTCCCGGAAGGATTAATCTGGGAATATCAACCAGATATCAGCAGCTTCCCATTCCTCTGAAGGATTAACCCAGGAATATCAATCAGATATCAACAGCTGCCCAATTCCCAGAAGCATTAACTTTGGGCCATGTTTGGGCACCACCATATTTTGGGGACCCCTTGATTTTATTTTGGGCACAACCACATTTTGGGCACCCCTTGACCTTTGCTTGGGCACACTTTTGGACACCCCTTGACCTTGTTTTGGCACTTTGGGGCACATTTGGGCACCCCTTGACCTTATTTTGCACACCTTTGAGCACAACCACATTTTGGGTACGCCTTTACCTCGTTTTGGGCACAACCATATTTTGGGCACCCCTTGACCTGATTTTGAGCACTTTTGGGCACCCCTTCCTTCTGTTCTTGAATTTCAGGCTGAGTTCTGCTGTTGGGAAGCACCAAGGAAGAGCAGCAAGGAGAAGGCCGGGAGCCAGCAACACCCACCCACCTTTGAGGATGGTGATGTCGATGGTGGGCTGGATTTTGGGCACGGAATATTCGGGCTGGGCGCTCATCCTGGCGGACCTTTGGGAGAAGATGGACACGGGCTGCTCCGAGGGCCCGCAGCACCTCACGCACGCCAGGCGCCGCCGGGGCAGCGCCTTCTCCGGCTGGGACGCGCCATTCCCGGCGGAAAGCAGGAGCAGCAGGATCACGGCGCTCATCCTCCCTCGGGAGCAGCTGGGGAGGAGAGGGAACACAAACCATTAACGGGGCGATCCCAATCAGGGCCACCTGGCCAGTGCTTTCCTTGGGGTTAATGGTTAATGGATCCTGGAGTGGCACCGGGAGACTCCGGGTGGGAACGGTGCCCCTCGGAGCGCTGGGAAAGGCGATTCCTGGCTGGCATTACCTGTGACAGATGCTGAGAGACACCGGGTCAACAAAAGGACGGGGGGGGAAAAAATCCCAAGCCAAACAAAACCTGCTGGGAGCAGAAGCTCGGCTGGAAAAGCTCTTGGAACAACCGCTACGGGAAATTGCTAGGGAAAAGAAAAAAGTAATACTCTGTCTGTTTGTTTGGTGCCTCAGTATCCCAAAAAATTCAAAATTAAGGACAAAATATGGAATTTTATTTAAATATAGAGCCGAAACCTGATTTTTTTGGGGACAAAAATCCCAGAAGAAAAACAAAAGCAACAGAAATAAAAAGCATTTCTATCTTTAAATGTTCTCTGGCAGCCTCTTGCTGGTGACTTCTTTCCATGGTTTATCCATTCCCATATTCTCTTCCAGTCGGAATTCCTGTGTGTATTTTCCAGTTTGATTTTTCCATGTGTGGAACAGAAACCCAAAGAGCTGCACTAAAGTGGATTTGCTCGGCACAAACCCTGGGGTTTGGGAATCCTTGGTTAGATTTTTATCTGTCTGATTTTCATCTGATACTGGGAGAAATCCAGGGGAAATAATTGGCTCACATGGGGAAAAAAGAGGAATTTTCTCTGGCTCCTCATTTACCTGTTCCTAAAGAAAATTTGAGCTGATTCTTGGAGAAATCCAGGGAGAAAATTCCTCTTTTTTCTGCATCTGAGGTATTTTTTCCCTGGATTTCTCCCAGATTCAGCTCAATCCTTTCCTAGGAACAGGTCAGTGAAGAGCCAGAGAAAATTCCTCGATTTTCCACATCAAAGGCATTTTTCCTCTGGATTTCTCCCAGAATCAGCTCCAACCCCTCCCTAGGAACAGGTGAAAAGAAGAGGAATTTTCTCTGGCTCCTCACTGACCTGTTCCCAGGGAAGGATTGGAGCTGGAGACTGGCCACTCATTCCCATTCCATGTGTAATTAGTGTCATTGCACTGATTGCAGTGGAGCCTCATCCAGGACAGATTTCTTGGATCGATGCCTCCGTGGATCTTCTCCAAAGTCCAATTAGTGAGATGGACTCGGGCTGACCCTGGGCTGGGAATGGCTCCTCTTCCACCAGCTGGAATTCCTGGAACAGGTCGGGAAGGGGTGGATGGCCTGGATTCCATTGAAAATCCAGGATTCATGGATTTCATGGATTTCATTCCATGGACACCCTGAGGGAGGGAAGGAGGGAAAAATTCCAGCCTTGGAGCTGCTTCCTTGGGAACAAAATGAGCCAGGTGGGGAAAAAAGGAGGAAAAACCTGTCAGAAGTGGGATTGGAGCAGCATTCCTGGGAAATGCTTTCTTCCCATTCTTCCCTGCTGCAAAAGAAGTGTCCGTCACACTATTCCAGCTTCCTGGAAATCCAAGAAATCCTCATTAGCAGGAAAATAATGACTTTGCCTCTGAGAGCAGGGAATGTTCTTTCCTGAAATCCTTTGCATTTGTAGTTGTACCTCATTCCAGTGGCAGCTGGAGGAGGGATCAATCCCCATTTTCCATCAGCATTCATTGCTTGAATTCCATGTTATTAAATCCTTTTTCATTTCCATTAATTTTTAAAGTCATCTTTGAGTTTCCAGCTGGAAATGGAAGCACAGGAAGATTAAATGGGCAGAAAATCCTAAAAACCTGCCCAGGATGGACTTGATGGTCTCGGAGAACTTTTCCATCCTCAGGAATTCCAGGACTCCCTGAACCACTCTCTGAATTCCTGCTGATGTTTTCCTTCCTGGGGTTATTCCCAGGGCTTCCCTTGGAACAGAAATCCATAATAATCCTTGTTTTAAATTCATGGACAACACCAGGCACTGCCCCTTTTAATTTAGGACAAACCTCGATTAAAACCCCACAGTTAAACCCAAAACCTTGATGGAAAACTCACGGCTGTGCCAGCCCCGAAGCTCATCACCATTCCAGAAATATGGAAAACATTCCAGTTGTGCCTTTTTACCTTTTATCTTCTGTCCAGCCTGAAGCTCCTCAGGGCTCTGGGTCTCCTTGGAAGGGGAGCAGCAGGAAACGAGGCATCCTCAGGACTGGGATTGTCCGACACTGCGCTTCCTCTTGGAAAGGATTTCCCCGGGATTTGTTTTATTTTCTCCCCCAGGAGGATCTCAAATTTCTTAGTGGGCAGCTCCCTGTGGAAAAGCCCAGAACACGGGAGGATTTTGTGCGTTTTCCAAGGAAAATGCTGCTGGATTTTGGTGCCGAGCTCCGGCAGCTCCTGTGGGATAAAATATCCCGGAGATCCTGCAGGAGCTGAGCTGTGGCAGAAGTGATTTGAGAACTCCCAGGCAGGAATATTTGCATCCCAAAAAGGAAGTGGGTTAGGAATTCCCACTGCCTGTCGTGGTTGGAGGATGAGCGAGGTCCTTGTCCGGGGTGTTTATCCAACCCTGGGATGATGGAGAAGAGAGGCTGGATGTGCTGCTGGAGCTGTGAGAGAGGCAGGAATGGAGGGAAAAATGGATCCAGCCATGGAGAGATCCAGGAGTGCAGCTGCAGCTGGATTTGCAGTGCCTGGGTGAACATTTGTCTGGGATTTTGCAGCTCATTTTGCAATTATCCAGTTTATTTTTAAATTTCTGATGGTTTTTAGCCTGGGCCTGTTTCCAGTGGGGGTGATTCCCTGAATTCCTCCATCCTGGGAGGAACCAGCCCTGAGCAGCAACCACTGGGGTGCTCACCTGCTGGGAATTCACCAGGAATTCACCAGGAATGGGAAGAGACGAGGTTCCCAAGGAAGTATCCCTGCACCAAGGGAGGTTTGGATGGATTTAACACAATTCCGTGGGGGTGCTGCAGGAGGAGAGGCTGTGCCTGGACGGAAACACTCCTGGATTCCTGCAAATTCCCAAGGTTCCATCCTGCCCTAGCAGGAGGAGGTTTGTGATTCCCAAGGGAACAGCTTTTCCCTTTTTCCTCCTCTTTATCCCAGGATTTCACCTTGCCCCAGGAGAGGGAGCAGGAGGAGGTTCCTCATTCCCAAGGGAACACGGACAGGGAGCAGAAGGGGGTTTGTGATTGCCAAGGGAAGAGCTTTTCCCTTTTTCTTTCTCTTTATCCCAGGATTCCACCCTGCACTGGGACAGGGACCAGGAGGATGATCCTGATTCCCAAGGAACACGGACAGGGAGCAGGAGGAGGTTTGTGATTCCAAAGGGAACACGGACAGGGAGCAGGAGGAGGTTTGTGATTCCCAAGGGAACACGGACAGGGAGCGGGAGGAGGTTTGTGATTCCCAAGGGAACACGGACAGGGAGCGGGAGGATGTTCCCGATTCCCAAGGAACAGCTCTTCCCTCTCTCCTTCTCCGTGTCCCTGCCCGCACCTCTGACTCCTGCAGTGTCCTGGAATTGTCCCTGCTCCAGGCTGGGCGGCTCCCTGGCAGAATTCCCGGCTCCCGAGCCAGCCCAGGCGGTGATTCAGCAGGAATTACAGTAAAAGTCATTCCCAGGGCAGCTTCTCCCGCAGGACAAACCCCCCGATGGAAGCGATCCCTCCTTCACCCTTCCCGATGGAGAAGCAGCTTTCCCGGGATTTGCCAATCTTGGAATTCAGAGAGAATTCGGGGTTGTCCCTGCAGAGACTCCCGGGTGGGATTTTCCCCCCAGGATGCGATGCCTGAATCCCGATCCCATCCCGGAGCGAGCAGCGCATTCCAAAGGGCTGGAGAAGCGAATTCCTTGGAAGTTTCCACGCCTGTGGAGACTCCTGGAAGTCTCCTTCCTTCTCCTTCCATCCCCATCCCGCCGGGAGCAGCATCCCGCTGGGAAAAGCTCCAGCTCCATCCTGGGGCGTGCAGGGTGGATAACGGGACAGGGAATTTTAACTGGGACAAATTAAAGCCAGCCCAGCACTCCCAAACCCCCCAAATTCCTGCTTTTCCCAAGGAATCTGCTCAGCAGGGTGGGAATGTTCCCACAGGGGATCCCATCCCTTTGTCCCGATCCCTGTAACTCACCTGGTCCCTCAGAATCCCGGGATTTTCCTTCCCTTGCTGTTCCTCAGCTGCTGCTGCTGCAGCTCTCCAGCCAGGCTGCAGCTTCCGTGCTGGGATCCAAGAGAAACACGGAAAGTCAGGCTGGATCCTTAGGAAACCTTGGCAAAAGGAATTTTTTCCCTGGTTTTCTTTGCTTGCACCAACTTGTGCCGGGCTCCTGAGCCTTTGTCCCGCTCCGGTTTCCTCGGGATTCGCTGCCAGTCTGGAATTCTGCAGGGCCTCTCCCAGGGATGGAAATAAAAAGTGAAAAAAATGGGATTTAAAAAAAAAAAGGATGAAAAAACTCCACCACAGAACCCAAAACCACATCCAGAGTTCCAGCCAAGAGGGAAAGTGCTGGGATCACATGGAAAGAATTTTTCTTTGGGAGTTTTCGGCATCTTTTTAAGTAGGAGAAAGGAAAAAAAGGAAACAACAAAGCCACAATAAAATCTTTGGGATTTGTGCATGAGCTGAAAAAGCAGGAATGGCTTTGAGGTGAAAGAGGGGAGATGCAGATGAGATGTGGGGAAGGAATTCTCCCCTGGGAGGGGCTGGAATGGATTTCCCAGAGCAGCTGGGGCTGCCCCTGGATCCCTGGCAGTGCCCAAGGCCAGGCTGGGCTGGGTTTGGAGCACCCTGGGATGGTGGGAATTATCCCTGCCCATGGAGCTGCATCAGCCTGAAGGCCCCTCCCAACCCAAACCCTTCCAGAATTCCATGATTTTCATGCCCACACTTTCTCACCCTCGGTCCCTTCCTTGGGAAAAACACTTTGGGGATTTATTTAAAGTCACTTTGGGCTGTGAATTTCTTTTTCCCATTCATTTTCCCCATTCCTTTTCCCATTCCTCTTCCTCTTCCTCTTCCTCTTCCTCTTCCTCTTCCTCTTCCTCTTCCTCTTCCTCTTCCTCTTCCTCTTCCTCTTCCTCTTCCTCTTCCTCTTCCTCTTCCTCTTCCTCTTCCTCTTCCTCTTCCTCTTCCTCTTCCTTTCCCTTTCCCTTTCCCTTTCCCTTTCCCATGAATTGCAGCAGGGTGGAAGGTCCGGGTATCCCATGCCAGCTCCAGCATCATTCCTTCAGCAGGGATGAGAAGGAAAAGGAATCTTGGATCAGCCTGGGAACACCAGGAGGGAACGGGGAGTTTTGCCTTCTCTGTGCCTTTCCCATTCCAGGATTAAATATTCCCTTCCCCGGAGTTTTCCTGATCCATTGGAGCTCCCAGAAATTCCCATTCTGCCCCAATTCCCAGTGCTCCCAGTGCTCCCCACAGCTCTGAGCCTGGAGCAGAGGCGGGGCTATTTCCATGGAAAAGCTGACACAGCTCTGGAACAGCTTTTCCAAATAAAAGACGGAAAACAACCTTTAAATCCATGGGTGGAGCTGGGATAAATAAGGGAAAAAAAATCCTTGGCGGATGAGTTTTGTCAGGAATGGTTTGGAGTTGGTGGAGTTTAAGGAAATGAGCAGGTGATGATTTTTATAATTAATAAAAGGATTTTTGAATATAAATACATTCAAAAATTGAAAAGAAAAATATTTTTATAAGGAAAATACTTCATGAGTGGAATATTTTATGGATAAAATTGTTTTATAAATAAAATATTATTACAAAGAAAAGGTTTTATTAATGAAAATATTTTTATTTTAAAAAAGTTTTCCCGCTGTCCTGGCGTGATCCCGAGCAGGATCCAGCTCTCCATGGGGCACCCTTTGGATCCCAGCTCCTCCAAGCTCTCCAAGGCCAAAAAAATCTGGAATTTGAGTGGGCAAAGCTCTGCTTCCACAGGGGGTGAGGTTGCAGCCAGGAGCTTCCACACGTGGAGAGGAAAACAGGGACTAAACTGAAGAAAAAAGAGCATTTGGGGGTCTGAAAACCTGGAAAACTGGCCCCAAACTGTCCAGGAATGGTCCAAATGGGAGCTTTTAATTTAGTCTGAATTTTATGTAAGCAGCGCTGGTGTCTCCAGAATAAACAGGATTTTGCCTCTTGGAATGACAGCTTGCTTTTTGGGAATAATAATCCCATTCAGGGAAGGATATTCCTGTTTACACAGTGGATTTATAGGGCTTGGATTTTGTCCATGTGGGAGAAAAAAAAAAAAAAAGACAAAAATCAGTGCAGAAAAATGAGGAATAGGGAGTCCAAAAAAGAGGGAATTCAACAATATCCAGGTAAGAGAGAAGAGGCTGAGAAAATTGGGAATATTTCCCTGGAGAAAGGAAGGTTTGGGCACCTCAGACCCCCCTGGAGAGGCTGCAGGGAAGCTGGAGAGGCAGGAAAAGTGGGAATGGCTCCACAGCAAAACCTCCTCATGATCCCCAGGCTTTGGACATCAGGGAAAATCCAGGCAAACAAAGGGTTAACCAAGGAGCTCGTGGTCTCCATTTGGAACAGGAACAATGGGAATGTGGGATTTGCTGCTGTTTCTTGGAATGTTTGATTGAATCCATGGGAGTTTTTATGCAAGCTGAGCCTCATACGGAATTTTGGGCACCAACCATTGTGCTTGATATGGATTTAAAATATTCCAAGCCCCACTATTCCCAACAAAATAATGAGGCTGGCTTTATATTTGTGTTTTGCAGAGCCTGGAATCCCAGTGAATTCCTGCAAACTGGATTTGGAGCGCTGCTGGATGCTCAGTGCCAGGCAGCAGCACGGGAGGGGCCCTGGGAGAATCCCACAGCTCCTGGCTGGAATTGTGTCCCTTGTTCTTTGGGATAATCCCACAGCTCCTGGCTGGAATTGTGTCCCTCATTCTCTGGGAGAATCCCATCATTCCTGTTGGGATTGTGTCCCTCATTCTTTGGGATAATCCCACAGTTCCCGTTGGGATTGTGTCCCTCATTCCCTGTCCCTCCAGATGGACACACCCCAGTCTGGGTTCATTCCCAAGAATCTGCATTCCCATCCAGCCTCCCGGATCCTCAAAATTATTGGGAATAATTTGATGGGATTTCAGGATCTCAGGGAGGGTTTGAAACAGGACACAAACCCTGCTCACCTTCACCAGCATCCCAAAAGATCCTTGGATTTCTTTTTTTTTTTTTTTTTTTTTTGCTATTTTAAATTCCAAGAATCCAAGGATTTTATATTTAATTTTTATTTCAAATTCCTGAGAGGACCAAAAATCCAGGAAGACTCCGAGCTGAGCTCATGAAGAAGTTTTTCCCAGGCAAGTTTCCCAAACCAACTGCAAGGCTTGGTGCAAAAGGGATTTTGTGGAGCAGCTGGAGCTCCTTTTTTTTTTTCTGGGAACAGCTTGAGCTGGAAGGTCAGGGAAGATCATTGTGCTCCCGAGGAAAGGGAGCTGGGCACGCCTGGAGGAGCACGGGGAGGGCACAGCTTGCCCTGCCACGAGTCACGGCTGGCCAGCCAAGGGCACCTTGTCCTGCAGCTCCAAAAACAGGAATTCTTGATAGGAAGAACAGGGAATGGGTTTGACCTAAAAATGGGTTAATTTAGATATTATGAAGTTTTTACAGTGAGGTGGGCAGGCCCTGGCACAGATTCCCAGAAAAGCTGTGGCTGCCTCGTCCCTGGAAGTGTTCAGGATGGGCTTGGAGCACCCTGGAAGGTGCTGGGGTTGGAGCTGGATGGGCTTTGAGGTCCCTCCCAACCCATTCCCATTCCGTATAAAATGGAATTTTGTGCTTTCCTAAGGGAAATTCCTCCTCGTGCTTGATCCAGAGCAGAGCTTGGCCATGAATTCCCACTATTCCTTCCCAGCCCCGCAGTTTAGGGAGGTTTTGCCCATAATTCCCAGGGGTTTTTTACCATCATTCCCAGGAGGTTTTTGCCATTGTTCCTAGGAAATTTTTGCCATCATTCCCAGGAGATTTTTGCTGTAACTCCCAGGAGGTTTTTTGCCATGATTTCCAGGGGATTTTTACCATAATTCCCAGGAGGTTTTTGCTGTAATTCCCAGGAGGTTTTTGCCATCGTTCCCAGGAGGTTTTTGCCATAACTCCGAGGACATTTTTTGCCATAATTCCCAAGAGGTTTTTGCCATCATTCCCAGGATTCTCCTGCAGATGGCTGGGTTGGATTTGCCTTGTTTTGGGCAGAGCCATTCCCTGTCCCATGGGAATAAGCAAGAAAGAAGGAACAGCACAACACAACCACTGGATTTTCCATTGCACAGATCCATCCTCAGGGCAAAAAGTCCCAATTTTCAGCCCCTAAAGCCAGATCCAAACATTTCTATAAATCCAGAAAGGATTTCTATGCAACTCCTCTTCCCACATTTTTTCCCCTGTGATTGAAGGACTCTCACTAGAAATAAGAGATGTTTTTTGTGTGATATCTATTCCTGATAAACCCTTGCCAGCAAACACCATCCTCACCCAGCTCTTTTCCCTCAGTTTTGAGAGGGAATTTGTGGGATTTGCTGCTTTGCCCAAACCTCCAGAGCAGCTCAAAACCATTGTATTTTTTTGGCACAGTTATTTATCATCATTTCCCTTCCTGCTGAACCTGAGGATTGCCAGGCAGTTGCACAAAGCAGGGGCTGAAGTTGGCAGCAAAAGGAGGGAAATAAACCAGGAATAATCCGAATAATCCCCCAGAGTGATTGGCACAGCTTTGGAGAGAGCTGGCGCTGATCACCACTCCCAAAAGTGGTTTCTGAATGCTTTAAAATAATTTATTCAGGCAGGGTTTGTCTGACCAGGTGGAACCCAAAATCCACTGATGGGTGAAGGAGAGTTCCTGAGGGGACAGCGAATGTGGGATGTGGGGATTCATCCTGGGAAAAAATGATTTTACTTTGTTCTCTGTAAGTGCTGCATGAAAAATCTGCAGCTGGGCCCTGGAGATGGCTCCAAGCCAGGCCCCAAATCAGACCCCAAACTGGGCCCCAAATCAAACCCCAAACGAGACCAAACCCAGGCCCTAAACCAGACCAAACCCAGGCCCTAAACCAGATCTCTAACCAAGTCCTAAACCAGACCCCAAAGCAGACCACGAACCAAACCCCAAACAAGGCCAGAACCAGACCCCAAATCAGGCCCCAAATCAAACCCCAAACAAAACTTTGTTCCAAGTCTTAATTTATTAAAAAAAAATATTCAGAATTATCTTTATCTCCCATTGTAAAAGCACCAAATGTCCCAAATAATACCAATTTAAAATTTGCCTCATTTCAGTCGGATTTTTGATGTAAGCTTGGCTTGGGAAGATCAGGATTGATAAAGAGAAGAAAAACTATTGGGAAAAGAGGGTTGAGTTCTTGAAAGAGTTCTTAAATGTTCTAATTATGTTTTATTACTAATTAGGAAGTCTGATACTAATTATTTATTACTAATTAATAAGTCAAATCACTTGTTTTTCATATCCTGGGAAGGACAACTCAGGTGATGACACCACTAGAGGCCACTCTTGTATTTTAGGAAAACAATTCTGAAGGAAATTCTGCTGTTAATTCCATCCTTTATTAATTTTTTAAAGGAAGTTTTCAGTGGGTGCTGACCCTGGAGCTAAAAACTGGATTTTAGTTCTTTTTTCTTCCCAAGGGGATTGAGGTTCCATGAGCTTCCTTCTTCTGCTTTGCCTGGAGGAATGAAATCCAGAGCTGGAAACTGGGGAATTCCGGAGTCAACCAAAATTGCCACAAAAGCTTGAAAAAGAGGAATATTTTACATTTCACAGACATCAGGATTTTCCCATTGATGTTATTCCTTCTCTCCCATCCCTGCCGGGTTTCCACATCTCTCTCATTTCCCAGGTTTGCTTTTCCAGAGGGTGAACCTCTCCCAAGTGGCCCAGCTGGGCATTCCAGGAGTGTTCCCAGCCCTGGATCCCAGTCCCACCACGTGGCCACCCAGACGGGCTCAGCCTCCTTCTCCTGCAGGATAAAAAGCCACATCAATCCCAGAATAGTTTCCCTACAACAAATTCCTCCCTGGGAGCCCCTCAATCCCATTTTTCCACGCAGGGATTGGGATCCAGTTGCTCTCCCAGCACCTTTGAGGCAGGTGATGCTGACTCTCCCAAGATGTTCCTCTTCCCATGAATTCTTCTTCTCAAGCTCTAAATTATTCCTGATTTTATCCTGCGGTGAGTGACGGGTGAATCTCTTCCAGGACAATGTGTTGTGATCCCCATTCCCATCCTGGAAAAAGCAGCAGCTGGAAATGCCTCCTCCACCCTCAAAAATCAATTTAATAATCAAACACCACCTGGATATTTGGACTGGGAAGCAAAGCAATAAAAAAGTCTGATCCCTGAGGAAGCAGCATGTTGGATATTCAGCTGGATTTTTGTGGATGTGCCACTAGAGGGGAATAAAGATCTGTAATATCTCCCAGATTTGCAGTGAAAAACCTTCTGGAATGCGGGGCCTGGAGGTACCAGCCCGGTGTGGATGTCACTCCTTATCTGCAGCAGGAAAACAATCAACGTTTTAATTGCAATTATCCCAGGTGAAGGAGAGCAAATCCAAGGATTCCCAACCCTGTTAACCCTGGCACCTAGAGCAGGTGATAAATGAAGGAAATCTGCCCTGATAACGCCTTTGCTGATAACGTTATCTCGGAATGGGGTGTTTGGGATAAACACGGGAAAAACACGTGTCAAACACAGAGGGATTCCGTCCAAACCATCCATCACTTCTGTGGAGAGCTTCCCAAACCGAGGAATCCTCTTCGTGCAGTCTGTCTGGCAATGGCAAAGGTTGATAACGTGATTAAGACGTTATTAATTAGGGTGGCATCACTCATTTGCAGTAATCTGGAGGCGTTGAAGCTGACGATCATTAATTAGGATGCTCTGGAGGAAACATGCAGGAAAGAAAAGTAGGAGGGGGTTTGGAATTCTCTCCAGAACATGAGTTCCCAGATGAAAAGGAAAGGGTCAGAAAATTACTGATTTAATTAATTTAGAGGAAAGCAAAATGATCTGGAATGATAATGTTGGGAAGTTTTAATACTTCTGGAGGGGTTGGAATGTGGGTAATCCCAGCAGAAATTGGGATTTGTCAGGGATTTGAGTGGGGGAGTGGGAAGATTTTGGATATGGAGAGGGAGGACAAATCCCATGGAATGGACTTGGAGCTCCAGGGATCTCAGGGACTGAGGAGGAAAACTCAGGAGAAACGTTCTCCAAATCAGCACTCCTGGTGTCCCTCCTCCAGCTGCTTGCCAACCCTTCATCCCAACTTTCCCTCTTTTCTTTAGCCTGCTCCATGGAATGTCAGGAGAGAGGGAATGGGGCATCCTTGCTGGATTGGCACAAACAGGAACTCCCTGCGCTTGTCTGGATATAAAAATCATGGAAAAACCCAAAGGGATGCTCTTGAAGATCCGGCAGATTTCTCCAGCAAAATGTCAGCTTTTTTTTCCAGGATCATGGGAAATCCTTGTTGTTGGAGGCACAAGTGGAAGTTCACTGGAAGATTTGAAAGGAGGAACAAAAATTTGGTGCAAGAGGAACTTGGAGCTGAATTCCTCTCTCCTCGGTGTGTGATAAGGGAGCAAATCATCCCTTGGTATCCTGAGTTTCCCAAAGGCTCCAGGGTGGAAGTTTAGACCCACAGCCCAAATCCCTCATGGCTTCCAGCCCAAAATCTGAGAGATTCCCAGATGGGATGAGGTTGGGATTGTCTCAGCCCAACATCAGGTGCCCCCTCTGAATTAAACCATCACACCCCAAAGGTCTCCATTTATTCACAGAGAGGATCCAGCTCTGCTCCAAATCCTGAGGGATTTGTCCCTCCCAAAGCATTTAATCTAAATTTCCAGAGCTGGAAAAAATTCCAAGGGGAGACAAACACACCTCCAAATCCTGACAAAACTCCAGCCCTGCGGCCATGATCAGCTTTCCTGATCCTAAATCCTTCTGAAAGCCACCAGCAAAAGGACCCTTTGGAAGTGACTTTTGCCCCTTCCAGTGCTGGAAATGCTCCCTGATCTCCTGCTAAAAAGGGGTGAACTCCTTTGGGATCATCCCCATGGGTGAGGATACCCCACTGGGCACATTTTTTGGGACACTGAATCACGATGAAGTTACTCTTTCCCACAGGGCTGAAAAATAGCTGGAAATCAAATCCCAACCCTCAACCAGCCAAGGGTTAATGTTTATCTCCCGCCAGAGGAACGGGAAAAGTTGGAGCACCTCGGCTCCGCTCAGGGTGAAGTGAAACTCCCAAACTTTCTCTTAAATTAGGCCCGGCGGGGGCGGCAGAGCCTCCTTGGGGACCACAGAGCTGTGCAGCAAATGATGGCAGCTCCACCAACTCGCGTTCATTATCGGTGTCGCTCACTCATGTCACCTCCACAATTATTTTAGGACCTGTCACCGGGAACATTCTCCCACCAGCAAATGCTTCCCGCTGGCTCCTAATGGGGAGGCTGAAGCTCCAGGCAGAAGCTCCCTCCTCCCTCGCGCTCGCCGCCTTTCCCCAGAGCTCCGGGAAGCTCTGGAGGGAGGGCATGTGGGGCTGTGCAGCTCCCCAGCTTCAGAGTGAGGGGGAAGACGGCATGGATGGGCAGCACCAGGATCTGGGAAGTCAATCCAGGTCTGTGATGCCGAAATTCCAACCCAAAAAGCCCCAAATTGTGGTGGGGTTAATGCCAGGCTCCTGTGGATGGGAGGGGAGGACAAAGAGGAGGTGAGGGAAGTCTCCCCTGCTCTAGGGTTGTCATCCTGGTCCTCACAGCTTGGATGCACATTTTGGACCTTCTGGGTTTTTGGAATGTTGTGGGAAATTGCAAAGCCCTGTGTCACACTAGGACAGGTCTGAAGAGACCCCGCAGCTCCCTAATCCAGCCCCAAAAGAGGCACAAACTGAGGAGAAAATTCCAGGGCTTCACCTGGATGAGCATCAAAGAGCTCCAAGGATGAGGATCCACACTTTTCCTGTGCCCCTGTGCAAGGACTTTTCCCCTCTTTTCCCCTTCCCTCCTATTTTTCCCTCTTTTCTCCTATTTCCCCTTTTTTTCTCCCTCTTTTTCCCTTCATTTCCTCTCTTTTCCCCTTTTTTCCCTCTTCTTTCCCACTCTTTTCTTCTATTTTCCCCTCTTTCCCCCTCTTTGCCCCCCTTTTCCCTTCTTTCTCCCTCTTTCCCTCTCTTTTGCCTTCTTTCCCCCTCTTTCCCCCTCTTTTCCCCTCTCTCTTCCCATTTCACCCTACCTGGGAAGGCTCTGCCTCATCTCCCCTCAAAGCCCCCCCATCTCCTCCCCACCTCCGCCCCCCCGTGCTCCTGTCCCCACTTTGTCCCCACTTTTTGGCCGCTCTGCTCTCACTGCCGGGGCTGGGAGAGGCTCCAGCCCGAGGTGGAGGCTTGGGATGAGCTGTGTGCGGGGAGGGAGCAGCTCGGATTAAGTGGATGATGCTGGAAATCAGCCCCGGACAAAGCCCTGAAATGTTGACAAGAGCTGCAGCACGGAGGGGAGGCAGTGATTAATCAGCTGCAGGGCTGGAACTAATCAGTGTTTGCAGGAACTTTGGACCTGGGAAGCATCGGAGGAGAAATCCTGGGAATGTTTTCTCCGGGATATTGACAATTCCTAGTGGTATTTTCACAATTCTGTTGATATCTTCCCAAATTGCATTGATATATTCACAAATTACATTGATATCTTCACAAATTATATTGATATATTCACAAATTACATTGAAAGTTTTCACAATTCTATTGATATCTTCCCAAATTACATTGATATACTCACAAATTACATTGATATATTCACAAATTACATTGATATATTCATAAATTACATTGATATATTTACAAGTTACATTGATATACTCATAAATTACATTGATATCTTCCCAAATTACATTGATATATTCACAAATTACATTGATATATTCACAAATTACATTGATATCTTCACAAATTATATTGATATATTCACAAATTCCATTGAAAGTTTTCACAATTCTATTGATATCTTCCCAAATTACATTTATATCTTCCCAAATTACATTGATATATTCACAAATTACATTGATATACTCATAAATTACATTGATATCTTCACAAATTACATTGAATGTTTTCACAATTCTATTGATATATTCACAGATTACATTGATGTTTTCACAGATTATATTGGTATCTTCCCAAATTACATTGATATATTCACAAATTAGATTGATGTTTTCACAGATTCTATTGATATATTCACAAATTACATTGAACATCTTCACAGATTATATTGATATATTGATATATTCACAAATTACATTGATATATTCATAAATTACATTGATATAGTCACAAATTACATAGTTTTCACAGATTATTTTGATATATTCACAAATTACACTGATGTTTTCAAAGATTACATTGATATCTTCCCGAATTACATTGATATATTCACAAATTTCATTGATATATTCACAAATTACATTGATATCTTCACAGATTCTATTGATGTATTCACAAATTACATGGATGTCTCCCCAAATCTCATGGATATTCCACAGCAGGGAAAAGGGGATGATTCCTTTGGTGGGAGGGATGTTTTCATGGAATCACAGGAATATCCTGAGCTGGAAGGGATCGGAATCATCAAATCCAACTCCTGGCCCTGCCCAGGACACCCCAACCATCCCACCCTGTGCCTGAAGCGTTGTCCAGAGGCTGCTGGAGCCTTGGGAATGTGGCCATTCCCTGGAATCCTGTTCAGGGCCCTCCACAGAGCCTTTCCCTGATATCCAAGCTTTTCCTGGTGCTTCATCCCTCAGGCTCCCCACATCCCAGCTCCATGGTTCTGCGTGTGTCGGGATTTTGGGGTCACCCGGTTTGGATGCAGCCAGGACGGAGTGAGGTGTTCCCACAGGAACCTCCCTGCGCCAGGATTTCTGTTCCATCCCTCTATTCCCTCCCATCCCATTCTCCAGCCACTCATTCCCTGGGTAATCTGAGCAAACAGATCAGAGCCCATTATCAAATTTTCCTTCACTCCAACTTGAGCTGGAATGGGATTTTCTAGGGAAGAACACCCAATTTCACCACTCCACAAGCCAGCAAACAAAAAAAAAAACCAATTTCTGGCGAGAAATTTCCATCCTTTTGGAAATATTTCTGGGGAAGAGGATCCTTGGAGCCAAACCAGTGGCCCCATCTTGCCCCCACCAGCGCAGACATCCCCAGACACCCCAGCCTGAGACAACAGGTGAAAAGCGAATTCACGGAGAATTTTTCCTTCCTCCAGTTTCCCTTTTTTTTCCCCCTCCCGCCTTTTCCAGCGCAACACATGGTGGGGGTCATGTAACAACAAGAATTCCCAATGTCAGGCAAATAATTTTTCCATCTGTGGGGTGTTTTTTTCCTGCCCAGTTGATGTTTTTTAACGGAAGTGGCATCTGCGAGGTGCTGGCTGTAAATGATCCCTGCAGGAGCTCTGCTTCATGCCCAGCATCCCATTTTTGGCTGCTCCAGCTGTTGTTCTGGAGAGGGCAGGAATGGGTTCAGCTGACAGCTGCAGGCACTCCGAGAAAAGGAAAGTTGTTTTTTCCTGGTCTCCAGTTGTCTCTCCCTTCCCAGACAACCACAGAGAGGTTTTCCAACAGGCAAAGGTTAAAAATGATGAGGAATAAGCACGAGTGTCCTCTTGGATTAAATCCTGAGCCTTTTCCCAGCCTGATTTACATGGTTGGGAATGTTCAGGACACTGGGAAGGTCTGAGCTGCTCTGGCTTGGGATAATTCCCGTCAGGAATGGGATAAGACAGAACTGAGGGAAGAAAATCCTCCAGGTTCAGAGTTCGAAATGTTTCTGTGGAAACCAGCTCTGAGCAGTAATAATTAAGGATTTGGTGCTGTTTCCCTGGAAATGGAAACATTTCCATCACTGGAGAGCCCCTGTGGGAGCTGGGAAGGGGATGAGAGGATTGGAGCCCCTCTGCTCCAGAGCCAGGCTGGGAAAACTGGGATAATGCAGCCTGGAGAAGGCTCCAGAGAGATCTCAGAGCCCCTTTCCCAGAGCCTGAAGGGGCTCCAGGAGAGCTGGAGAGGGACTGGGACAAGGAATGGAGGGACAGGACACAGGGAATGACTCCCACTGCCAGAGGGTGGGGATTAGGATGGGATTTTGGGCAGGAATTATTCCCTGTGAGGGTGGGCAGGCCCTGGCACAGATTCCCAGAGCAGCTGTGGCTGCCCCTGGATCCCTGGCAGTGCCCAAGGCCAGGCTGGAGAGGGCTTTGGAAGTTGTCCCTGCCCAGGCAGGGGTGGCACTGGATGATCTTGACATTCCCATGGCCATGCCAGGGTCACCCACAGCCCCTCAATTCCCCTGTCCCCATCCTGGGAAATTCCCTCCAGGTGTGAAGGACCTGGCAGAGCCTCCACCTGTAGCAGGCACAAGGCCTGCAAGGCCTTGGAGAACAGAAGCCTGAGCTAAGAAATACCAAGTCAGCATGACTAAGGGTTTAGAAGCCCCCCTCTTCCGCCTTCGGACCCTGTTATCTCTCTGTAGACTCATAGGCCACTTTTTCCCCTGACCCTTACTATTGGACAGTTTTCAATCCCCCTATAAGGTATAAAAACCCCTAACTCTGCCCGGTTCGGGAGAGGAGAGCTGTCCCTGGAACCTTCGCGGGGACCCCAATAAAGAACCCTGCGGAACCCATACAGCGCTGCTCCTCTCTCTCTGCGTCTGCTGCGGCTATACCCAGGGTGACGGCCCCAGGCATGCTAAAAGAGCTGAAATCACTAAAGAGCTGAGCTGCAAATCACTATAGCTGCCTGGGCTGCCTGAACCCCCGCTGGGCGATCCTGGACCCTCGTTGAGCTATCCTGGACAACCGGCCTCCCCGCTGGGCTTCTGCCCCTGGGGGCCATAGCTGGCGCTCCGAACAGCGAACGCCCGAACAGCGGGGGGCCCCTGGGCCGACATCTGAACCGCCGTGATAGCCTGGCCGCGGAACTGAATGCCGGACCTGGCATTCCAGAGGAGCAGCATTTCCTCGTGAAATTGTCACTGCCTCCGCTCGCCAGAGATCCTGGAAGGAGAAGCTCTCCGTTTTAGAAGGACTCTCCTGGACAGGAGGTCAGCCGACCCGCACGCCGACACCTGAGCACGCGAGTGTTCGCGGAGGCTGACGAGCAGACGACCCCCAGCAGAACTTTGACCCACAACAGGCTGAAAAGTGTAAGTTTAACACAGCCTCTCTTGCGCGCAAAAAATATTTTTTCCTTGGGTCCTTTTTTTTGGGGTTTTTTCTTTTTTTTCTCTTTTTTCTGCTGGCGGGAACTGAAAAATGGGATCAAAGCTTAGTACGTTGAAACGATCCCAGAACGAGAGAGATTTATATTCCCTAATCCTAGAAATCCTATCTTCTAACAACTTTTCTTTTTCTAAAGGTAACCTTTCAAAAACTAACCTGAAACGTTTTATAAAATGGATTCTCTGCCACTTCCCAGATACTAATACACAGACTATTACCTTAGACTCCTTTTGGGATACAATTGGGACCACGATATATAAGTTTCAAACTAACCAAGACTTTTCTGTAACTCGGTTTTTACCTATGTTCCATGCTATAACTAAAGCTGTAGAAAAAACTAACAAAAAGATTTTAGCCTCAGGGCTAACTTCTGTCGAACGAAACGAAAAGTTCTTATCTCACTTAACAGAAGCGCCTATTTCAAATGCTAATGGAGGAGATAACAGCCCCTCCACCCTGGATTCCAGCACTCCGCTGGGTCCTAGGGTCCCGCCATCTGCGCCGCAACCACCCGACCCCAGGGCGCCCACGGCCCCTGCTCACCCCCTCTTCCCCCGCGCCTTCCCCTCGGGAGCCACATCCTGCGCGCCTCCTTGCTCTGCGTTATCTCCGAGAGCATCTGCGCCAGTTCCCGCCGGGACTGACCCAAACCCCACCCCTCCCCCTGCTCCCCCCGACCCTACTGGGGCCACCCCCACCCCCCTTGCCGTCCCTCCTGTCCCTGCCGCGTCCGCCCCCACTCCCTCCCCCGCCCTCGCCCCCCCCGCTACCATCGCGTCTTTCCCTGCCCCCGGCATCATCCCTGCTGCGGCACCGGACCAGCCCGCCTGCGCACCCGCGCCCCCCCCCACCACCGCGCTTTTGCCTGCCGCCGGAATCGTACCCGCCGCACCCTCTTCCAGTCCCGCCGCCTCCTCCATCCCGCATACCCCCTGCCCCCATACCCTCGCTGCGCAACCCCATACCCACGCTCCGCAGCCCCCGGTCAGGACCCCCCAGACTTCCCTCAGTTCTGCCCCCCCTCCCCACGCCCCCCAGTCCTGTGCCTGCTGTATCACGCATTGCACGGCCACTCCGGCAATGCTGTCTCGCTGTAGCCACGTCCTGCCATGTGCTGCCCTATACCCTGTCCAGCCACAGGCACCTCTGCCAAATGCAGCTCCAGCCAGCCATAAGAAACATAAGGCACGACCTGCTAGCCCTCACTTGCCGTCATCTGATGACAGCAGTGACAGCGATTCTGATTTGGAAATAGAATATGTTGATCCTTGGGCAAAAATAAAAATGGAAGCCACACAGGCAGGGGACTGGCAATTAGCTCAGAGAATTACTGCCTTTCCAGTAGAATATAAGAAGGGAAAAAAAGGAGGTGCCACTAATAGAAAGACATGGGAACCTATTACAAATAAAGAACTTGTGCAATTAAGAAATACAGCCACAGAACATGGTAGAAGTTCACATATTTTTAGAAATTTCCTAGAAGCTACATTCTCAGCACATGTTCTGGTACCCCACGATATTAAAAATATTGCCCAGTGCCTCCTTTCTCCCGCCGAGTACATGCTTTGGGAAAGGCATTGGAAAAAGCAATTAAAAACATTATCAGATAACTATGCTGCAGATGCTGATAAGTCAAATTTTACACTCGAACAGCTGGCTGGTGAAGGGGATTTGCAGAAACCCTCTGACCAAGCTGATACTTTACCTAAGGCAACATTACAAGACGTGGCTATAGCAGCAAAAACCTCTTTACTTCTCACCCCAGATGATTCTACCCCTACCCACCATTTTTCTACTATCAAACAAGGAATAGATGAAAGCTTTATCAAATTTGTGGATAGAATTAAGGATGCTCTGGAAAAACAAATAGAGAGCACAGAGGCAAGAAAAGAACTGTTGTGTAAACTTGCCATGAGTAATGCAAATGAAAAATGTAAAACAATTCTGAGAGCCTTACCCATGGACACAGAGCCTACCATAGAGCAAATGCTGGAAAGCTGCACACGCCACCTGTCCACTGAAGATACAGTGGCCCAAGCAGTTACTAAGGGTGTTGCAGAAGGAGTTTCTAGTGCATATGCAGTAATAGCTTCTAAAGATCAGGTCCGCTGCTACCACTGCGGAGATTTTGGACATTTTATAAAGGACTGTCCAGAGAGGTCACCTCCCAGGCACCCTCGCAATTTCCACCAAAGGCCCCAGAATCAGCAGTACTATCAGCCGCGTCCGGGAAACTTCCATCGGAGCGTGGTGGGGCCCCACGCAAGGACACCAAATCAAAGGCCATCCAGACCCAGTCACGCACCATCCCAGGAGATTCCAGACCACATGAGGAGGATCCAACACACGGAGCAATACCAAAGGGAACGCGCCGTCAGCTGGTAACTGCACTGTCCATTGACTTTAAAAATAACAATGTTTATCGTGTTCCCACAGGCAAACGTGGGCCAAAAGGAGGTCCTTCTAACATCCTAATTATAGGTGATTCTCTCCATAGCCCAAAGGAAATATTTGTTGTTCCAGAAGTACAAACAGTGCACCCGGGACAAGAAATCTTTGTCCAGGTGTACTGCACAGACTTACCATATTTTCTTCCAAAGGGTACCCCATTCGCACAGGCCTTTCTACTCCCTAAGAATCACAGGGAACAGCTTCCTCTCAACCCCACAGCAATGTGGATACAAGTTGTGGGACCGAGTAAGCCTGTCATCGAGTGCGGTCTTACCTGCAGAGGAGAGAAGTTCCACCTACCAGGGATGCTGGACACCGGTGCAGACGTGACCATCATCGCCCGCTCTGAATGGCCAGCTCACTGGGAGCTACAACCTGTGGCAGGCATGATTACAGGGATCGGTGGAGCTACAGTTTCCATGCGGAGCAAGAACAACATCCTCGTCGAAGGGCCTGAAGGCAAGTTGGCTACCATCCGCCCATTTGTGGTAAGGGCCCCCATCACCTTGTATGGACGGGACATTTTATGTCAGTGGGGAGCCTCCCTACGTATTCCCAGTCCGGATTTCTAATTGGGGCCACTGAGGAGCGCGCACTGCCAGACACTCCTCGTCTCACCTGGAAATGCCATGACCCGATCTGGATCGAGCAGTGGCCCCTCTCTAAAGTCAAACTGCGCGCACTACACGCCCTTGTGGATGAACAGCTCGCCAAAGGCCACATCGTAGAGACCACCAGCCCTTGGAATTCTCCAGTCTTCGTACTACAAAAGCCTGGAACAGACAGGTGGAGGCTCCTCCACGATCTTCGCAAAATCAACGAGGTCATCGAGGACATGGGTCCCCTTCAGCCTGGCCTGCCCTCACCATCGATGCTGCCTAGAGACTGGACACTTGCTATCATTGATATTAAAGACTGTTTCTTCAGCATCCCGCTGCATCCCCAGGACGCTCCACGGTTTGCCTTCTCCGTCCCCTCTCTTAACAGAGAGGCTCCACTCAAGAGATATCATTGGTGTTTTCTTCCACAAGGACTAAAGTGCAGTCCAAGTATATGCCAGTGGTATGTTGCTCACATCCTGTCTCCTGTTCGGGACCTATTCCCAAATGCGATCATCCATCACTATATGGACGATATCCTGGTCTGTGCACCAGAAAAAACATACTTGGACAAAGCGGTTAAAAGGACTATTGAAACCATAGAAAAGGCAGGATTTGAGATCCGTGAGGACAAAATACAGTACACCAACCCATGGACTTACCTTGGACTCCAGATCCGGGAAAGGACCATCGTACCCCAGCAGCTCGCCATCCGAGACGACCCAAAAACCCTGAGAGACTTGCACAGTCTGTGCGGATCCATCAACTGGGTACGTCCACTGCTAGGAATTACAACAGAGGACCTCGCTCCACTGTTCAGCCTTCTCCGGGGCAAGGAGAATCTGGACTCTCCATGCACTCTAACACCAGAGGCCCGAGATGCCATCACCAAGGTCCAGGAAGCCCTGTCTTCACGCAAAGCCCATCGCTTTGAGCCCAGCCTGCCTTTCCAGTTCGTCATTCTGGGAAAAGCACCTAGGTTCTATGGACTGATTTTCCAATGGGACACTCAACTTCGAGACCCTTTACTAATCCTGGAGTGGATCTTTACAAATAACCAACCCACAAAGACCATTACCACCTTCCAAGAAATTATGGCACATTTAATAAAAAAGGCTAGAACTCGCCTCCGTTCCCTTGCAGGGTGTGAGTTCACATGCATATATTTGCCAATGACCACTGGGGATCTGGAACATTTGCTCCAGACCAATGAGAGTCTCCAGTATGCCTTAGATAGCTATACAGGCCAAATTTCAGTGCATATCCCAAAACATAAGCTTTTTAATCGTGATGTAACATTTCATCTGACTCCAAAATTAGTCCAAAGTAGGACACCTCTCAAAGCTCTAACCGTCTTTACAGATGGCTCAGGGTCATCCCACAAGTCGGTAATGACATGGAGGGACCCTAAGACCCAAAATTGGGAATCTGACATAAAAATAGTGGAGGGATCTCCACAGATTGCGGAGTTAGCAGCTGTTGTCAGAGCCTTTGAGAAATTCAAAGACGAACCTTTTAATCTGGTCACAGATTCAGCTTATGTTGCTGGCATAGCTATGAGAGCAGAACATGCTCTTCTCAAAGAGGTTTCCAATCCAAAGTTATACCAATTGATTTCCACATTAACACGCTTAATTTCCCACAGAAAACAACCTTACTATATAATGCATGTGAGGTCACACACTGACCTCCCAGGTTTCATTGCAGAAGGGAACAGGAAAGCAGACACCTTAGCCATGGCAATAGAGACTGCTAATGTCCCTAACATCTTTGCCCAGGCAAAGTTGTCACACTCATTTTTTCATCAAAATGTGCCTGCCCTTATCAGAATGTTCAAGCTTTCAAAAGATCAGGCAAAAGCTATTGTTGCCACATGCCCGAACTGTCAAAACTACCAGATACCATCTATGGGGACGGGAGTCAATCCCCGAGGTTTAAACAGCTGCCAGCTGTGGCAGACAGATGTAACCCACTTTGCACCTTTTGGAAGGTCAAAGTACGTGCATGTATCGGTCGATACATTCTCAGGAGCAGTATTTGCATCAACACATACAGGAGAAACTGCGCAGCACACCATAAAACATTTTCTCCTCGCATTTGCAACCCTGGGAGTACCAAAGGAGATCAAAACAGACAATGGACCTGCCTATACCTCTCGTAAGTTGAAAGAGTTCTTCAGTGAGTGGGGAATACAACACAAGACAGGTATACCTGCAAACCCCACAGGACAATCCATCGTGGAAAGGACACATCAGACTCTCAAAAGAGTCCTCAATCAGCAACAGAGAGGAACAAAAATCACTTCTCCAGTTGAAAGACTTTGCAAGGCTCTCTATGTCATCAACTTCCTGAACTGTACAACCTCAGAGCCTGATCCACCAATACTTCGCCACTTTGCAAATACCACCCAAGCAAAGCTCACAGAGAAACCACCTGTGCTGGTGAAGGACCCAGAAACACATAAAGTCTCTGGACCTTTCGATCTCATCACGTGGGGAAGAGGATACGCGTGTGTTCTGCTACCATCTGGTCCAAGATGGTACCCAGGGAAAAACATAAAACCATACCTAGGCACTGCAAATACCACTTCCACAAGCAGTGACAAGAATCCTCCTGAGTCAAACACGAGACCTCCTCAAAACCAGACCAGCTCGGCCTGGAGACGAAGACGTCGCCAAACATCCACAGGTGGAGGAGACGACTGTCCCATCACACAGCAGCAGACAAAACAGAAAGCTGAACAACATTCTGTGGCATCAAGCCCTAGACCAGGCACAGCCTGAAAACAAAACTGTTCTTTGAATTAGATGTTATTACCCTTTTTACCCTAAAAAACCCTATTATCCCTTTTATCAACCCTTACCAAAAGCCTCTAACTTTTACCCACTCCCCCACCCTTAGCACCATAGAAAAAAACAAAAACAAAAAACAGTAAAAAACTAAAAATAAAGGGGGGAGGTGGAAGGAACAGAGGAAAGGAACAAGAAAGGAACCCTAACCCTCCCCTCCTACCATAAAAATAACAAGTTTTGCTTATATTCCCTATCAGAAGCCCCATTCCTGCCCAAAGATGAAAAATATCTCCGTTGGCGCTGTCCTCACTGCTGCCTGGATGTTCCTCACCGTGCCATGTGCCGTCGGTTGGATCGGCCCACAGCCGAGCCATAATGTCTG